>NC_050101.1:106932752-107239334 GCF_902167145.1 Zea mays | reverse complement strand
CTAAAGCCATTAATTAGCTTTAAAATTAGTAATCTGTGCATGTGCATGCATGAGCGTGTGTGTATTGTTAAATGCAGAGTTTGTATGCATCTATTTCATTGTTGGTTGGTCCTAAAGGACAATGTAGTCTCGAACTCGAGTTGGACTAGGCCATCGACTGGTATTGTATATCGTCCTAGGTCTTCTCCATGTCCACACCTTTCACCAAGTACTTTATGACTACTTCCAATGTTCCTAATCAAGATACGGTGTAGAGATCTATTCTCTAAAATACGAAAAAGACTGTTTAAGAACGAGCTTACCTCTAAATTTAACTCTAGCATTCGAGGTCGGGTTATTGGACCTTGCATAATAGTTGAAGGATCAGCAAGAGTATTTGAAGGAAAGATGTCATCATCATTCCCCTCTTGAAGTCGAGTCGTCCTCAATTCAAGCTCATCATTTTCGTCTAAGTACAACTTCAAATCTGCAATGTTAATAGTGGGACTAACTCCGAACATAGGTGCCAACTCAAATATTTATGCATTGTCATTTGTTTTCTCAAATAACTTAAAAGGACCAAAAGTCTTGGTATTAATTTGACTTAGGAAGTTATGGGAATCTATCTTTTCTCAAGTGCAATCATACAAAATCAGTCGGTTCAAGTTTAACTTCCTTTCTACCTTCACTACTGAAAGGGAAATGTGCCCTTGGGCCATTTCTAAGTATTTTGGTGATTGAGTGCCAACACAAGTGCTTAAATGTGAATTCATGCTTATGGATGGACAAAGTGCAAAACAAGAGCAAAGGTATGTTTCTAAGTCTTAGTACATTGGTTTTGTGTACTAATATACTTGTCTAAGTATTAGAAATAGAAAGAAGAAGAAAAGAGAAGAGTTGGCTGTGTACAGCCAAAAGGCTGTTTCGGTCTGGGGCACCGGACTGTCCGGTGGTGCACCGGACAGTGTCCGGTGCGCCAGGCTGCCTCGAGCGAAGTGGCCGCTCTCGGGAATTCGCCGACGGCGTACGGCTATAATTCACCGGACTGTCCGGTGTGCACCGGACTGTCCGGTGAGCCAACGGTCGGCCGGGCCAACGGTCGGCCGCGCGATCTGCGCGCGACACGTGGCCGAGCCAACGGTTAGAAGGGGGCACCGGACTGTCCGGTGTGCACCGGACATGTCCGGTGCGCCAACGGCTCCAAGTCTGCCAACGGTCGGCTTCGCTATTTAAGGAAGGAAATCGGGCACCGGACAGTGTCCGGTGTGCACCGGACTGTCCGGTGCACCCGACGACAGAAGGCAAGAAAGGCCTTCCAGATTTGCTCTCAACGGCTCCTAGCTGCCTTGGGGCTATAAAAGGGACCCCTAGGCGCATGGAGGAGAACACCAAGCAACCTTAGAGCATTCTTGATCATCCACACTCAGTCTTTGCGCATTCGTTTGTCATTCTCAGTGATTCGAGCTCCGTTCTAGTGAGAACTTTGAGATAGTCTTTTGAGCTCGATTCTTGGCCGTGTGTGTGCACATTTTTGCTGTGGATTTGTGTGTGTTGCTTCCCTCCCTTACTCCGTATTTCTTTGTGAATCTCAAGTGTAAGGGCGATAGACTCCAAGTTGTGGAGATTCCTCGCAAACGGGATATTGAAAGGAAAAGCAAAACACTGTGGTATTCAAGTTGGTCTTTGGACCGCTTGAGAGGGGTTGATTGCAACCCTCGTCCGTTGGGACGCCACAACGTGGAGTAGGCAAGCGTTGGTCTTGGCCGAACCACGGGATAAACCACTGTGTCATCTCTGTGTTTGATCTCTTGTGGTATTGTGTTTTGTTGAGACTCCTCTCTAGCCACTTGGCGATTATTGGGCTAACACTTAACAAGTTTTGTGGCTATAAGTTTAAGTTTCACAGGATCACCTATTCACCCCCCCTCTAGGTACTCTCAATTGGTATCAGAGCTGTTCTCTTCACAAAGGGACTAACCGCCCGAAGAGATGGATCCTAAAGGGAAGGGAATCGTGATCAACGACAAGGAGAAGGAGTCCTTCGTCAACGAGCCAAGGGATGACAAGTCCAACGACTCGGGCTCGGGTCACAGACGCAAAGATGGGAAGAAGAAGAAGACAAGACGCATCAAGGAGATCGTCTACTACGACAGCGATGAGTCTACTTCCTCCCAAAAGGACGACGACCACAACGACTACGAGAAAAAGAAACCGGTCAATTCGAACTTTTCTTTTGACTACTCTCGTATTCCGCATAGTTCAAGTTCACATTTGCTCTCCATTCCACTCGGCAAGCCCCCACACTTTGATGGAGAGGACTACGGATTTTGGAGCCACAAAATGCGTAGTCACCTATTCTCTCTCCATCCTAGTATATGGGAGATTGTAGAAAGTGGAATGCACTTTGATAGTTCCGATAGTCCCATGTTCATTAATGAGCAAATACATAAGAATGCACAAGCTACTACTGTTCTTCTAGCTTCTTTGTGCAGGGATGAATACAACAAAGTGAGCGGCTTGGATAACGCCAAGCAAATATGGGACACCCTCAAGATCTCTCATGAAGGGAATGACGTCACCTTACTCACCAAGATGGAGTTGGTGGAGGGCGAGCTTGGACGGTTCGCAATGATAAGGGGCGAGGAGCCAACTCAAACATACAACCGGCTCAAGACCCTTATCAACAAAATAAGGAGCTATGGAAGCACGCGATGGACGGACCACGACGTCGTCCGACTGATGCTAAGGTCCTTTACCGTTCTTGATCCTCATTTGGTGAATAATATTCGTGAGAATCCCAGGTACACCAAAATGTCGCCCGAAGAAGTCCTTGGAAAATTCGTAAGTGGGTGAATGATGATCAAGGAGGCAAGGTACGTGGACGACGCCTTGAATGGACCGATCAACGAGCCGCAACCTCTTGCTCTCAAAGCAACAAGAAGCAAGGAGGCGCTACCTAACAAGGTGGCACAAATTGAGGCGGCCGGACTTAATGATGAAGAGATGGCTCTCATCATCAAGAGATTCAAGATGGCGCTCAAGGGTCGCAAGGGACAGCCAAGCAAGACCAAAGCCAAAGGGAAGCGCTCATGCTTCAAATGCGGTAAGATTGGTCATTTTATTGCTAACTGTCCCGATAATGAAAGTGACCAGGAACTCGGGAGCAAGAGGGAAAAGAAGAAACATTACAAGAAGGCCAAGGGCGAGGCACATATCGGAAAGGAGTGGGATTCGGATTGCTCCTCCTCTAACTCCGACAATGAAGGACTCGCCGCCACCGCCTTCAACAAATCGTCCCTCTTCCCCAACGAGCATCACACATGCCTCATGGCGAAGGAGAAGAAGGTATGTACTCGAGAAAGTACCACTTATTCTTCTAGTGATGATGATTCTAGTGACGACAATGAAATAGACTATTCTAGTTTATTTAAAGGTCTAGATAGAATTAAAATTGGCAAAATTAATGAGTTAATTGATGCCTTGAATGAAAAGGATAGGCTTTTAGAAAAGCAAGAGGATTTGTTATATGATGAACATGATAAATTTGTAGAAGCACAAAAATCTCATGCTTTAGAAGTTAAAAGAAATGAAATGCTTTCTTGTGAATTATCTTCTTGCCATGAGACAATTTCTAGCTTAAGGAGCATTAATGATGACTTGAATGCTAAGATTGCTAGTAAATCTAACTCTTGCGTAGAGAATGTTATAACTGAAAGCTCTCTTGTGGGTTTTGGTGGTTTGGATGACAACCCAATTAAAGGACTAACAAGTGTGCTAAGTGTTGAACAGGTGCTTAA
Source organism: Zea mays (assembly GCF_902167145.1). Lineage (NCBI taxonomy): Eukaryota > Viridiplantae > Streptophyta > Magnoliopsida > Poales > Poaceae > Zea > Zea mays. The sequence continues at coordinate 107,235,558 of NC_050101.1, read as the reverse complement.
TGCAAAGCTAACAGGGTTCAACACAAGCGAACAAGTGTGATGGTCCAAAGACTGGATTATCTATAGATAATGGACATCACAAGTAAGATGGACATTGCTTAAGTGAGACTTGGTGTGCGTAACTCAGAGACAACCGATGAAGCCAAGGATGGAGGCAAGAAGAGCTTCGAGGTATCGAGTGCACGGGAGAAGGTCAAGGAGACCAGGAACCCAAAGCCAGGGGTGAAGAAGAAGACTTGCAAAGTCAAGGTTGATCGAGTTAAGAAGACTTATGGTGCATCAAGGATCACTACATAAGGCTCAAGATCAAGCTCGAGAAGTGAACGGGGGTTGGGGCTCAGATATGTCAATCTAGATCAAGTCAAGTTGACTTGATGGTTTAGAGTCCAACATCGACCTCAAACAAGCCAAATTGGGTAAAACGATGAAAAAGGTTAAGTATGTAAGGTTTGAGTGTTCAACCATTTTGCATACACCTCTTACTACAAGTTTGGTGCTTTGGTTTGCTCTCTAACTCTTTCTGTAGAGAAAGTACCATTCTGAGCTCTGCTGGAGGAGAAACAGAAAAGCTAGGAGAAGAACAAGAAAGATGTAAGTTTCTAGGACTAAATCAATTGGATTATACTCTAAATGTGTTTGTTTAAGTCTCAGGAAAATCCTCCCAAAAGTTGAAGTCAAACGGAGAAAGAACGGAGGAAAAAGCACTTAGTGTGCTGTTGGCTGGTGCACAGGACAGTGAATAGTAGCTGTCCGGTGCACAGGACAGTGAATAGTAACTCTGTCCGGTGCACAGGACAGTGAATAGTAACTGTGTCCGGTGCACAGGACAGTGAATAGCCGCAGCGTCCGGTGCACAGGACAGTGAATAGTCGCAGCGTCCGGTGCACAGGACAGTGAATAGTAGCTGTGTCCGGTGCACAGGACAGTGAATAGTGACCTGTCCGGTGCACAGGACAGTGAATAGTAACCTGTCCGGTGCACCAACGGCTAGCTGTTCCAGAGAAGGAAACTGTCAATCAGATCCGTTACTGTTCACTGTCCGATGCACCCGCAACCAGGGAAGGCTGGGAGCTTCCAAATGAAGCTCTAACGGCTCCTAGGCCATTTGGGGCTATAAAAGGGACCCCTAGGTGCCTCAAACAACAACACAAGTGCAGCCAACAATTGTATACATCACTCGGATCGATTCTCTCTCTCCCTCTTGTGTAAATCTCTCTAGTTTGTGTGAAGGCAAAGTTATAAGCCTTTAGAGAGTGGAGAGGTGCTGCAAAGAGCTAGAGCAAAGTCTTGAGCGCATTGTTACTCCGCCGGAGTGCTGTCAAGAAGATTGTAAGCAGCCACGGCTTTGTTGTAACCCAACTCAACATAGTGGAAGGCTCTATCTGTCATACTGACAGATCTGAGCAAACGGAGGAAGGAGTTGAAATAGACTCCAAGCCCAGGTGTGGCTAACTCCAACGAGGACTAGGCAAGCATTTCAGGCTTGGCCGAACCTCGGGATAAATTCCTGCGTCTGTGTGCTTCGCTCTGCATTGTGTGCTGACTCTCTGTCTTACTCACTTTTTATATCTGCACTTCAACACTTATCTGTGGTACAAGTTATATTTGTAGTGCAGGGCATTTTGAGACAGGATCTTCTATTCCGCTGCAACCTACTCGAAGGATCTTTCATTCCACTACGATCTGGTCTTTGAGTAGAGTAAGAACTAAAGTGATAATTTTTTATTCGCCTATTCACCCCCCCTCTAGGCGACATCCAGATCCTGTTCCCGGGCAAAGGGAACTTTCAATTGGTATCAGAACTAGGCCTCTCCAGTGTGGGCTTAGCCGTCCGGAGATAACGATGTCGTCACAAGAGGTAACTGTAGAAATTCTTTTAGGCGATGGCTCTTGATAGTCGCCTAGAGGGGGGGTGAATAGGGCGAAACTGAAATTTACAAATATAAACACAACTATAAGCCGGGTTAGCGTTAGAAATATAAACGAGTCCGCAAGAGAGGGCGCAAAACAAATCGCGAGCAAATAATGAAGTGTGACACACGGATTTGTTTTACCGAGGTTCGGTTCTCGCAAACCTACTCCCCGTTGAGGAGGCCACAAAGGCCGGGTCTCTTTCAACCCTTCCCTCTCTCAAACGGTCCCTCGGACCGAGTGAGCTTCTTTTCTCAAATCAAAGCCGGGAACAAAACTTCCCCGCAAGGGCCACCACACAATTGGTGCCTCTTGCCTTGATTACAATGGAGTTTTGATCACAAGAACAAGTGAGAAAGAAAAGAAGCAATCCAAGCGCAAGAGCTCAAATGAACACGGCAAATCACTCTCACTAGTCACTAGGGTTTTGTGTGGAATTGGAGAGGATTTGATCTCTTTGAATGTGTCTAGAATTGAATGCCTAGCTCTTGTAAGTGGTTGAGAGGTGGGAAAACTTGGATGCAATGAATGGTGGGGTGGTTGGGGTATTTATAGCCCCAACCACCAAATGTGGCCGTTGGGAGGCTGTCTGTTCGATGGCGCACCGGACAGTCCGGTGCACACCGGACAGTCCGGTGCCCCCTGCCACGTCATCACTGCCGTTGGATTCTGACCGTTGGAGCTTCTGACTTGTGGGCCCGCCTGGGTGTCCGGTGCACACCGGACAGGTACTGTTTGCTGTCCGGTGTGCCAGTATGGGCGCGCCTGACTTCTGTGCGCGCAGAGCGCGCATTAATTGCGCGGCAGAGAGCCGTTGGCGCGGAGATAGCCGTTGCTTCGGAGTCGCACCGGACAGTCCGGTGCACACCGGACAGTCCAGTGAATTATAGTGGACGAGCCGTTGGCTTTTCCCGAAGCTGGCGAGTTCCTGAGGCCGACCTCCCTTGGCGCACCGGACACTGTCCGGTGTACACCGGACAGTCCGGTGAATTATAGCCAAGTCGCCTCAGGGAATTCCCGAAGGTGATGAGTTTGAGTCTGAGTCCCCCTGGTGCACCGGACATGTCCGGTGGCGCACCGGACAGTCCGGTGCGCCAGACCAGGGGTGCCTTCGGTTGCCCCTTTTGCTCCTTTGTTGAATCCAGAACTTGGTCTTTTAATTAGCTGAGTGTGAACCTTTAACACCTGTATAATCTATACACTTGGGCAAACTAGTTAGTCCAAAGATTTGTGTTGGGCAATTCAATCACCAAAATTATTTAGGAACTAGGTGTAAGCCTAATTCCCTTTCAATCTCCCCCTTTTTGGTGATTGATGCCAACACAAACCAAAGCAAATATAGAAGTGCATAATTGAACTAGTTTGCATAATGTAAGTGAAAAGGTTGCTTAGAATTGAGCCAATATAACTACTTACAAGATATGCATGGAATGTTTCTTTCTTATTTAACATTTTGGACCACGTTTGCACCACATGTTTTGTTTTTGCAAATCCTTTTGTAACTCCATTTCAAAGATCTTTTGCAAATAGTCAAAGGTAAATGAATAAGAGTTTGTAAAGCATTTTCAAGATTTGAAATTTTCTCCCCTCGTTTCAAATGCTTTTCCTTTGACTTAACAAAACTCCCCCTAAATGAGATACTCCTCTTAGTGTTCAAGAGGGTTTTGATATACCATTTTTGAAATACTACTTTCTCCCCCTTTTGAACACAATAGGATACCAATTGATAAATACTTTTGGAAAACGCTAAGTTTTAATACTTTTGGAAAACACTAAGTTTTTGAAATTGGTGGTGGTGCGGTCCTTTTGCTTTGGGCTCATACTTTCTCCCCCTTTGGCATGAATCGCCAAAAACGGAATCATTAGAGCCCATTTAAGTACTATCTTCTCCTTTGGTCATAAGTAAATGAGTTAAGATTATACCAAAGACGAAAGCCGGTCCTTTTGCTTTGGGCTTTTACTCTCTCCCCCAAAGACAAGGTTCTTTTCTTGGAGTGATGGCGAAGGATGAGTTACGGAGTGGAAGCCTTTTGTCTTCGCCGAAGACTCCAATTCCCTTTCTATACACCTATGACTTGGTTTGAAATAGACTTGAAAACACATTAGTCATAGCATATAAAAGAGATATGATCAAAAGTATATAAATGAGCTATGTGTGCAATCTAGCAAAAGAAGTTGCGAGAATCAAGAATATTGAGCTCATGCCTAAGTTTGGTAAAAGTTTGTTCATCAAGAGGCTTGGTAAAGATATCGGCTAATTGATCTTTAGTGTTAATATAAGAAATCTCGATATCTCCCTTTTGTTGGTGATCCTTAAGAAAATGATACCGAATGGCTATGTGCTTAGTGCGGCTATGCTCGACGGGATTGTCGGCCATTTTGATTGCACTCTCATTATCACATAGCAAAGGGACTTTGGTTAATTTGTAACCGTAGTCCCGCAGGGTTTGCCTCATCCAAAGCAATTGCGCGCAACAATGACCTGCGGCAATGTACTCGGCTTCGGCGGTGGAAAGAGCGACCGAATTTTGCTTCTTTGAAGCCCAAGACACCAAGGATCTTCCCAAGAACTGGCAAGTCCCCGATGTGCTCTTCCTATTAATCTTACACCCCGCCCAATCGGCATCGGAATAACCAAGTAAATCAAATGTGGATCCCCGAGGGTACCAAAGCCCAAACTTAGGTGTATAAGCCAAATATCTCAAGATTCGCTTTACGGCCGTAAGGTGTGATTCCTTAGGGTCGGATTGGAATCTTGCACACATGCAAACGGAAAGCATAATGTCCGGTCGAGATGCACATAAATAAAGCAATGAACCAATCATCGACCGGTATACCTTTTGATCCACGGACTTACCTCCCGTGTCGAGGTCGAGATGCCCATTTGTTCCCATGGGAGTCTTGATGGGCTTGGCATCCTTCATTCCAAACTTGGTTAGAATGTCTTGAGTGTACTTTGTTTGACAAATGAAGGTGCCCTCTTGGAGTTGCTTGACTTGGAATCCTAGAAAATACTTCAACTCCCCCATCATAGACATCTCGAATTTCTTTGTCATGATCCTACTAAATTCTTCACATGTAGATTCGTTAGTAGACCCAAATATAATATCATCAACATAAATTTGGCATACGAACAAATCATTGTCAAGAGTTTTAGTGAACAAAGTAGGATCGGCTTTTCCAACTTTGAAGCCATTAGCAATAAGGAAATCTCTAAGGCATTCATACCATGCTCTTGGGGCTTGCTTGAGCCCATAAAGCGCCTTAGAGAGCCTATAGACATGGTTAGGGTACTCACTGTCTTCAAAGCCGGGAGGTTGCTCAACATAGACCTCTTCCTTGATTGGTCCGTTGAGGAAGGCACTTTTCACGTCCATTTGATAAAGCTTAAAGCCATGGTAAGTAGCATAGGCTAATAATATTCGAATTGACTCAAGCCTAGCTACGGGTGCATAGGTTTCACCGAAATCCAAACCTTCGACTTGTGAGTACCCTTTGGACACGAGTCGAGCTTTGTTCCTTGTCACCACACCATGCTCATCTTGCTTGTTGCGGAAGACCCATTTGGTTCCTACAACATTTTGGTTAGGACGTGGAACTAAATGCCATACCTCATTCCTAGTGAAGTTGTTGAGCTCCTCTTGCATCGCCACCACCCAATCCGAATCTTGGAGAGCTTCCTCTACCCTGTGTGGCTCAATAGAGGAAACAAAAGAGTAATGTTCACAAAAATGAGCAACCCGAGATCGAGTAGTTACCCCCTTATGAATGTCGCCGAGGATGGTGTCGACGGGGTGATCTCGTTGGATTGCTTGGTGGACTCTTGGGTGTGGTGGCCTTGGTTCTTCCTCATCCTCCTTTTCTTGATCAATTGCATCTCCCCCTTGATCATTGCCATCATCTTGAGGTGGCTCATCTTCTTGATTTTGCCCTTCATCAACTTGAGCTTCATCCTCATTTTGAGTTGGTGGAGATGCTTGCATGGAGGAGGACGGTTGATTTTGTGCACTTGGAGGCTCTTCGGATTCCCTAGGACACACATCCCCAATGGACATGTTCCTTAGCGCGATGCACGGAGCCTCTTCATTACCTATTTCATCAAGATCAACTTGCTCTACTTGAGAGCCGTTAGTTTCATCAAACACAACGTCACATGAGACTTCAACTAGTCCAGTGGACTTGTTAAAGACCCTATATGCCCTTGTGTTTGAGTCATAACCAAGTAAAAAGCCTTCTACAGTTTTAGGAGCAAATTTAGATTTTCTACCTCTTTTAACAAGAATAAAGCATTTGCTACCAAAAACTCTAAAGTATGAAATGTTGGGCTTTTTACCGGTTAGGAGTTCATAGGATGTCTTCTTGAGGATTCGGTGAAGATATAACTGATTGATGGCGTAGCAGGCGGTGTTGACCGCTTCGGCCCAAAACCGGTCCGGTGTCTTGTACTCATTAAGCATGGTTCTTGCCATGTCCAAAAGAGTTCGATTCTTCCTCTCCACTATACCATTTTGTTGTGGGGTGTAGGGAGAAGAGAACTCATGCTTGATGCCCTCCTCCTCAAGGAAGCCTTCAATTTGAGAGTTCTTGAACTCCGTCCCATTGTCGCTTCTTATTTTCTTGATCCTTAAGCCGAACTCATTTTGAGCCCGTCTCAAGAATCCCTTTAAAGTCTCTTGGGTTTGAGATTTTTCCTGTAAAAAGAATACCCAAGTGAAGCGAGAATAATCATCCACTATTACAAGACAATACTTACTCCCGCCGATGCTTATGTAAGCAATCGGGCCGAATAGATCCATGTGGAGTAGCTCAAGCGGCCTGTCGGTCGTCATGATGTTCTTGTGTGGATGATGGGCTCCAACTTGCTTTCCCGCCTGGCATGCGCTACAAACCCTGTCTTTCTCAAAATGAACATTTGTTAATCCTAAAATGTGTTCTCCCTTTAGAAGCTTGTGAAGATTCTTCATCCCAACATGGGCTAGTCGGCGGTGCCAGAGCCAACCCATGTTAGTCTTAGCAATTAAGCAAGTGTCGAGTTCAGCTCTATCAAAATCTACCAAGTATAGCTGACCCTCTAACACTCCCTTAAATGCTATTGATTCATCACTTCTTCTAAAGACAGTGACACCTACATCAGTAAAAAGACAGTTGTAGCCCATTTGACATAATTGAGAAACAGAAAGCAAGTTGTAATCTAAAGAATCTACAAGAAAAACATTGGAAATAGAGTGGTCAGGAGATATAGCAATTTTACCCAATCCTTTGACCAAACCTTGATTTCCATCCCCGAATGTGATAGCTTGTTGGGGATCTTGGTTTTTCTCATATGAGGAGAACATCCTTTTCTCCCCGGTCATGTGGTTTGTGCACCCGCTGTCGAGTATCCAACTTGAGCCTCCGGATGCATAAACCTACAAAACAATTTTAGTTCTTGACTTTAGGTACCCAAACGGTTTTGGGTCCTTTGGCATTAGACACAAGAACTTTGGGTACCCAAACACAAGTCTTTGACCCCTTGTGTTTGCCCCCAACAAACTTGGCAACTACTTTGCCGGATTTGCTAGTAAGCACATAAGATGCATCAAAAGTTTTAAATGAAATGTTATGATTATTTGATGCACTAGGAGTTTTCTTTCTAGGCAACTTGGCATGGGTTGGTTGCCTAGAGCTAGATGTCTCATCCTTATACATAAAAGCATGATTAGGTCCAGAGTGAGACTTCCTAGAATGAATTTTCCTAATTTTGCTCTCAGGATAACCGGCAGGGTACAAAATGTAGCCCTCGTTATCCTGAGGCATGGGAGCCTTGCCCTTGACAAAGTTAGACAAGTTCTTAGGAGGGGCATTAAGTTTGACATTGTCTCCCCTTTGGAAGCCAATGTCATCCTTGATGCCAGGGCGTCTCCCATTATAAAGCATGCTACGAGCAAATTTAAATTTCTCATTTTCTAAGTTGTGCTCGGCAATTTTAGCATCTAGTTTTGCTATATGATCATTTTGTTGTTTAATTAAAGCCATATGATCATGAATAGCATCAATATCAACATTTCTACATCTAGTACAAATAGTGACATGCTCAATGGTAGATGTAGATGGTTTGCAAGAATTAAGTTCAACAATCTTAGCACGAAGTATATCATTCTTATCTCTAAGATCGGCAATTGTAACTTTGCTAACATCAAAATCTTTAGCCTTAGCAATCAAATTTTCATTCTCTAATCTAAGGCTAGCAAGAGAAATGTTTAATTCTTCAATCCTAGCAAGCAAATCATCATTATTATCTCTAGGATTGGGAATTGAAACATTACAAACATGGGAATCAACCTTAGCATTTAAACTAGCATTTTCATTTCTAAGGTTGTCAATCATCTCACGGCAAGTGCTTAGCTCACTAGACAATTTTTCACATTTTTCAACTTGTAGAGAGTAAGCATTTTTAACCTTAACATGTTTCTTGTTTTCCTTAATAAGGAGGTCCTCTTGGGAATCCAAAAGGTCATCCTTTTCATGAATAGCACTAACCAATTCATTTAATTTTTCCTTTTGAGCTATGTTAAGGTTGGCAAAAAGGGAACGCAAATTATCTTCCTCATCACTAGCATTGTCATCACTAGAGGATTCATATTTAGTGGAGGACTTAGATTTAACCTTCTTTTTGCCGTCCTTTGCCATGAGGCACTTGTGGCCGACGTTGGGGAAGAGGAGTCCCTTGGTGATGGCGATGTTGGCGGCGTCCTCGTCGTCGGAGGAGTCGCTTGAGCTATCGTCAGAATCCCATTCCCGACAAACATGGGCATCGCCGCCCTTCTTCTTGTAGTACTTCTTCTTCTCCTTTCGCCTCCCCTTCTTGTCGTCACCTCGGTCACTGTCACTAGATATAGGACATTTAGCAATAAAGTGACCGGGCTTACCACACTTGTAGCAAACCTTCTTGGAGCGGGACTTGTAGTCCTTCCCCCTCCTTTGCTTGAGGATTTGGCGGAAGCTTTTGATGACGAGCGCCATTTCCTCGTTGTCGAGCTTGGAGGCGTCTATTGGTTGTCGACTTGGTGTAGCCTCCTCCTTCTTCTCCTCCGTTGCCTTGAATGCAACGGGTTGAGCTTCGGATGTGGTGGCATCATCAAGTTCGTTGATCTTCCTCGAGCCTTCGATCATGCACTCAAAACTCACAAAATTCCCGATAACTTCCTCGGGGGTCATTTTAGTATATCTAGGATTACCACGGATTAATTGAACTTGAGTAGGGTTAAGGAAAATAAGAGATCTTAGAATAACCTTAACCATCTCGTGGTCATCCCATTTTACGCTCCCGAGGTTGCGCACTTGATTCACCAAGGTCTTGAGCCGGTTGTACATGTGTTGTGGCTCCTCCCCTTTGCGAAGCCGGAACCGACCGAGCTCCCCCTCGATCGTTTCCCGCTTGGTGATCTTGGTGAGCTCGTCTCCTTCGTGCGCGGTTTTGAGCACATCCCAAATCTCCTTGGCGCTCTTCAACCCCTGTACTTTGTTATACTCCTCTCTACTTAGAGAGGCGAGGAGTATTGTTGTTGCTTGAGAGTTGAAGTGCTCGATTTGGGCCACCTCATCCTCATCATAGTTTTCATCCCCTTCGGATGGTACCTGCGCGCCAAACTCAACAACATCCCATATGCTTTTGTGGAGCGAGGTTAGATGAAATCGCATTAAATCGCTCCACCTAGCGTAATCTTCACCATCAAAAGTTGGTGGTTTGCCTAATGGGACGGAAAGTAAAGGAGTATGTTTGGAAATGCGAGGGTAGCGTAGGGGGATCTTACTATACTTCTTGCGCTCTTGGCGCTTAGAAGTGACGGAGGGCGCGTCGGAGTCGGAGGTTGATGTTGATGAAGTGTCGGTCTCGTAGTAGACCACCTTCCTCATCCTTTTATGCTTGTCCCCTCTCCGATGCGGCTTGTGAGAAGAAGATTTTTCCTTCTTCTCTTTGTGGTGAGAAGAGGAAGCCTTTTTCTCCTTCCGTTTGGAGGAGTCCTTCTTCTTCTCCTTCCTCTTGGTGCGGGACTCTTCCGATGAAGTGCTCCCGTGGCTTGTAGTGGGCTTTTCGCCGGTCTCCATCTCCTTCTTGGCGTGATCTCCCGACATCACTTCGAGCGGTTAGGCTCTAATGAAGCACCGGGCTTTGATACCAATTGATAGTCGCCTAGAGGGGGGTGAATAGGGCGAAACTGAAATTTACAAATATAAACACAACTATAAGCCGGGTTAGCGTTAGAAATATAAACGAGTCCGCAAGAGAGGGCGCAAAACAAATCGCGAGCAAATAATGAAGTGTGACACACGGATTTGTTTTACCGAGGTTCGGTTCTCGCAAACCTACTCCCCGTTGAGGAGGCCACAAAGGCCGGGTCTCTTTCAACCCTTCCCTCTCTCAAACGGTCCCTCGGACCGAGTGAGCTTCTTTTCTCAAATCAAAGCCGGGAACAAAACTTCCCCGCAAGGGCCACCACACAATTGGTGCCTCTTGCCTTGATTACAATGGAGTTTTGATCACAAGAACAAGTGAGAAAGAAAAGAAGCAATCCAAGCGCAAGAGCTCAAATGAACACGGCAAATCACTCTCACTAGTCACTAGGGTTTTGTGTGGAATTGGAGAGGATTTGATCTCTTTGAATGTGTCTAGAATTGAATGCCTAGCTCTTGTAAGTGGTTGAGAGGTGGGAAAACTTGGATGCAATGAATGGTGGGGTGGTTGGGGTATTTATAGCCCCAACCACCAAATGTGGCCGTTGGGAGGCTGTCTGTTCGATGGCGCACCGGACAGTCCGGTGCACACCGGACAGTCCGGTGCCCCCTGCCACGTCATCACTGCCGTTGGATTCTGACCGTTGGAGCTTCTGACTTGTGGGCCCGCCTGGGTGTCCGGTGCACACCGGACAGGTACTGTTTGCTGTCCGGTGTGCCAGTATGGGCGCGCCTGACTTCTGTGCGCGCAGAGCGCGCATTAATTGCGCGGCAGAGAGCCGTTGGCGCGGAGATAGCCGTTGCTTCGGAGTCGCACCGGACAGTCCGGTGAATTATAGTGGACGAGCCGTTGGCTTTTCCCGAAGCTGGCGAGTTCCTGAGGCCGACCTCCCTTGGCGCACCGGACACTGTCCGGTGTACACCGGACAGTCCGGTGAATTATAGCCAAGTCGCCTCAGGGAATTCCCGAAGGTGATGAGTTTGAGTCTGAGTCCCCCTGGTGCACCGGACATGTCCGGTGGCGCACCGGACAGTCCGGTGCGCCAGACCAGGGGTGCCTTCGGTTGCCCCTTTTGCTCCTTTGTTGAATCCAGAACTTGGTCTTTTAATTGGCTGAGTGTGAACCTTTAACACCTGTATAATCTATACACTTGGGCAAACTAGTTAGTCCAAAGATTTGTGTTGGGCAATTCAATCACCAAAATTATTTAGGAACTAGGTGTAAGCCTAATTCCCTTTCAGCTCTAATTACAAATCTTGGTCTGTCTCTATTTATAATGTTTTCATGAGTGTTGATTCTGATTTGAGACAGATCTTTAGTAGAAGTATTTTTCCATCTGATATTAGTAAAAGTCCCTCTAATGATGAACTAAGATGTTTATCTCTCAATCACCGTGCTTGCAACATCTTAGTTGAATCTCTTTCTAGAGGTGCTTATTTTGCCATCATGAGTAGTGATAATGATTTATTTGTTGATGCTCATGATTTATGGAATAGGATTAAAGAAAAATATTTTGTGGCCAATTGTACTACTTCTACTCCCTATGTTGCTTGTGGTACTAACCTTTCAAAGGGAGAAGAAAAACGATGGCAACCAAACGATGAATCCACCTCACCGACAGGTTTGTCTTCCACTAGTTATAAATGTCTTATTGCTAACAATGATAGTGGAGACGAAAGCGATGATGAGGAGGAATATGAGGATGATAGCGAGGATGAGTCTTCATCACCACAAGGTACATTTTCCTGTATTGCTTCCACTAATAATAATGACAGGGAAAATGAGACCAGTGATGTGGAAGAAGAGGAGATTCGCCGGTTCTACACCAATCTCAACAAAGAAGACAAAGTGCTCTTGGTTAAGTTGTTGAGTAGGAACAAGGAACAAGGCGAGACGCTTCTCAGGCTAGAGGAGACTCTCATCAAAACCAACGACAGCCTGGAGAAGATGACCAAAGAACATGAGGAGCTAAAGTGCTCTCATGATAATTTGGTCCAACGGTATGAATCTATTTTATTTGAGCAAAGAAATAATCATGATGTATTATCTGATGTTGCTCAACTTAAAACTGAGAATTCTATGCTTAAGAGTCAAGTAGAAATGATAAATTTAGAAAAACTTGCTCTAAGTGAAAAATATGATATGCTATCTTATTCTCATAATGAATTAGTTGATGACCATATCATGCTTAATGTTGCTCATGAGGTTGTAATTTCAAACTTAAATTCATGTGAACCTCATTCTTGCACATGTGCACATTTAGATAATATATCACCATGTGTTAACCCCTATTGCTCAAAAGAAAGCAATTTTTTGAATGAGCATCAAGCTGCAGGATCAAAAGAAAGGAACAAGAAAGCAAAGCAACTAAGGAGAAGACGCATTGCTCAACCTCCTCAAGATATCCACGGACGCGTGGTGAAGAAGCTTGAGACGGGAGAAACCGCAGCAAGTGTTAAACTCCATAAGAAGGATGTTCCTAAAGCAATAAATGAAGAAATCAACATGAACAAGGAAAAAGGTAAAAATTCAATTAGTCATGTTGTTTGCACTGATCATCTCTCTATGTCATCCAAGAGCAAAAAGGGAAGAGGAAAAAGGAGGTGCTTCAAGTGCAAGGAATTAGGTCACTTCATTGCGTCTTGTCCACACAAAGACAAGGATGAAGGAATGAGGAGATGCTTTGGATGCAACGATAAGGACCATATGATCACTTCAAGTCCGCTCATGAAGAATCAAAGACGTGCACCCTCCAAGATGACCCTCACTAAGCAAAAAGACAAACAACAAGTGTCAAGTCAGGTTGAGCGACGCTTCTGCTACATGTGTGGTGAGCATGGTCATCTACCTAAGGTATGTAAGAAGGGTAAGGTTCCTAAACAAGTAAATTTATCTCAATCTTATTCGCTTAGGAGACCCAAATCATACACTTGTGCTAGATCAGTAATGAGATCACCTAGAACTAGCACAACTTCTATTTGGGTACCAAAGGCCCTTTTAGATGAACGTTATGGACCCATCTCGAGATGGGTACCAAACCATGCCAACTAGACCATGCAGGTGCCTCGAGATGGACTGGAGACCCTGGGAGAGCTTAAGATGGTTAATTCAAACTCTATGCTTAAGCTATCAATTTTAATGTCTATTTATTGACCCAAGGTTGAATTATTGTGCAATACTAATCCCATGTTCATCTCGAGTTAAATAAGTTGTAGATGTCCTTGATCATTATTGGTGAATCAAGCGAAGGACTTTGATGAGAATCTGCAACTTGCTCTCCAAAGGACGGTACCCGTGTATCTTAAGTGCATTATTTCTAATCAGCATTGCTTTTAAGTTGGATTGTCGTGCTATACCTATCCTTGGAGTAGTTATGCTTTTGAGATTGCTTGTGTTGAATATCTTTCAATTAATGATCCATGATTTTCAATATCATAATCATGCTTGCTTAATCGTAACTGTGTGCTTTATAGGGAATATCTCTTGAATCATTCAATGGGTAGCTTTTCATTTGATATATCCACCATGATTAACTCTCTTAGTGTATGTGGATAAACATGTATCTTTTTGTAAGTCATGCTATGTGTTTTTTTAATGATTAACCTATGTGCAAGCATGATAGTTTTGTTTAGTCCATGTTCACATGATTACTTTGTCTTGGTACTCTGTGTATACCAAAACAAGAAATCCATGTTGTGTCTCTAATGCACCCTCTCGAGCTATGAGGTGCATGAGCAAAAGGAGCCCTAAATTGGTGACAACAGGTGCTCTCACTACACACTACCTAAAAGAATGAATCTCATGGCATTCAGGTAAAAGGCAAAGGTATGGAGAATGGAACTATGCAATTTCATTGAATATCTTGAAGTTCCGTTGATTGTGATCATAGCTATGTTCTTGCCTTTCAATTGGTAGTATCTTGGCTTAGGTGCTTTATGCTTTAAAATGTTGTTTCCTTTGGTGTACCTAAGAAAATACTTCTTAATCATGGTGTGCTTAGACATTGTGCTTTATATGTATGATCTTGTCGTTTTTCAATTGGTATATGTGTTGCAATGATCATCATGTGTGAAGCGTGCCTTGGTGTTTTTAAATGTTATATATCATGAGGCATGCATTGTTTCCACTAGTCATAAGTTGTATTATCTCATCTATTCAATTGGTATCTTTTTGTGATGTAATTGATATATTATGCCTAGACCAAGGTATGTTTCCCCTTTACTTCTGAGGATGCTAGAATGTGCAAGGTGCAAGTCATTCAAATACTTGATGCACAACTTTAGGGGGAGCACACCTAACTTGTGTCTTTTGAGACTAACTGTTTTTTGAGTGATCCTATATAGTCTCAAGGTGGAAAAGGGAAGATGAGCAAGAAATGGAGCGATCAGGACTTGGGTACCTCCACAAGTCGAGTAATTGGTATCTAAAGTTGTGAGTAATTACGTATTTAAAGGTTGCTCGTGCTCTATAATAGTTGGTGATCCTAGATGCTTATCTTTAAATATCATGGAGCTATGACAGTGATGATTTTTCAATTGGTAGCCTTGGTAGTGTGCTTCAATTGGTATCTTTTGGTAATCACTAGAATAGAAGCTTCATCTTGTGCCACAATACTATAACTTGTTCTAAGTTTTGTATCTTAGCAACAAGAAAAGGTCAGGATAAAGGATCAGACATAAGTGTAAAGGAGCTCCCTAGAGATAAAACTTTCAAGATGGAAATCTTGAATTGATGACAAAAGGAACTCCGCCTACTTAGATGGAAAGTACACCATAACATGGTAAAGGTACAAAAGGAGGTATTGACCTTTTTGCGTATTTGTACCTTAATTTTTCTCCAATGCTTGTGTTGCATATGTTTAATGTGTAAGGGGGAGTAATGTTAGAGTGTTGCATTTTCCCTGCTTAATACCCTGCTGTCCCTTGACATCATCCTATGTTCTTGCTTGAATATGGTTTTGGTGTTTGATGTCAAAGGGGGAGAATTTGTGCATTAAAGCTTACCTCGACCTGAGAGGAAAGCTTATCTTAAGGGTGAAGATTAATTTTTGTGTGCTAAAGGACTCAAAGGGGTTTCCTTGAGTTCCTTTGATCTTAAAGAAAAATGTGTTAGTTTGTTGATAATACTTATCATATGCTTCTTGTTGTATTATATGGTGATAATGCAAAATTAGTGCTTCCATTGATATGAATCAATTGGTATCTACTGTGTTTATCCTGTGATAGATATTCATGTGGTTCTGGCGCTTTAAATCGGTATCTTAATGGTGAATAGTGGTAGGTTGATATTCCTATGGTATATTTATTTAATTGGTGTTTAACTCTGATTCTGTGCATTTGTGTGTTATATGCATCACGGTTTGATTCTTCACACAATGCATCCCACAGGTGCTAAGGTGTAGCAATGCTTCGAATTAGCCTAAGTATGTGCATTTTGGCATTTAAGGCCAAAGTTAAGATTTTAATGTAAGCACATATTTAGGGGGAGCATTCTATAAACTTAGAATTCAAAATTTGTGCTTTAAATCTTATTGTTGTGTAAGCTTTAATTGTGTTGCCATCAATCACCAAAAAGGGGGAGATTGAAAGCTCTCTTGTGGGTTTTGGTGGTTTGGATGACAACCCAATTAAAGGACTAACAAGTGTGCTAAGTGTTGAACAGGTGCTTAATGCAAAGCTAACAGGGTTCAACACAAGTGAACAAGTGTGATGGTCCAAAGACTGGATTATCTATAGATAATGGACATCACAAGTAAGATGGACATTGCTTAAGTGAGACTTGGTGTGCGTAACTCAGAGACAATCGATGAAGCCAAGGATGGAGGCAAGAAGAGCTTCGAGGTATCGAGTGCACGGGAGAAGGTCAAGGAGACCAGGAACCCAAAGCCAGGGGTGAAGAAGAAGACTTGCAAAGTCAAGGTTGATCGAGTTAAGAAGACTTATGGTGCATCAAGGATCACTACATAAGGCTCAAGATCAAGCTCGAGAAGTGAACGGGGGTTGGGGCTCAGATATGTCAATCTAGATCAAGTCAAGTTGACTTGATGGTTTAGAGTCCAACATCGACCTCAAACAAGCCAAATTGGGTAAAACGATGAAAAAGGTTAAGTATGTAAGGTTTGAGTGTTCAACCATTTTGCATACACCTCTTACTACAAGTTTGGTGCTTTGGTTTGCTCTCTAACTCTTTCTGTAGAGAAAGTACCATTCTGAGCTCTGCTGGAGGAGAAACAGAAAAGCTAGGAGAAGAACAAGAAAGATGTAAGTTTCTAGGACTAAATCAATTGGATTATACTCTAAATGTGTTTGTTTAAGTCTCAGGAAAATCCTCCCAAAAGTTGAAGTCAAACGGAGAAAGAACGGAGGAAAAAGCACTTAGTGTGCTGTTGGCTGGTGCACAGGACAGTGAATAGTAGCTGTCCGGTGCACAGGACAGTGAATAGTAACTCTGTCCGGTGCACAGGACAGTGAATAGTAACTGTGTCCGGTGCACAGGACAGTGAATAGCCGCAGCGTCCGGTGCACAGGACAGTGAATAGTCGCAGCGTCCGGTGCACAGGACAGTGAATAGTGACCTGTCCGGTGCACAGGACAGTGAATAGTAACCTGTCCGGTGCACCAACGGCTAGCTGTTCCAGAGAAGGAAACTGTCAATCAGATCCGTTACTGTTCACTGTCCGGTGCGCCACCGGACAGTCCGGTGCACCCGCAACCAGGGAAGGCTGGGAGCTTCCAAATGAAGCTCTAACGGCTCCTAGGCCATTTGGGGCTATAAAAGGGACCCCTAGGTGCCTCAAACAACAACACAAGTGCAGCCAACAATTGTATACATCACTCGGATCGATTCTCTCTCTCTCTCTTGTGTAAATCTCTCTAGTTTGTGTGAAGGCAAAGTTATAAGCCTTTAGAGAGTGGAGAGGTGCTGCAAAGAGCTAGAGCAAAGTCTTGAGCGCATTGTTACTCCGCCGGAGTGCTGTCAAGAAGATTGTAAGCAGCCGCGGCTTTGTTGTAACCCAACTCAACATAGTGGAAGGCTCTATCTGTCATACTGACAGATCTGAGCAAACGGAGGAAGGAGTTGAAATAGACTCCAAGCCCAGGTGTGGCTAACTCCAACGAGGACTAGGCAAGCATTTCAGGCTTGGCCGAACCTCGGGATAAATTCCTGCGTCTGTGTGCTTCGCTCTGCATTGTGTGCTGACTCTCTGTCTTACTCACTTTTTATATCTGCACTTCAACACTTATCTGTGGTACAAGTTATATTTGGAGTGCAGGGCATTTTGAGACAGGATCTTCTATTCCGCTGCAACCTACTCGAAGGATCTTTCATTCCACTACGATCTGGTCTTTGAGTAGAGTAAGAACTAAAGTGATAATTTTTTATTCGCCTATTCACCCCCCCCTCTAGGCGACATCCAGATCCTGTTCCCGGGCAAAGGGAACTTTCAATAACTTGCACTAGGTGTAAAGATATTAACATTGATGCTTATAGTGAACACCTAGCTTGCATTTCTAAATTAAATGAAGAGGTGGCTAGTCTTAATACCCAACTTGAGACTAGCAAAAGTGATTTTGAGAAACTAAAATTTGCTAGGGATGCCTACACGGTTGGTAGACACCCCTCAATTAAGGATGGACTTGGCTTCAAGAGGGAAGCCAAGAACTTAACAAGCCATAAGGCTCCCATCTCCGCCAAGGAGAAAGGGAAGGCCCCTATGGCTAAAAGTACTAAAAGGAACCATGCTTTTATGTATCATGATAGAAGACAAACTAGAAATGCTTATAGGAGTTATAATGCTTATGATGACTTTAACTCTCATGCCATGGTTGCTTCTAGTTCTTCCTATATGCATGATAGAAATATGTCTAGAAGAAATACTATTCATCATGTGCCTAGAAAGAATATTATTCATGCTCCTAGGAAAGTAGTGAATGAACCTTCTACAATTTATTGTGCTTTAAATGCTTCCTTTGCTATTTGTAGAAAGGATAGGAAAATAGTTGCTAGGAAGTTAGGGGCAAAATGCAAGGGAGACAAAACTTGCATTTGGGTCCCTAAGGATATTTGCACTAACCTTGTAGGACCCAACATGAGTTGGGTACCTAAGACCCAAGCCTAAATTTGCCTTGTAGGTTTATGCATCCGGGGGTTCAAGCTGGATTATCGACAGCGGATGCACAAACCATATGACGGGGGAGAAGAAGATGTTCACCTCCTATGTCAAGAATAAAGATTCCCAAGTTTCAATTATATTCGGTGATGGGAATCAAGGCAAGGTAAAAGGGTTAGGTAAAATTGCAATTTCTAATGAGCACTCTATCTCTAATGTGTTTTTAGTTGAGTCTCTTGGCTACAATTTGCTATCTGTTAGCCAACTATGCAATATGGGATATAATTGTCTTTTTACAAATGTAGATGTGTCTGTCTTTAGAAGAAGTGATGGTTCACTAGCATTTAAGGGTGTATTAGACGGCAAACTTTATTTAGTTGATTTTGCAAAAGAGGAGGCCGGTCTAGATGCATGCTTAATTGCTAAGACTGGCATGGGCTGGCTGTGGCATCGCCGCTTAGCACATGTGGGGATGAAGAACCTTCACAAGCTTCTAAAGGGAGAACACGTGATAGGTTTGACTAATGTGCATTTCGAAAAAGATAGACCTTGTGCAGCTTGTCAAGCAGGTAAACAAGTGGGAGGAGCGCATCACAGCAAGAATGTGATGACCACTTCAAGACCCCTGGAGTTACTACATATGGACCTCTTCGGACCCGTCGCCTATCTAAGCATAGGAGGAAGTAAGTATGGTCTAGTTATTGTTGATGACTTTTCCCGCTTCACTTGGGTATTCTTTTTGCAGGATAAATCTGAAACCCAAGGGACCCTCAAGCGCTTCCTAAGGAGAGCTCAAAATGAGTTTGAGCTCAAGGTGAAGAAGATAAGGAGCGACAACGGGTCCGAGTTCAAGAACCTTCAAGTGGAGGAGTTCCTTGAGGAGGAAGGGATCAAGCACGAGTTCTCTGCTCCCTACACACCACAGCAAAATGGTGTGGTAGAGAGGAAGAACAGGACACTCATTGATATGGCGAGGACGATGCTTGGAGAGTTCAAGACCCCCGAGTGCTTTTGGTCGGAAGCCGTGAACACGGCTTGTCACGCCATCAACAGGGTCTACCTTCACCGCCTCCTCAAGAAGACGTCGTATGAGCTTCTAACCGGTAACAAACCCAATGTATCTTACTTTCGTGTATTTGGGAGCAAATGCTACATTCTAGTGAAGAAGGGTAGAAATTCTAAGTTTGCTCCCAAAGCTGTAGAAGGGTTTTTGTTAGGTTATGACTCAAATACAAAGGCGTATAGAGTCTTCAACAAATCATCGGGTTTGGTTGAAGTCTCTAGCGACGTTGTATTTGATGAGACTAATGGCTCTCCAATAGAGCAAGTTGTTGATTGTGATGATGTAGATGAAGAAGATGTTCCGACGACCGCTATACGAACCATGGCGATTGGAGAAGTGCGGCCACAGGAACAAGATGAACGAGATCAACCTTCTTCCTCAACAACGGTGCATCCCCCAACTCAAGACGATGAACAGGTTCATCAACAGGAGGCGTGTGATCAAGGGGGAGCACAAGATGATCATGTGATGGAGGAAGAAGCGCAACCGACACCTCCAACCCAAGTTCGAGCGATGATTCAAAGGAATCATCCCGTCGATCAAATTCTAGGTGATATTAGCAAGGGAGTAACAACTCGATCTCGATTAGTTAATTTTTGTGAGCATTACTCCTTTGTCTCTTCTATTGAGCCTTTCAGGGTAGAGGAGGCCTTGCTAGATCCGGACTGGGTGTTGGCCATGCAGGAGGAGCTCAACAATTTCAAGAGAAATGAAGTTTGGACGCTGGTGCCTCGTCCCAAGCAAAATGTTGTGGGAACCAAGTGGGTGTTCCGCAACAAACAAGACGAGCACGGGGTGGTGACAAGGAACAAGGCTAGACTTGTGGCAAAAGGTTATGCCCAAGTCGCAGGTTTAGACTTTGAGGAGACTTTTGCTCCTGTGGCTAGGCTAGAATCAATTCGTATCTTGCTAGCATATGCTGCTCACCATTCTTTCAGGTTGTACCAAATGGATGTGAAGAGCGCGTTCCTCAACGGGCCGATCAAGGAGGAGGTGTACGTAGAGCAACCCCCTGGCTTCGAGGATGAACGGTACCCCGACCATGTGTGTAAGCTCGCTAAGGCGCTCTATGGACTTAAGCAAGCCCCAAGAGCATGGTATGAATGCCTTAGAGATTTTTTAATTGCTAATGCTTTCAAGGTTGGGAAAGCCGATCCAACTCTTTTTACTAAGACTTGCAATGGTGATCTTTTTGTGTGCCAAATTTATGTCGATGACATAATATTTGGCTCTACTAATCAAAAGTCTTGTGAAGAGTTTAGCAGGGTGATGACGCAGAAATTTGAGATGTCGATGATGGGCGAATTGAACTACTTCCTTGGGTTCCAAGTGAAGCAACTCAAGGACGGCACCTTCATCTCCCAAACAAAGTACACGCAAGACTTGCTGAAGCGGTTTGGGATGAAGGACGCCAAGCCTGCAAAGACTCCGATGGGGACCGACGGACACACCGACCTCAACAAAGGAGGTAAGTCCGTTGATCAAAAAGCATACCGGTCAATGATAGGGTCTTTACTTTATTTATGTGCTAGTAGACCGGATATTATGCTTAGCGTATGCATGTGTGCTAGATTTCAATCCGATCCTAAGGAGTGTCACTTAGTGGCGGTGAAGCGAATTCTAAGATATTTGGTGGCTACGCCTTGCTTCGGGCTCTGGTATCCAAAAGGGTCTACCTTTGACTTGGTTGGATACTCAGATTCCGACTATGCTGGATGTAAGGTCGATAGGAAGAGTACATCAGGGACATGCCAATTCTTAGGAAGGTCCCTGGTGTCGTGGAACTCTAAGAAACAAACCTCCGTTGCCCTATCCACCGCTGAGGCCGAGTATGTTGCCGCAGGACAGTGTTGCGCGCAACTACTTTGGATGAGGCAAACCCTCCGGGACTTTGGCTACAATCTGAGCAAAGTCCCACTCCTATGTGATAATGAGAGTGCTATCCGCATGGCGGAAAATCCTGTTGAACACAGCCGCACAAAGCACATAGACATCCGGCATCACTTTTTGAGAGACCACCAGCAAAAGGGAGATATCGAAGTGTTTCATGTTAGCACCGAGAACCAGCTAGCCGATATCTTTACCAAGCCTCTAGATGAGAAGACCTTTTGCAGGTTGCGTAGTGAGCTAAATGTCTTAGATTCGCGGAACTTGGATTGAATTGTAGCATACATATGTTTATGCCCTTGATCATGTTCATTCTGCATTTTGTTGCTTATTGTGGTGCTCAAGTTGTACAAACATTCCCTGGACCTCACAAGTCCTTGTGTAAGTGATGCACATATTTAGGGGGAGTTGTGTTACAACTTGACCCTTTGAGACTAACCATATGCTTGAGTTTACTTGATTTAGTCTCGAAGGAGAATTGAAAGGGAAAAGGTGGACTTGGACCATGAAAGACTTCCACTGCACTCCGATGAGAGGGTAACTTATTCCAAGTTCATCTCATGAACTCTTATTGCCATTTGCTCTTAATTGAAGATTTTGGTGAGGCAATGGGGTTATGGGGCCAAGATTGATCCCGTTTTGGTGCTTGATGCCAAAGGGGGAGAAAATAAAGGCCAAAGCGATAAATGGATCAGCTACCACTTGAGAGATTTTAAAAATAGTAGGATAGAGCTTTTGGTTTGTCAAAACTCTTTTGTTGTCTCTCTTGTCAAAAGTTGGCTTCTTGTGGGGAGAAGTATTGATTATGGGAAAAAGGGGGAGTTTTTGAAATCTTTGATCAATCTCTTTTGGAATGACTCTCTTTATGCTTCAACATGTGTGTTTGACTTAGAGATAGAGATTTGAGTTTGATTTGCAAAAACAAACCAAGTGGTGGCAAAGGATGATCCATATATGCTAAAATTGAATCAAAATAAATTTGAGTTTTATTTAAAGTGATATTGCACTTGTTCTAGTTGCTTTATGTTGTGTTGGCATAAATCACCAAAAAGGGGGAGATTGAAAGGGAAATGTGCCCTTGGGCCATTTCTAAGTATTTTGGTGATTGAGTGCCAACACAAGTGCTTAAATGTGAATTCATGCTTATGGATGGACAAAGTGCAAAACAAGAGCAAAGGTATGTTTCTAAGTCTTAGTACATTGGTTTTGTGTACTAATATACTTGTCTAAGTATTAGAAACAGAAAGAAGAAGAAAAGAGAAGAGTTGGCTGTGTACAGCCAAAAGGCTGTTTCGGTCTGGGGCACCGGACTGTCCGGTGGTGCACCGGACAGTGTCCGGTGCGCCAGGCTGCCTCGAGCGAAGTGGCCGCTCTCGGGAATTCACCGACGGCGTACGGCTATAATTCACCGGACTGTCCGGTGTGCACCGGACTGTCCGGTGAGCCAACGGTCGGCCGGGCCAACGGTCGGCCGCGCGATCTGCGCGCGACACGTGGCCGAGCCAACGGTTAGAAGGGGGCACCGGACTGTCCGGTGTGCACCGGACATGTCCGGTGCGCCAACGGCTCCAAGTCTGCCAACGGTCGGCTTCGCTATTTAAGGAAGGAAATCGGGCACCGGACTGTCCGGTGCACCCGACGACAGAAGGCAAGAAAGGCCTTCCAGATTTGCTCTCAACGGCTCCTAGCTGCCTTGGGGCTATAAAAGGGACCCCTAGGCGCATGGAGGAGAACACCAAGCAACCTTAGAGCATTCTTGATCATCCACACTCAGTCTTTGCGCATTCGTTTGTCATTCTCAGTGATTCGAGCTCCGTTCTAGTGAGAACTTTGAGATAGTCTTTTGAGCTCGATTCTTGGCCGTGTGTGTGCGCATTTTGCTGTGGATTTGTGTGTGTTGCTTCCCTCCCTTACTCCGTACTTCTTTGTGAATCTCAAGTGTAAGGGCGAGAGACTCCAAGTTGTGGAGATTCCTCGCAAACGGGATATTGAAAGGAAAAGCAAAACACTGTGGTATTCAAGTTGGTCTTTGGACCGCTTGAGAGGGGTTGATTGCAACCCTCGTCCGTTGGGACGCCACAACGTGGAGTAGGCAAGCGTTGGTCTTGGCCGAACCACGGGATAAACCACTGTGTCATCTCTGTGTTTGATCTCTTGTGGTATTGTGTTTTGTTGAGACTCCTCTCTAGCCACTTGGCGATTATTGGGCTAACACTTAACAAGTTTTGTGGCTATAAGTTTAAGTTTCACAGGATCACCTATTCACCCCCCCTCTAGGTACTCTCAACTACTACTTGAAATTTTACACTTTTCATCCATCTTTTTCAATCCTTAGTGGTTTCATGCAACTTAATAATAAGCATAGCGCGCTCTTTTAAATCACTATGTGTTTGCTCAGTGGTAGCAAGTAAAAGCAAAATATTAATTAGAGCATGGGGTTAAAATAGAGAATTGTGGCTATGTGTTTGCATTATTATATTGTTATTGTTCTATTATAAATTATTATTATTATCCAAAATAGAGAAGTGTTGCCTAAATTTGGTTTTTTCTCTGAAATCCTATTAGAGTATCTTCATTAGTGACTTAAATCAGTGTCCTATCTTAAAATATAGTGCACAACTAATAAAAAATAGCTCTAACAGTGCCCTGTTTTACAATTTTATATCAAAATAATATAGGGCACACCATGAAGTGACCCAAATATACTACACCTCACATTAGTGCCTTATTCTTTTTTCTATATTATTCTCAACATTTTCTTTCCTAACAATATAGTTTACTTTCTAAAATGTATGCTTTAGGGCTTGACTGTTGAAGCTCAGTTTATTTTAAGTACCCTAAACATGTTAAATGGCGTAGTATTTTAATTTTTAGGGCACTATTCTGAAGCAACTCGTAGGAGATGCTCTTAGATCGGTTAGAACTCAGAACCAGACCCAAATAACAAAATTCGAAATGGTTAGCTTTAAGATTTTTTTTATAACCGAATGATTCCTATTTTCTAGACTAGGATTCAAGCCAGGTCAGTAACCAACTCAGTCCCCGGTGGAGTGGATCATAAGTTGTTGCACATTTCAGGACATCAGCCCGTTTCTAGGCCAAGAACCGATTCAGAAGGTAGGTTATTCGGTTTCGTTCCGAATTCAGAATTGATGGAGGAGTTGAAGTTCTACGGGTTTGTTTCCGCCCCAGACACAAAACGAACAACTTTAATAGGTTGGAACGGATTCCAAACTGGTCACATTCGTTTTGCCCCCGGAACGAGGCCGCGAACGAGCCGATTCGAACAAATCGAACGAGGCCTGAACGTATCCGTTTATAAAATTTTGCAGAGCTATTATTTCTTATTTTTAAAAGGAAATGACATAATTTTTTGTACGTGCCTACTGCCGGAAAAATGTACTCTATGTAACCACGTCCTTCTCCCAAAACGAAATATCCCTTAAAATTTTCCTTGAACTGAGCCTATTCTCTCTCTGCCGAGAGAGGAAACCCTAGAATGAGTTAGTCCTCCCTGAGGGCTAGTTTGGGAGCTAAAATATCGGAGGGCATTAGAGCAACTCCAACAGAAGATGTAAACCAACCCCAAAACAAATATTAGGAAAGAAAAGCGAATTTTTTTGCTCCAACAGTTCCCTCATTTTTTCCCTAAAAAATCCGCGTCCCTCGTCCGCTTGCTCTCATCCCTCATATTTTCACGTGATTTATACCTCCCCGATCTGTGTGCATGCTGGCTCCCTTATTTTTTTTATTTTGCCGCATGCATCCATGCAGAGCTACATGGAGGATTTTTTTTTTAATTTTTAAGCTTTTTAGACTTTATTTATAGAAACTGTTGGAGTACATACTATAATTCGCTTCTAAGATATTTTAGATTACCCCTAATAATCATTTTTAAGGAAACATTTTTAGCATTCTTTTGGAGTTGCTCTTAGAAAGGTTAAAATCTACTACTTATTTAAAATTAAATAAAAAGAGGATTTTAAACGCTTCAATTTCCTACACTTTTGTGACAATTTCCTACACTTTTGTGACTCCCAAACTAGGACGAGCCCCTCGTCCGAATGGTAGCAACCCGGCCCATGCGATCATTTCCCATCACTCTTCGTGTGCTTGTATTGGGCTGTTGTTGGGTCAAATTGCCTTCCCGCCATACAACAGTTCAGTCGCCGGCGTTTTGCTGCTTTTTAATAGTGGGCTACTGTTGGGCCAAACTTGCTTTTATATTGTACTAGCCTCGTCGTTTTATGTTAGTCCAGTTCATTTCAGTTGAACACATATCTCTTCTTCTGTATCTGTACTATTTAAAGCTAACAGTCTCCACCGTCGTCGTCGTCGTGGTGGTGGTGCCACGCCCTTTCTCAGATCTAACTGTCTCAATGGTAGACTTTCTTGATAAAAGAGGATCCGCCAAACCCGAGAACATAGCTTAGCCAACCGCCAGTGACGAATGGCCAAATTCTTGGCGGAAGCTGGGTGCTTGAGGCCAGGGGCCTTGAGCGGCATGCCCAGGCCTCTGCAGCGAAAAGATCAGGTGACAAGACACGAGCAACCAGATCCCCTCCCTTGTCCATTTCTGGCCTGCCGACAAGCAGAAGTGCCAGACCCCAGCACCACGCTTTCGACTTGGCTCCACTCCACACGCGTAGTACCTTTTTCGAGCGCCACATGCGTCTGCAAAAAAACGAAGATAGACCTGCAGGAGAAAAGACTCAAAAGAGGGAAAGACGTTCGGTCCTAAAGATTTTTTTCTAAAAAAAATATTCGAATTTTGAACGACGTATTATTCGCATTAGATGAATAAATTATGTATCGTCTAAAAGTTAAAAAAACAAACTAACCTCAGACGCCTGTCGTTTAGCAGCAACTCTCTTTCCGCGCACGACACAGTGGGTCGAGACTCGAGAGGACCAGATCGGTCACCAACGAATCCACCGATGGTCGATCCGTCGTCGTACTACTCGCGTCTACTCGATGTCTCCTGTCCACTCACCTGTCAAATGGAGCTCGGCACGGCACCTATAGATGCTTGCCGCCGCGTGGAAGTACGGTTGTTCTGGCGCCGGATTTGGAGGAGGAGTGCCGGCGTTGGTGCTGCTGCCAAGATGTGTGTCACGCGACAGCAACTCGGCGCCAAAATGCGTTGGTGCTGCGATCTAGATCGTCGTCGGCTTGCGGGATGTGGTGGGTTCGTTGGAAAATGGAAGGCGCCGGATTTGCACTGACTGGCTGGCTGCATTATTATTTCCTCGCAGTACTGGTACCCAACCGTGCGATTTACTCACCCACACGTTCAAAAACTTGCAGGCAACATTTCGTGTCGTTTCGT
This sequence comes from Zea mays, assembly GCF_902167145.1. Lineage (NCBI taxonomy): Eukaryota > Viridiplantae > Streptophyta > Magnoliopsida > Poales > Poaceae > Zea > Zea mays. Next base: position 107,209,043 of record NC_050101.1, on the reverse strand, counting down.
TTCGATTAGGCAAGGCAGCGCAATGCTCTCTTAAAGCAGATATATGCGGCAATGGCGAGCTCAGATTGTAGCGCGCCATCCGTTCCGTTTCTTTCATGTACATTACAAGGCTTTCTGCTTTCAGCCCAGCCAATTTTTCCCTCCACCTTAAAACCAAGTTTGCTACTCCAACAACCGTTGCGTTGCGGTCGCCCTAGCTAGACGACGATTTGGGAGCACTGACGGTTTGATGCCCCCGCCGGGGGCGCGGGGCTACTGCATCCGGCCGACCTGTTCGGCGGCAGCGCGCATGACGCCGTCCACCAGCTGCGGCATGCAGAGGTCGGTCGCGCCAACGGCGCCGCAGCCGGCGCGCAGGCCCGCGCTCGCCATGTACCGCTGCACCTCGGTGCGGATCAGCTGCTGCATCGCCGCCGCGAACTCGGGGCTGAACGGGTAGGCCGAGGGCGCGGGTGAGGAGGGCGACGGCGGGAGCTCCTGGAAGTGGCTGTCGGCGGCGGCGCTGTGGTGGTGAAACCGCTGGTCCGTGCCGGGAAGCGAGAGGCTGAGGGCGGTGAGCGGGTCCTCCTCCTGCGGACGGCTCATGGCGCAGTCCGCCGGCTCGAACCCGCCGGAGCGCGCGGCCACGGGGCGGTAAATCTGGCCGGACCCGGACCCGGACCCGGACCCGGCGCCGTGGCTGCTGAGGTCGCTACGGTCGGACCCCGACCCCGACCCCGAGGGGCTGTCGGGCGGCGAGATGCTCATCATCATCATCTTGCCCCGGCGCGCCTCGGTCTCGGCGGCGGCGGCGGAGTCGTCAGCGGAAACCGCCGAACCGGACGCGGCGGCGGCGGCGCCGAGCTTGCGCTTGAGGGAGCAGTTCCAGTGGTTCTTGACGGCGTTGTCGGTGCGGCCGGGGAGCAGGCGCGCGATGGCGGCCCAGCGGTTGCCGAGGCGGGCGTGGGCGCGGGCGATGGCCGCGTCCTCGTCGGCCGTGAAGGGGCGGCGCGCCACCCTTGGCGACAGCTGGTTGCACCACCGCAGGCGGCACGACTTGCCCGACCGGCCCGGGACGCCGCGCCCGATCGCCGTCCAGTTGCGCGCGCCGTGCCGCTCCACCAGCCGCCGCAGCGCCTCGTCCTCCTCGGGGCTCCACGGGCCCCTGATTCTGTCGCGCTCCGCCGCCTCCGCGCCCATGTCCTGTCCTGTCCGGAGTCCGGACGACGACGAGGACCAAAAAAAAAAAACAGGACGCCTGCTTGCCGCCTAGTAGTCGACGACAACGAGTGGTGGTTGCTGGGCTTGGGTAGCGGCGGCCCGGGGCGGAAAGGCGTTTGGTTCCTTCCGGTTTCTGTAAAACGAGCAGTGGTGGTGGTAGCGGAGAGAAGACGAGACGAGGTTTGGTTGGAGAGCAATAGTGACGGTGGAGCGGCGGGTCCGTACTTATAGCGGCGCGGCGGGCGGTGACCTGATCACCTGACCGGCAACACAGCTGGCACCCAACAGCCGCGTCGCGAGGCCCGGAGCCACCTCAGGCTGCCGTACCCGCCTGCGCTTGTCGTTTTTCTCCAGCTGTATGGCATGTGGGGAGGTCGAGAGTCAGTGGGCCCGCGGATCAGTGGGAGTACGGCGCTTTGACCCGGTGGTTTTATGGGGACTGGGAATGGGGCGGCGGTTTGCCTCGGCGGATTCGAAATTCGAGCCGTGTCTCTTTCTCTATCCCCTGTTCCGTGTTTTTACGTGGACGGGGTCACCGGGGGGGGGGGGGGAGTGGGAAACGGCTGGCTGGTGTAGTGGTGTGGTGCGGCCGGCGTTGCGACGTCGCGATGCGTAACGGCCAACGGACGGATTTGAATCGGACGGTGAAAAGGATTCGAAGCGAGCCCGGTAATCTAACGGCGTCTGCTCTGCTCCTCGACAGACTGGGCTTTTTCCAGTTGTTCAACACCGCAAGGTACTCTCTACCGCTGCACGGATGACGACGGAGACAGCTGTTTCTCTCGGACCATAAAATTCGATCGGTTTCGTCGTTTTGTGGCGCCCATCGTCGCGACGCGAGGTCCACAAAGCGACAAAGGCGTGGAAGTAGCACTAGTAGTACTAGTGGTGGAGTGGACTGGAAACTACCCGGGCGGGGCGGGGCGGGGAGTGGAAAGCCGCGCCGTGGACTCGTGGCGGTACTGTGCGTGCTGCGTGCACAAACGAAAACGAGCGGCCATGCCCATGCAGCGGCGGTGACGACGTGACCCGGTGGGCCCACCCGCCGGTCGAGATGAACAAGCAGGAGGGACGCTGCTGGAGTGCTGGTGTTCGGTGTTCCGTGTTGCCCTCATCCGTCCGTCCACGTACCCGGTACCAGAACCGCCCACAGCCGGCCCCACGCCCCCACGCTCCACAGAACGGTCGGTCCATCATCCATCCCCCCCTGCGGGCCGACGCGCAGGTGCACGCACGCCAGTTCATCGCGCCCGCCACCCCACGTGGGGTAGGCCCTGCCCCCGACTGTGTACCGTACAGGCGTGTACCACCCGGTACTACGGTACGTATCCGACCTGGGCCTGTCCTTTCCTCGCCGCTTCTTATGACCGGTGGTCCCCCCGCGGCAGACGGATCCGGCCAAGGCGGCGGTTTGGGCGCAGGCGATAGGTAGATAGATATCCCCGGTCCAGGGCCAGACAGACTGGCGCGCACTTTGCTTGTCATCTTTTAAAAAGCGGCGCGGTTTCGTGGGAAGAGGGTTTGCGGTGGTCGTGGGCGATGGACGCCCCCACGTCTGCCCGTCACCGGCTCACCGCCCACTGCGCCCCTGCTGCTGCTTGCCCGCGGAATCGTGGTACGGTACGGGACCCTGACCCCACGCCTGCGTGGAGCTGAAAGCAACGGTGCTGACAACTGACATGCTGTAGAGCGGTGCGAACCAGTGATCCTTATTTGATTTGAAATATAAATATTATTTATGTTTTGTCTAAATAGATTAATTAGATTTAGATACAATCTTAACGTTGTCCTCCTGACCGTACAACAAGAAAGTGTGAAGTGGCTTGCAGCTACGGAATGGTGGGAAAATAAAGTCACTTCTTATGGGAGTTACTACAACCTCTATATAGAGATAATAAAACTCTTTAAGACAATCGTGCTGCGGTTATTAAATGCCGTGGACTCTCACGTGATCAGGTGGATTATGATTTTTTTTATTTTTTTGGTTATGGGTTTTGGTAATGACAAATGATCCTTGTTTACGAGAATAATTATGAGTTGATGATCACATATAGATAATAATTGCATTTCGAATTAAATTTGAACTAAAAGCATTTTCAGCAGAACAAAATGAGTTTGGCCCTTCTTGAATTTAGCTCGCGTTTAGAGCATCGTCAAGAGTTTTTCTAGATTTCACGTTCCAAATTATCATTTGGAGAGTCATTTTGCATAAAACCCATTTTTAAAATATTTTTTCAATCTCCAATGTCCTTTTCTATATCTTGTTTGCACTCAAGAGAACTATTCACGTTTTCAATACTGTTTAGCTAGAAAGAAACCCGGAGTAGAAAAGATTACTATATTTGGATAGACATTTAGATATACCGTTGAAGGATATTTTTTTTAATTTGTATAACATCTTTTCCACACTTGTTGAGTGTCAAAAGGCAGGGACGCAACATGCCGAATTAGGGTAGGATGTTGCAGGAAATATTCGCTCGTGTAACCATATCCACGGTTGTAGCCAATATCCACTTGTGATCATATCCACATATAGAAATTACATATCATGTCCATGCTCATCTGGTTTTGAACGGGTTTTGGATATCCGTTGAATATGACAGCGACTATCATTTTCAATTACTCAATAGCATAACTAATCAAATTTCTTTCCAATCCACCATCGTACATAGTTCAAAAAAAAATATATGCAAATATTCATGTCTTTTAACAATCCAATATTCTCAACATGACAACATTATTGCTCAGTTGAAGGTAGCGTGTGGGTGTATGCGGATGAAGACAGAGATAAAGCCTAGGCTTGTTGTCTTCTTGGTCGAGGCATGTAGAGTGTGCTAGTGCAGTTGATGTATGTATCTCTCTCTTATGACCCACGGGTCCATGTGTAGTAAGATAATGATGTTTTCATGCTAGATATGAATCGTTGTGGTTACCGAGGTGTATGTGTGAGCAAACTTTATAGGTACTCACTCCGGTTTCCTATTAGTTGTCGTTTAGGACAACAACACCGTCTCAAAAATATAACTTTGACCAATATTTTTTGTTAAAATACAAATGAACTCTTAATACATTTATACTTTTATAAAAGTACTTTTTATGACAAATTGACGCATATAAATATTAGGTTCCAAAACTAAATAACAAAATAGTTATTTGTAGTCAAAATTTTATAAGTTTGACTTGAACCTTATCCAAAACGACAACTAATAGGAAACCGGAGGGAGTACACATACAGATGCATTAAGTTTTGTCCTTAAAACCGAGGTGTGACAAAAGATGGTCAGTTTGTTTAGATTATATTTAATGGATGTTTGAAAGAACAACACTATAAATATTTAGATACGTCGACTGGGGTGTACGACTTCAAACCAAACGCGTGATGGCAACTTGTGTGAACGAAGCTAAGAGTGCCTTAAACATTTGGTCTCTTTATTAAGTAGTACACTCTTATCACTATATCTATGAAAATCCAATTTGATTCTTGTTACGACCAGTATGGTATTTTTTTTCACGTTTGAATCTACTAAAATTTAAAAATAACATTATTATTATTTATACACACTGTATTATTTAAAATTAAATAAAAAAATGAGAATTTGTAAATTAATATATTATTTAAAATCATATCAAATCAAACCTGGACCAGAGAGACAAATCCGAATCCTGGGATCAGCGAGCCACAGGAAAGGATTCACACCGGGTAGCCGACTAGCCGTATGTGACGTGCGGGCCAGGGAGAGGAGGAAGATGAGTGCGGTCAGAGACCAGACGTGCATGCGCGGCACCCGAGGCGCGGCCAGGCTGGTGGAGCATTGAACGGCTCCCCACCCCACCGACAGGCGCCGGTACCCGGTCTTCTACCACCCAGGTTGGGTTGGGGTTGCGCACTTCCGGCCAGCGGGCCAGCCAGGATCCGGGACACCTCACCGCCGCCGCGCCGCGCACGCCCCGAGACCGCTGGCAGTGGCACACGCGGCGCCGGGCAGCTTCCTCGCAGGTTCCTGGGACGCGACTAGGCTTACGACGAGATCGCATGTGAGATGTGATGTGCCCGGGCGGTTTGGTTTACTAAACTGATTTCGTTCATGTGGTTTTGATTAGTAAGCCAGAAGGAAAGCCTGAATCGCGCTGTCAAGCGGGATGATAACCTGCACTGCACTGCAGTCTGCAGCAAGTGGGCAGGCGATCGCACCCACCCACCCGTGGAGTTATTTGTGATTATAATCATTTCGTCGGGCGGCTTCGCCTCTTTGGTATCCCGCAGCCCGTCATCGCCAGATTGGTATTGCTGTCGTACACCACTCGCTGAATTGGGTTCGTTTTCATACTGCTGACTAATTTACCATTCCTTTTCCCCCTACGCGTTCATCTACCTACGCGCTCATCTACCGCAACATGGCCATCCTCGGCGTGGAGGGCTTCTCGGCGCTGCCCAGGCACTGCATGCAGCTGTGCGCGGGGTTCTTCGCGTTCGCGGTGCTGGCGAACCTGGCGCGGGACCTGCTGCCGCGCCGGCTCGCGCGGCTCGTGCCGCTGCCCATGGCCATGGCCGTGCCGTTCCTCGTGGGCGCCAGCTTCGCCGTCGACATGTGCGTGGGGAGCCTCGTGGTGTTCGCGTGGCACAGGCTCGACGGCAAGAAGGCCGCGCTGCTGGTGCCGGCCGTCGCCTCGGGGCTCATCTGCGGCGACGGGATCTGGACGTTCCCGTCGTCGCTGCTCGCGCTGGCCAAGGTCAAGCCGCCCATCTGCATGAAGTTCACGCCAGGGAGCTAGAGAGCACGGTGACGATGCGTACAGAACAGAGGGCATCGTTCGTCGTTTGTGGGGTGGAATCCGTGTAGTAGAATTACATACCAATCAGGCCTGTTCTAATGTCCATATGAGCTTAATGTACGGTGTATATATGTAAAACGGAAATCTGAAGGATGACAGGATGAATTGCCTGTTGTCTAGTAGCACGCATATTATTATTATAGCAGAGCATTAATAAAACTCTTTTATCTTGCACAAAGTGTTACTGCAATTCCCCAACGCTGTTCAGTAGATCCTAGTGCGCTCATCTCTCTTCCGCTGCAGTGGAGCAACTTCACTCAGCGGCACCGTTTGGAAGTTGAAAGAGAAAGCTGAGCACGGCATCTCCGTGCGCAGTGCATGGCACAGTCGTCGGTACGCGCCCGCCTAACCCGTCGGCATCAACGATGATGCTTCCTTCCACAGCCACGGTTCGCTCAACTTGCCCAACGGTTCCTCGATTCGCCGCCGCATCGTCCCCAAGCTTTGCCCCTCTCGTTGCTTCGGTGGTGCTGTGGAGCTCTGAACAAGAGGGCACGGACATTCTCCGGTTACCATCAACCTCCCGTCGGCCGCGCAGGACACCGACGATGCGGCGGCGGCGGCACTCAGCCTGGTCACGGCCGCCCTGGAGATGTCGCCACGGGCCGAGGTGACGCTGGAGCTCCGGGCGCGCGCTCCTCGTGCTCAGGCGCTATCGCGACGTCTTCATCCATGGCTGGAGATCGACGAGGCTCGTCGTCGTTGCGACCGGACTGGGTGAAAAGGAAGGGTAAATTAGTCAGCCGTATGAAAACGAACCCAATCCAGCGAGTGGTGTACGACAGTAATACCAATATGGCGATGACGTGCTGCGGGATACCAAAGAGGCGAAGCCGCGCGACGAAATGATTATAATCACAAATAACTCCCCACCCGTGCGTGCAGCCGTGGCCCGTGCTGGTGCCTGCCTGCCCTGCGCAGGATATTTGTCCCGCACGGGGCACGAGCCGGGGTGACGTCAGCGGCCGGACGGAGCGGATCCGTGGGTGGGGTTAGCCGTTCGTCGCCAAATAAAAAACTTGCGAAGGCAATCGAGCTCGCTTTTGGAAAAAGAAAGAGAGAAAGAAAGAAAAGCCGGGGCACGACAGGCAGTTTGGTCAAGATCAGGTTCGAGCAGGCCACGTTAGCCGCGTGCGGATGAGCTGCATCCACAGAGTTCCAGACACGTTGCGCCGCGTTCTGCTGCTGCACCTGCACGGGCTGCCAGATCACTCCGGATGCTTTTTTCTGTGGCCGTTAGCACCGTTCTACTACTAGTAGTACGGACGACGGATCACGCCATTCACGGGCACCGTTTCGTTTTTGTTTTTAATTTGTGAGTGGCCATTTGTTTGTTTTGTCCGTACAGAGACGGGCGGGTGTTGGGCCTTCGTATTGGCCATTGGGCCTTGATTAGTGACGCGGTTTACTTCCAACGGTTTCTTGCCGGATGGACACGGACCCCGGAGACACATGCCGGTGGCTGCAAGCTACGCGTCGAGTGCATCGACCGCTTGCTCCCGAACAGCCGCGCCGACGCGCCCGCGCGGGAGTGCGGCGCCGCCTCACCCGACACCAGCCGGTCCAGGCCCACGTCGCCGATCCAGGGCTCCATGTCGGCACGCCAGGACCCAGGAGGATGTTTTCTCGTGGATGTACGCCACGCCGCGCGCGATCCGCAGCCGCGTCTCCAGGCTCGATGACGACCCCACAACCGCCCTGCAGATGCAGCGAAACCATCCGGTCATCACCAAATCAAGTGAAGTGAACCTTGTAATAATCATAGAAATGCGATGCAAGGAGTTACGCGTTTGTGTAGTAGTTACTCATGCCAGTTATGGTGATTCCCATTTGATCAAGTTTCTAATTAATATTATTCTTGTTTGCAGCTTTAATCGATTAATTATAAAAGGGACTTGCTATATTTCAGGTGTCCGAAATTTAGTCTGGTTTTAGACAACGATCTTTGACTTTAAAAGCATCTCCAACAATACCTCAAATTGAAATATAGAGTTTTACACAACAAAAACTACTCCAATAGTACCTTATTTTATAAAATTTGATCAAAAAATTATGAGAATACAAAACTGAGATTTATTTAATATAGAAAGCATGTAAATTTGAGATTTTTCCAATACAGGAAAAAAAAATCAAAGAGGTGGATAAGGTGTCTATTGAAAAATTATAAATGAGGCATCTGACCATTATAAAAAGTGTCAATCTATTAGTATTTGTTTGATATCATTATAATTAGCTATTAGTATTCGCTTTAACTCTTGGTTTTATGTCTATATTTAAATGAATGATGATGAATATAGATACATATCAAATTATTGTATGAATCTAGTAAAAGTCTAAAACGAATTTTAAATTAGGAGGGAAGAAGTATAAGATACTAAAACATAACACTGTGTTAGAATTGCGTTTTTTTTTCTGGACAGAGCGAGCATTACAATTTGCAACTACCGAAGCTGCCAATGAGTAAATGACAGCTTCTTTCAGTATCTTTTTGCACTATCAGTACATATGACCAATAAGATTAAGAGAGATCATACGAATCAGAACTACTAATGTACATTTGAGCTGCAGCTTGTACAATCAGTAAAGTGCCATCTTTTTATAGGACTCATCACTTCATCAGGCCGTTGAAGGTTGAAGCCAAAGACTCCAACTTCGCAAATGATTATAAAGTTCGAGGTGCATAACTAATTCTGTTAAGATTTCGGTGTCAAATCAAGCAACTTTTCGATGCAAATTTAGTCTATGAATGAAAGTTAGTGCTGAATGTGGTAACACAGTGTGTGGCCGAGGCGGGCGACGAATGGCTTACTGCTGAATGCGATGTTGGCAAAGCTGCCATTGGGGGCGTAGTCGTGGATGAGGAGCTTCTCGTCGACGCCCCAGTAGAAGCCGCGCAGCCGGAGGATGTTGGGGTGGCGGAACCGGGCGATGGCGCGCACCTGCACCTCGAAGTCCTTGAGCTTTTCGGTGCCGCCGCTGTCGCCGATGCGCCGGACCGCCAGCGCGGTGCCGTCGGCGAGCACGGCCTTGTACATGCTCGAACTCGTGGCGCCGAGGATGTAGGCCGACGCCTTGAGCAGCGTCTCCATCTTGAGCTCGCCGTCGCCATCGACCGTCACCAGCGTCGCGGGCGTGGGGGACGCTTGCTGCTGGGGCATGTTGTGCTTCTTGCTGTCGTGCTCCTGCGGGGTGCTTCATCGATGAAGCCTCCTCTCTTCTTGACGTCTTCCTCATCGTCGGACTCACCGTCCGAAGACGCTGAGTACTCTGAGCTGTCGATCCTGCAGCCAATGCAGCGCCCGTCGCGGTCAGGGCTCAGGAGTAGGGAAAACGGTCGGAAACGATATTGATTCGGTAATCAGTTTTTTTGTTTTCCTTTGATTGCGAATAAATAGGATATAGAATATACAATACAAATTTGTATTCTTGTTTTTAACATCCAGCTTGTTAAGATTTATAAAAGCTAAACCTCAAATTCATCCTATATTTTCTCAAATAATAGATATGAACTTCGGTATGAATTCGAAAACAAATTCGATATTTTTTTCAACCTTTTGTGTTGTAGAGAGCAAATAATACATAAAACAAATTATATAATATTTTATTTATATATGTACTAATGTGCTTGATAACATAAGAAAAGATCGACATCAAATTTTATACATATCTATTTTAAAATATTAAATTTGTTCTAACAGTTCGGATTACCACTTTCATCCCTACTCAGGAGCAGCAGGTGGAGAGGTGGTGCGAGCAGGGAGAAGTTAGCAATGGCATTTGAGGAGGCTAGCTCCAGCAAGGGACTCTAAAGGGTTATGTACCCTAAATGTAGAGAATCAAATGGTTCTCTACGCTCTTCAGCAGCGTCCTCTAAACGGTCCTCTAAATTTAGAGGACGCTGCTAGATTCTCTATATATAGAGTTTCTCTAAATGGTCTTCTATCCATTTGAATACTTTAAATAACCGATTTAGCAAAACTAAAATATGTACAATACATTTAAGAGTATGACAATACGTATGTACAAAAAATAAAAATAAAAAATATCTCTAATATAGATATTTGAGTATAGATGACGTGATTTAAAGGACGTTGTTGGAGAGGAAGGATATATAGAGGATGAAATCTTTTAGAGAAGATTGTAAAGGGCGGATATAGAGGATGGATATAGAGGACGTTGTTAGAGACAGAGAGTGGAGCGAAATAAAAAGCGAAGCGCTGGGTAGTGGGGGGCCACGCGAGATGCGAGACTGGGAAGCCCAGAGGTCGGGGCCCGCGACAGCAGACAGGTGCCGGAAACGGCCATGAAACCTCTCCGGATTTGAGCTGCACGACCGGGCTAAGATTTCACGCCTCGGCCGCTAGAAAGGGTGTGTTTGGTTCGTGGATCTGTCTAATCTATAAACAGGGTTTGGTTTATAGGTGATTTAGATAAAAAAATATTTATATAGGAGAATATTTTCTATAGATACTAGATAAGCTCATCTATAAAATTTGTTGGGCAAATTTATCTCTCCCATAATGTTTATCATTAGTAACTAAATTAAAAACTATTTGTGTTACATTTCTACTAAGTAATTATGATGGTAGAATTATTTTTAATAAATGTTAATATATTGATTAGTGAATGCTTTGTGGACTAATTAAAATACTTGTCGGGGACCATAATTAGGGGTACCCTCAAGACGCCTAATTCTCAGCTGGTAACCCCCATCAGCATAAAGCTGCAAAGGCCTGATGGGTACGATTAAGTCAGGGATCAGTCCACACGAGTGACTCGATCACGCTTCACCCGAGCCTAGCCTCGGCCAAGGGCAGCCGACCTCGAGAGACTTCCGTCTCGCCCGAGGCCCCCCTTTTTACGGCGGACACATCACCGGCTCGCCCGAGGCCTTGGCTTCGCTCAGAAGCAACCCTGACTAAATCGCCTCACCGACTGACCGAGTTGCAGGAGCATTTAACGCAAAGGTGGCCTGACACCTTTATCCTGACACGCGCCCCCCCGGCAGAGCCGACGTGACCGCCGTCACTCCACCGCTCCACTGACCAGTCTGACAGAAGGACAGCGCCGCCTGCGCCACTCCGACTGCGGTGCCACTCGACAGAGTGAGTCTGACAGACAGTCAGGCCTTGCCAAAGGCGCCACGGCGAACTCCGCTCCGCCCAACCCCAGGGCTCGGACTCGGGCTAAGACCCGGAAGACGGCGAACTCCGCTCCGCCCGACCCCAGGGCTCGGACTCGGGCTAAGACCCGGAAGACGGCGAACTCCGCTCCGCCCGACCCCAGGGCTCGGACTCGGGCTAAGACCCGGAAGACGGCGAACTCCGCTCCGCCCGACCCCAGGGCTCGGACTCGGGCTAAGACCCGGAAGACGGCGAACTCCGCTCCGCCCGACCCCAGGGCTCGGACTCGGGCTAAGACCCGGAAGACGGCGAACTCCGCTCCGCCCGACCCCAGGGCTCGGACTCGGGCTAAGACCCGGAAGACGACGAAACTCCGCCTCGCCCGACCCCAGGGCTCAGACTCCGCCCTGGCCTCGGCCGAACGACCTCCGCCTCGCCCGACCCCGTGGCTCGGACTCGGCCACGGCAACAGAAGACAGATTCAACCTCGGCTTCGGGGGAGCCCCCACGTCACCCTGCCTAGGGCACAGGCCCGCCACGTCGACAGGAAGCGCCATCATCGTCCTACCCCGAATCGACTCGGGTCACGGAGAACAAGACCGGCGTCCCATCCGGCCAGCTCCGCTGGATGGGCAATGATGGCGCTCCACAAGCTCTGTGACGACGGCGGCCCCCAGCTCTCTTACGGAAGCAGGGCGACGTCAGCAAGGACTCGACCGCTCCAACAGCTGTCCCTCCGCCAGGCTCCGTCGCACCTCCGACAGCCACGACATCACGCCAGCAAGGTGCCAAGACCTCTCCGGCTGCCACATTGGCATGTACCTAGGGCGCTAGCTCTCTCTCCGCTAGACACATAGCACTCTGCTACACCCCCCATTGTACACCTGGATCCTCTCCTTACGACTATAAAAGGGAGGACCAGGGCCTTCTTAGAGAAGGTTGGCCGCGCGGGACCGAGGACGGGACAGGCGCTCTCTTGGGGCCGCTCGCTTCCCTCACCCGCGTGGACGCTTGTAACCCCCCTACTACAAGCGCACCCGACCTGGGCGCGGGACGAACACGAAGGCCGCGGGACTTCCACCTCTCTCATGCTCGACTCCGGCCACCTCGCCTCTCCCCCCTTCGCGCTCGCCCACGCGCTCGACCCATCTGGGCTGGGGCACGCAGCGCACTCACTCGTCGGCTTTGGGACCCCCCTGTCTCGAAACGCCGACAGTTGGCGCACCAGGTAGGGGCCTGCTGCGTGCTGACGAACAGCTCCCCGTCAAGCTCCAGATGGGCAGTCTCCAGCAACCTCTCCGGCCCGGGGCGGTGCTTCGTTTCGGGACTCTTGAGTTCATGTCCTTCGACGGCAGCTACGACATGATACTTCTTCCACCGCCGCGCGACAACGACAATGGCGGCCGACAACCCGCCCGCCGGCGGCGGAATCGACGACATCTTCCCCGCGTGGTGGAAGAGCAACATTCGAGCTCGCTCCGTTCTCTCCCCCGCCAACGGAGGAGGAGGCGGGGCCATCAAGGCCAAGCGGGAGGCCGCGCTTCGTTGGCCGTCGAGCGAATCGACGCCCCCGACGCCCCGACGGAAGGCACGCCGGACGTCGACCTCGCGTTCAAGACGAAGGCAAGCGCCGTCCCCCCGCGACACGCTGACCCCGAGCAAGAAGACGACGCCGGCGCGCTCGCGGAAAGCCTGCAGGACGTCGCCCTCGTACCTGAGATGAGGGTGCAACCAGTCCCCGATGTGACTACGTCGCTCCTCGTCGACCAAAAGGTACCGACTAACTCCCATCTTACGTCATTTCGACTCGGCCTCAACCCGCCAAACGACCTCGCTTTGGCGGGCGCTCTCATTGAGGCGAGTGCAACCCCACTGGGGTTTCGTATACGGTCGCCTTGGGACCGGCTGGCGGACGTCTCGACCTACGGGCCCTCTGGGTCCGAGGAAGATGATGACCACAGCGTCTGTTGGGATTTCTCCGGACTTGGCAACCCCAGTGCCATGCGGGACTTCATGACCACATGTGACTACTGCCTATCCGACTGTTCCGACGGAAGCCGCAGCCTTGGCGATGAGAGCTGCGGCCCAAGCCGCGAATGTTTCCACATCGAGCTAGGGGATCCCTCCGAAGGCAACCATCTCGGCATGCCGGAGGACGGTGATCTTCCTAGGCCGGTGCCTCGCGCTGACATCCCACGGGAGCTAGCTGTGGTCCCCGCTCCGGCGGGGGGTTACGACCCACAACTCGAGCAAGTCCGCGAGGCGCAGGCCAGGCTCAACGAGGGAACAGGAGCGCTTGAGCCGATCCGTCGGGACGTCGGGCAGGTATGGGCGGGCCAACCCCTGCCCGGAGAAATACGTCACCTGCCCCAAGGTCTCCAGCACCGCGTCGCCAACGATGTCAGGGTCAGGCCGCCGCCCGCATCCAGCGGGGTTGGTCAGAACCTGGCAGCCGCAGCGATGCTCCTCCGCGCGATGCCGGAGCCATCAACCACCGAGGGTCGGCGAATCTAGGGAGAGCTCAAGAATCTCCTGGAAGGCGCTGCGGCCCGACGGGCCGAGAGCACTGCCTCCCGAAGGCAAGGATATCCCTCGGAACCTCATGCCGCGGCTTCCTGATTCATGCGGGAAGCCTCGGTCTACACCGGGCGCACGCGCAACACCGCGCCTGCGGCCCCGGGCCACCTCGGCAACGAGCACCATCGACGCGACCGTCGGGCCCACCTCGACGAAAGGGTGCGCCGAGGCTACCACCCCAGGCGTGGGGGGCGCTACGACAGCGGGGAGGATCGGAGTCCCTCGCCCGAACCACCCGGTCCGCAGGCCTTCAGTCGGGCCATCCGACGGGCGCCATTCCCGACCCGGTTCCGACCCCTGACTACTATCACGAAGTACTCGGGGGAAACGAGACCGGAACTGTGGCTCGCGGACTACCGCCTTGCCTGCCAACTGGGTGGGACGGACGACGACAACCTCATCATCCGTAACCTCCCCCTGTTCCTCTCCGACACTGCTCGCGCCTGGTTGGAGCACCTGCCTCCGGGGCAGATCTCCAACTGGGACGACTTGGTCCAAGCCTTCGCTGGCAATTTCCAGGGCACATACGTGCGCCCCGGGAATTCCTGGGACCTTCGAAGCTGCCGGCAACAGCCGGGGGAGTCGCTTCGGGACTACATCCGGCGATTCTCGAAGCAGCGCACCGAGCTGCCCAACATCACCGACTCGGATGTCATCGGCGCGTTCCTCGCCGGCACCACTTGCCGCGACCTGGTGAGCAAGCTGGGTCGCAAGACCCCCACCAGGGCGAGCGAGCTGATGGACATCGCCACCAAGTTCGCCTCTGGCCAGGAGGCGGTCGAGGCTATCTTCCGAAAGGACAAGCAGCCCCAGGGCCGCCCATCGGAAGAGGCTCCCGAGGCGTCTGCTCCGCGCGGCGCCAAGAAGAAAGGCAAGAAGAAGTCGCAATCGAAACGCGACGCCGCTGACGCGGACCTTGTCGCCGCCGCCGAGTACAAGAACCCTCGGAAGCCCCCCGGAGGTGCAAACCTCTTCGACAAGATGCTCAAGGAGCCGTGCCCCTACCATCAGGGGCCCGTCAAGCACACCCTCGAGGAGTGCGTTATGCTTCGGCGTCACTTCCACAGGGCCGGGCCACCCGCCGAGGGTGGCAGGGCCCGCGACGACGACAAGAACGAAGATCACCAAGCAGGAGAGTTCCCCGAGGTCCGCGACTGCTTCATGATCTATGGAGGGCATGCGGCGAATGCCTCGGCTCGGCATCGCAAGCAAGAGCGCCGGGAGGTCTGCTCGGTGAAGGTGGCGGCGCCAGTCTACCTAGACTGGTCCGACAAGCCCATCACCTTCGACCCGGCCGACCACCCCGACCATGTGCCGAGCCCGGGGAAATACCCGCTCGTCGTCGACCCCGTTATCGGCAATGTCAGGCTCACCAAGGTCCTGATGGATGGGGGCAGCTGCCTCAACATCATCTACGCCGAGACCCTCAAGCTCCTGCGCACCGATCTGTCCTCCGTCCGAGCAGGCGCTGCGCCCTTCCACGGGATCATCCCTGGGAAGCGCGTCTAGCCCCTCGGGCGACTCGACCTCCCCGTCTGCTTCGAGACGCCCTCCAACTTCCGAAGGGAGACCCTGACGTTCGAGGTGGTCGGGTACCGAGGAACCTACCACGTCGTACTAGGGAGGCCATGCTACGCGAAGTTCATGGCCGTCCCCAACTACACCTACCTGAAGCTCAAGATGTCGGGCCCCAACGGGGTCATCACCATCGGCCCCACGTACAAACACGCGTTCGAATGCGACGTGGAGTGCGTGGAGTACGCCGAGGCCCTCGCCGAGTCCGAGGCCCTCATCGCCGACCTGGAGAACCTCTCCAAGGAGGTGCCAGACGTGAAGCGCCATGCCGGCAACTTCGAGCCAGCAGAGACGGTTAAGGCCGTCCCTCTTGACCCCAGTGGCGACACCACCAAGCAGGTCCGGATCGGTTCCGGGCTCGACCCCAAATAGGAAGCAGTGCTCGTCGACTTTCTCCGCGCAAACGCCGACGTCTTTGCGTGGAGTCCCTCAGACATGCCCGGCATACCGAGGGATGTCGCCGAGCACTCGCTGGATATTCGGGCCGAAGCCCGACCCGTCAGGCAGTCTCTGCGCCGATTTGACGAGGAGAAGCGCAGAGTGATTGGCGAAGAGATCCACAAGCTAATGGCAGCAGGGTTCATCAAAGAGGTATTCCATTCCGAATGGCTTGCCAACCCTGTGCTTGTGAGGAAGAAAGGGGGGAAATGGCGGATGTGTGTAGACTACACTGGTCTCAACAAAGCATGTCCGAAGGTTCCCTACCCTCTGCCTCGCATCGATCAAATCGTGGATTCCACCGCTGGGTGCGAAACCCTGTCCTTCCTCGATGCCTACTCAGGGTATCACCAGATCCGGATGAAAGAGTCCGACCAGCTCGCGACTTCTTTCATCACGCCGTTCGGCATGTACTGCTATGTCACCATGCCGTTCGGTTTGAGGAATGCGGGCGCGACGTACCAGCGGTGCATGAACCATGTGTTCGGCGAACACATCGGTCGCACAGTCGAGGCCTACGTCGATGACATCGTAGTCAAGACAAGGAAGGCTTCCGACCTCCTCTCCGACCTTGAAGTGACATTCCGATGTCTCAAGGCGAAAGGAGTCAAGCTCAATCCTGAGAAGTGTGTCTTCGGGGTGCCCCGAGGCATGCTCCTAGGGTTCATCGTCTCCGAGCGAGGCATTGAAGCCAACCCGGAGAAGATTGCGGCCATCACCAGCATGGGGCCCATCAAGGACTTAAAAGGTGTACAGAGGGTCATGGGATGCCTCGCGGCCCTGAGCCGCTTCATCTCACGCCTCGGCGAAAGAGGTCTGCCTCTGTACCGCCTCTTAAGGAAGGCCGAGTGTTTCGCTTGGACCCCTGAGGCCGAGGAAGCCCTCGGCAACCTGAAGGCGCTCCTTACGAAGGCGCCTGTCTTGGTGCCCCCGGCGGATGGAGAAGCCCTCTTGGTCTACGTCGCCGCGACCACTCAGGTGGTTAGCGCCGCGATTGTGGTCGAGAGGCAAGAGGAAGGGCATGCATTGCCCGTTCAAAGGCCGGTCTACTTCGTCAGCGAAGTGCTGTCCGAGACCAAGATCCGCTACCCACAAGTTCAAAAGACTGCTATATGCTGTGATCCTGACAAGGCGGAAGCTGCGACACTACTTCGAGTCTCATCCGGTAACTGTGGTGTCATCCTTCCCCCTGGGGGAGATCATCCAGTGCCGAGAGGCCTCGGGCAGGATCGCAAAGTGGGCGGTGGAAATCATGGGCGAAACGATCTCGTTCGCCCCTCGGAAGGCCATCTGCCGCCCATTCATCATCGCCAAAATTCTGAAGCCCGGAACATACAAGCTGGCCAACAATCAAGGCGAGATCTACGGCAACGCTTGGAACATCAAACAGCTACGTCGCTTCTACCCTTAAGATGTTTCCAAGTTGTTCATATACCTCGCACCTACGCAAAGTTTAGTCGTCAAGGAAGGGTCGGCCTAGCCTCGGCAAAGCCCGACCCTCCCTCGGGGGCTAAAAGGGGGGAGACCCCCTCTGCGTCGAATTTTTCCTCGAAAAAGGATCTCTTTTTAGCAGGATTACTTTCGTGCTTCTTGACTACTTCGGAAAGCGGATCCTGGAAACGACGGAGTACACGTAAGCAGCCAAGGCTGACCGAGCCGAGGGACTCCTACGCCTCTGGGATACGGATACCTCACTCATCACCTTCTGCGATAAGTAACTCGCGCTCGGATAAAGCGACTCCGTGGACCGAACAAGTCTTCACGTTCGGAAGCTCTCCTGCCGAAGCAGTCCTTCAAGCTTTCTCGACCAAGTCGGGGACAGGGCCTCATGGACGGGTGAAAGTACGCGTAAGCGGCAAGGCCGACCGAGCCGAGGGATTCCCACGCCTCTGGGATACGGATACCTCACTCGTCCCTTCCGCGAGAAGCAACTCTCGCTCACACAAACATCCCTGTTACCGACAGAGTCCAGATGCTCGAAACAAGAGGAAAAAAGGCGCAGCTTCGCAAGCACGGCGAGGGTGTGTTTTCTGGCCTCGGCGGCCACAGAAGGCACACGCTACAAGACGATCTGATCCTGCAGGCTCGAGACTTCACGCTGAAGGGAGCCGTAGCACCCTCGGCATCGACGACGTCTTCAGCAAAGTCCGACCCAGCCTCGGACGGCGACGCGATCCAGGGACCCCTCCGGGAATCCGGCCCGAGCAGGCGGCTCGGCCGGTTACCCCTGGGGCCTCGGCCAACCGGCTTCCAAGGGCGCCAGCCCGACCCGAGGCCTCGGCGGATCGACTTTGGCGTCGGCTCCGCTGACGGACAACACGACTAGGCTCCGGCCAACCAGGTTCCCATTCTCGAGCCAACTCCGCCTCTGTTCATACTGATATCGCTACCCCTGGCCTCGGCTCATCGAAGGGCGGCCGAGGGGTCTCTTTAACTAAGCTAGAGGAGCCCCAGACAACAAGGCCGATCGGGCCGAGGGATTCCTACGCCTCCGGGATACGGATACCTCACTCGTCACCTTGACACGGGGCGACTCATGCTTGGTAAAGCGGTTCAGATAATCAACAGGCGAGACTTAGTGCTCGAAAATGAGGAAAAAACACGGCTCCGTGCCGAAATTACATACATGTTCAGGCCCCGACAGCCGCAATGAACAAACACACTGGCATTCGAAGTGCCATTACGTACGGAACTCCGGTTCCCCCTCCGCGGGTACGAACGACCCCACTCCATGGGGAAGGCCTGCGGAGCAGCAGAAGACTGACGAGCGGCTCGCCGCCACCCGTTCTGACTACGGCGACAGTGGGCCGGCGCTGCTGCGATCTTGCCCTCGCCCCCGCTGACGCTCGAGGGGCGAGGACAAGCACGCCGGCGCGGTGGCCCGGGGCGCGGGTGGTGCAGTGATCCCGTCGGCGACGAGGACTTCTCGAGCCGCCTCCGCCTCGGCGCCGATGGCAGGGGACACCAGCCCCCCGGCAGATCCCCACTCGAATCCTCCCAGGCGAGTGGGGCACCGGCCTCTGCGCGAGGGCGCCGTCCCAGTGCAAAAGCAGGACCACCCCAGAACACGAACGCCGCCCTAACAGCGCGCGGCATCGTGGGCGGTCCTCCCGTGCACACGGCGCGGCGGTCGCCCTCCGGCAGGAGGGGCCGCCGGAAGCCCGGCCGACGACTCCGACACGCTGGAGGTGACGACGCCCGCCGTCGATCAGCCCCACGTTGTCTAAGTCCGCGCCGTCCGCAGGGCCAGCGAGCGCCTCCACCCCCAAACGCCGCGGAAAAGGGTGACCCGCGGACCCGCGCGGTAGGCAGAGCGCCGGCTCAGCGTGGCCCCCACCCCAGCGAGGATGATGAACATCCTTGAAGCTGAGGGTGGGACCAAGATCGCAGCCCGGCTTGCTCTTCCCCACCCAGAAACTGGTGGTCACCATCCTAGGTGATCGCCGGCGTAGGGGTGCGGCCGGGCCGGCTGATGAAAATCCTTGAAGCCGAACGATGGCTGAGAGGTACCAACTCCCATGGGGTTGCGTTCCTCCAACGAGGAGGCGGAAAGGCGGCGGATACCCCCCATCCGGGGGCTTGGAAGATGGAAAGACACGACGCATAAGGGAGGAAGAAGACATGGTTGCCTTCTGAAAGGAGTCTCCCTCCTTTTAAAGGCAACTCTCCCTACGTGCGCCCCCAGACGCCACGGGCTGAGTCTTCTCCAACGCGCTCCAAGGCCCTCCCCCGCGACTCGGGGGCTGGGTCCCGCATGTCATGCAAACCGGCTCAGGGCAGAAGAAGCCAAACCGCCGCGCGTGGTGCACACGACCGCCCAGCGGTTACGAGTGACCCCCCACTTTTGCCCAGACCAACGGGCGGAAGGGGCGGGCAGCCATGCAGGCGGCATGCAACCGCGCCAGGTGGACGCGCTTCTCCGACTTCTGACACGCCAGCTTGGAAGCCCAGGCCCACGCGTCAAGCAACCGGCGCGCCAGTTGCTGCATGCAAGCGACCGCACCGCCACTTGTGCCACAGTCGCGCCTCTTCGGTTGCGGAGCCTATGCCGCGACTCGAGGCGACCCGGCGCGCGACCCAGCAGCGCCAGCCTGGCGCGTTGGTCAAAGCGACCGAAAGTGGGCTGGCAGTAATGGCGGTGGCAGGCGGGCGGGCGCAGCAGTCACGTCGTCAGCCAGGCTCACGTCTCATCCTGGGGCAGCAAGAGAGCCTCCTCCCACGGCGTGAAGACGGTGCACCCGTGACCCGTTCCTCGAACGGATCGCGCACGCGCAACGGCCACCTCACCAACCACTCGCCCCGTCGCATTAACTCCGCGGCGGGACACGCGGCGCCTCTGGCGGGAGAAGCGCGCGACGCTTCGCCTTCGCCGTAATAACCGCGTCAAAAAGAGGTACGCCACGTCGTTCGATTTCGTATCCTTTTCCTTTTTCCTCTTTCTCTATCTCTTGCAACAGGGACCGGGAAAGGGGGATACCCCGAAAAGGATCCTTTTCCGCGAAGGAACCGGGCTCCGAGCCCCCCCTACTGATCAGGGGTTCGAAGACTGGCCCTCCGAAGGGTTCAACAGTCGCCTCAGATCGCGTGGGCCCGACACCCACTACTGGTCAGGGGTTCGAAGGCCAGCCCCCCGAAGGGTTCCATGGCCGCCTCAGGCTACTCGGGCTCCGCGCCCATTACTGATCAGGGGTTCGAAGGCTGGCCCCCGAAGGGTTCACAGTCGCCTCAGACACCGAGCGAGGGATGACCAGGGGTACGTTCGATACATAACCGAGGCTCGGGCTGCGCTCCCGAGGTACCCTAGGACATTTCCGAGACCAGCGGGAACGATCTTGTAACGGAATCCCATCGGAGGGAGGCATCGAGCCCTCGGACCCCGTCGCCAGGGGACCGGGTCCGGCAAATCACCCGCAGGTACTTTTGGGCGTGCCTCTGGGCCCCTAGCCGACCCCCAACGAACAGGGCACGGACGCCCACTCGGATTACCCGCTTGCAGCTCACCGGAGACACCATGTTCGGTGCCCATCGAGGGTAACATGGCGCACTCCCCCCCTCCTCCTTGCGGAAAGGCGACGTAGGGGCGTATGTAAAAAGTCGAGTCTGTCCCTGATCGTCCTCTCGCCCTGTGCAGAGGCTCGGGGGCTGCTCTCGCAAAAACCGGCTCTGGCCAAACCGTTGACAGCGTCAACATACCAGCCCGAGAGCTTGGGCCCCAACCGTGCACCCGGGCTACAGCCAGTTCGCATGAGGGAACGACCAGACCAGCCGAAGCATTACGCAAGGTATTAAGACCTCGAAGGAGTGTAACCACTCCTCCGAGGCCTCGGGGGCTACACCCGGCGGGTGCGCTCGCGCGCACCCACCGGAACAAAATGCAACCGAGAAAGGCTGGTCCCCTTGCAAAAAAGTGCGACGAAAGCCTCCAAGCGAGTGCTAACACTCCCTTCGAGGCTCGGGGGCTACTGTCGGGGACCATAATTAGGGGTACCCTCAAGACGCCTAATTCTCAGCTGGTAACCCCCATCAGCATAAAGCTGCAAAGGCCTGATGGGTACGATTAAGTCAGAGATCAGTCCACACGAGTGACTCGATCACGCTTCACCCGAGCCTAGCCTCGGCCAAGGGCAGCCGACCTCGAGAGACTTCCGTCTCGCCCGAGGCCCCCCTTTTTACGGCGGACACATCACCGGCTCGCCCGAGGCCTTGGCTTCGCTCAGAAGCAACCCTGACTAAATCGCCACACCGACTGACCGAGTTGCAGGAGCATTTAACGCAAAGGTGGCCTGACACCTTTATCCTGACACGCGCCCCCCCGGCAGAGCCGACGTGACCGCCGTCACTCCACCGCTCCACTGACCAGTCTGACAGAAGGACAGCGCCGCCTGCGCCACTCCGACTGCGGTGCCACTCGACAGAGTGAGTCTGACAGACAGTCAGGCCTTGCCAAAGGCGCCACGGCGAACTCCGCTCCGCCTGACCCCAGGGCTCGGACTCGGGCTAAGACCCGGAAGACGGCGAACTCCGCTCCGCCCGACCCCAGGGCTCGGACTCGGGCTAAGACCCGGAAGACGGCGAACTCCGCTCCGCCCTACCCCAGGGCTCGGACTCGGGCTAAGACCCGGAAGACGGCGAACTCCGCTCCGCCCGACCCCAGGGCTCGGACTTGGGCTAAGACCCGGAAGACGACGAACTCCGCTCCGCCCGACCCCAGGGCTCGGACTCGGGCTAAGACCCGGAAGACGGCGAACTCCGCTCCGCCCGACCCCAGGGCTCGGACTCGGGCTAAGACCCGGAAGACGACGAAACTCCGCCTCGCCCGACCCCAGGGCTCGGACTCCGCCCTGGCCTCGGCCGAACGACCTCCGCCTCGCCCGACCCCGTGGTTCGGACTCGGCCACGGCAACAGAAGACAGATTCAACCTCGGCTTCAGGGGAGCCCCCACGTCACCCTGCCTAGGGCACAGGCCCGCCACGTCGACAGGAAGCGCCATCATCGTCCTACCCCGAATCGACTCGGGTCACGGAGAACAAGACCGGCGTCCCATCCGGCCAGCTCCGCCGGATGGGCAATGATGGCGCTCCACAAGCTCTGTGACGACGGCGGCCCCCAGCTCTCTTACGGAAGCAGGGCGACGTCAGCAAGGACTCGACCGCTCCAACAGCTGTCCCTCCGCCAGGCTCCGTCGCACCTCCGACAGCCACGACATCACGCCAGCAAGGTGCCAAGACCTCTCCGGCTGCCACGTTGGCATGTACCTAGGGCGCTAGCTCTCTCTCCGCTAGACACGTAGCACTCTGCTACACCCCCCATTGTACACCTGGATCCTCTCCTTACGACTATAAAAGGGAGGACCAGGGCCTTCTTAGAGAAGGTTGGCCGCACGGGACCGAGGACGGGACATGCGCTCTCTTGGGGCCACTCGCTTCCCTCACCCGCGTGGACGCTTGTATCCCCCCTACTACAAGCGCACCCGACCTGGGCGCGGGACGAACACGAAGGCCGCGGGACTTCCACCTCTCTCACGCTCGACTCCGGCCACCTCGCCTCTCCCCCCTTCGCGCTCGCCCACGCGCTCGACCCATCTAGGCTGGGGCACGCAGCGCACTCACTCGTCGGCTTTGGGACCCCCCTGTCTCGAAACGCCGACAATACTAGTGACTATGATTATTTTGTTGAAATTAGTGTATTACAAATTAGTATTAGTGTCTAATTAATAGTTATTGTTTTAAATAGTAGTTTAAAATTAGTCACCTATTAGTGTCTAATTAATAGTTATTATTTTAAAGTGACCATTGTGCATAATGGTAGACCTTTGAAAAAAAAATAAAACAAAGCTATAGCACAATGGTCTCTTTGATAAACTAAAAGCTATAACAGGCTATTTAAAACCACGATCATAATGACATGAGGATACATTCCTACCATCTTTAGTGCGTGAGTTTTTAAATAAAAGTGTAGGATAAGTCATAATCTCTACTACTTATTAAGGCTGAAAGAGTAGTTTGCTATTCCGTGTTCTGCCACTATTCCTGTTCTGTGTTTCTCATTCCCATGTTCTGTCACCCATGTCTTTATTCTGTCTTTCTCATTCCACCCACGTGACCTCTCAAGCAAAGGCCAAGAGTAGCTACCGCTACACCACATGTGTGTTTATGTCTACATCTGTGACATGAAACACATCTACTACATCTCTCACCAAGCTCACTTGCTACCCTGCACAATGCGTAGTAGTAGATAAGTATCACCAAGATTCTTGAATTATATTTTTGGATGGAGGTAATATTATTTAAAGAAGAGCTTTGCATGCAATTTTTTTGTTTGAGTAATGTTTTATACTTAAATTCCCTTTTTTGCATGCGTGAATTTTTTTTCTTCGTAATATTTTTCCATGGATCAGACTTGTGAGTCATTTTCATAAACAAACGCCAAGCATGAATCCATGTTTCTTACTTGAAACCCCGAACAAACACCATGAGCAGGAGGCATTCGCGTTGGCGTCGCTCATCGATGACGAGAAGAAGCTTGGCGACTGTCAGTTCGACCTCTAAAAGCAATCCTACGTGGTCACATGCGCCGCTGTGTACGACAAGCTCCCGCGAAGCCACCGCTTGGACGCGGTCCAGAGTGACTGCATCGCGCTGTCCATCGTTAAGCATGGGGGCCTCTTGGTTGTCGCCAACGTCGATGACTCTCGGGTTGTTCTGGACACCGCATCCGATGACGACGCCATCACGTCGTCCAGCTCATCGTCCACATGAAGCCCAACCTGCCACGTAAGTCGCTACTGACCGGACATGAATTCTTGCGCACTGGGACGATGGACATTGCTGACGTTGTGTGAGTGTCCTCGAACATGATGTATGTAGTGGAGTAGCGCATCCGGTGGTGCAACGGCCAGAGGTACTGAGAGCACCTAGAGGGGGGGTGAATAGGTGATCCTGTAAAAACTTGAAACTTAATGCCACAAAACTTGATTAGGAGTCAGCACAATAAGGCCAAGTGGCTAGAGAGGAGTTCTTGCAAAACACAATAACCACAAGATGATCAACACAGATAGGCATAGTGGTTTATCCCGTGGTTCGGCCAAGTCCAACACTTGCCTACTCCACGTTGTGGCGTCCCAACGGACGAGGGTTGCACTCAACCCCTCTCAAGCGGTCCAAAGACCCACTTGAATACCACGGTGTTTTGCTTTGTTTCACTATATCCCGCTTGCGAGGAATCTCCACAACTTGGAGCCTCTCACCCTTACAATTTGATGTTCACAAAGAAGCACGGAAGTAAGGATGGGATGAGCAACGCACACAAGACACAAAATCAGAGCACAAACACGCACACAAGTCACAACTCGAGCTCACAACATAACCCGAAGAGTTCTCTACTCAAATGGAGCTCTAGTTGCTATCACAAAGAATCAAATGCGCGGAATTGGAGTCTTGGTGCTTAGGAATGCTTAGAGAATGCTTGGTGTCCTCCTCCATGCACCTAGGGGTCCCTTTTATATCCCCAAGGCAGCTAGGAGCCGTTGAGAGCATTCCAGGAAGGCAAATCTTGCCTTCTATTGACTGGCGCACCGGACAGTCCGGTGCGGATTTGCTTCCTATTCTGGCGTAGCCGACCGTTGAAGTCTTGGATCCGTTGGCGCACCAGACACTGTCCGGTGCACACCGGACAGTCCGGTGCCCCCTTCTGACCGTTGGCTCGGCCACGTGTCTCGCGTAGATTGCGCGGCCGACCGTTGGCCCGGCCGACCGTTGGCTCACCGGACAGTCCGGTGCACCACCGGACAGTCCAATGATTTATAGCCGTACGCCGTTGATCGCTTCCCAAGAGCGACGACTTCGCCTGCGGACAGTCCGGTGCACCACCGAACAGTCTGGTGATTTATAGCCGTACACCGCCGTCGAAGTCCCGAGAGCAGCCAGTTGACAGATGCGAGCCTGGCGCACCGGACACTGTCCGGTGCACCCAGACCGAGCAGCCTTTTGGCTTTAATCTTGATTTGCACTTCTTGAGTTCTTGGCATAATTTATCATTTAAGCACTTGTGTTGGACACTTAATCACCAAAATACTTAGAAATGGCCCAAGGGCACATTTCCCTTTCAATCTCCCCCTTTTTGGTGATTAATGCCAACACAACAAAAAGCAACTAAAAGAAGTGCAACATCAATGCAAATAAGAACACAGATTTGTTTTGAATCAAATTTGGCATATTTGGATCATTCTTTGCCACCACTTGGTTTTGTTTTTGCAAATCAACCTCAATTTCCTATCTCTAAGTCAAACACACTTGTTGAGACATAAAGAGAGTTGTTCCAAGAGAAATTGATCAAAGATTTCAAAAACTCCCCCTATTTCCCATAATCAAACATTCTCCCCACAAGAGACCAACTTTTGACATAAAGGGACATTTAGAATTTTGACAAATCAACAGTCCTAACTCTACTATTTTCAAAATTCTCAAGTGGTAGCTGATCCATTTGTTGCTTTAGCCCTTAATTTCTCCCCCTTTGGCATCAAGCACCAAAACGGGATCATTTTTGGCCCTTTAATCCCCATTGCCTCACCAAAATTGTCAATTAAGAGCAAAAGGCAATAAGAGACACGGAGATGAACTTGGAGTAAGTTACCCTCTCATCGGAGTGCAGTGGAAGTCTTTCATGGTCCAAGTCCATCTTTCCCTTTCAATCCACCTTTGGGACTAATTTAAGAACACTCAAGCATATGGTTAGTCCTAAAGAGTCAAGTTGTAGCACATCTCCCCCTAAATATGTGCAGCACTTGCAAAAGGACTTGTGAGGTCCGGGGAGTGTTTGTACAACTTGAACATCACAAATATATAACAAAATGCATAAAGGAACATGATCAAAGCATAAGACACATGTATGCTTGAGAGCACCTAGAGGGGGGTGAATAGGTGATCCTGCGAAACTTGAAACTTAAGCCACAAAAACTTGGTTAAGCGTTAGCACAGTAATCACCAAGTGGCTAGAAAGGAGTCTCAACAAAACACAATAACCACAAGAGATCAATCACAGAGATGGCACAGTAGTTATCCCGTGGTTCGGCCAAGACCAACGCTTGCCTACTCCACGTTGTGGCGTCCCAACGGACGAGGGTTGCAATCAACCCCTCTCAAGCGGTCCAAAGACCCACTTGAATACCACTGTGTTTTGCTTGCTTTTATTTATCCCGTTCGTGAGGAATCTCCACAACTTGGAGCCTCTCGCCCTTACACTTGAGGTTTACAAAGAAGCACGGAGTAAGGGAGGGATTAGCAACTCACACAAGACACAAAGATCACAGCAAATACGCACACACAAGACCCAGACTTAAGCTCAAAAGACTAGCACACTAGAATGGAGCTCAAATCACTAGAATGTGGAACAAGTGCGCATGAATGGAGTGTGAGTGATCAAGAATGCTCAAAGAATGTTTTGTTTTCTCCTCCATGCGCCTAGGGGTCCCTTTTATAGCCCCAAGGCAGCTAGGAGCCGTTGAGAGCAATCCAGGAAGGCAATTCTTGCCTTCTGTCGTCTGGCGCACCGGACACTGTCCGGTGCGGATTTCCTTCCTTATTTGGCGAAGCCGACCGTTGGCAGCCTTGGAGCCGTTGGCGCACTGGACACTGTCCGGTGCACACCGGACAGTCCGGTGCCCCCTCCCGACCGTTGGCTCGGCCACGTGTCTCGCGCGGATCACACAGCCGACCGTTGGCCCGGCCGACCGTTGGCTCACCGGACAGTCCGGTGCACACCGGACAGTCCGGTGAATTATAGCCGTACGCCGTTAATTCCTTCCCGAGAGCAGCTAGTTTGCCTGAGCCAGCCTGGCACACCGGACACTGTCCGGTGCACCACCGGACAGTTCGGTGCACCCAGACCGAGCTGACTTTGGCTGAACAGAGCCATCTCATTTCCAATTCAATCTTTCCTGTTTCCAGCACTTAGACACAATACATTAGTCCATAAAACAATGTACTAAGTCTGGAAACATACCTTTTGACATGATTTGCACTTTGTTCACCACATTGCATAGATCAACACAAAAGCACTTGCGTTGGCACTCAATCACCAAAATACTTAGAAATTTCCCAAGGGCACATTTCCCTTTCAATCTCCCCCTTTTTGGTGATTTATGCCAACACAACATAAAGCAACTAGAACAAGTGCAATATCAATGCAAATGAAAACTCAATATAGTTTTGATTCATATTTGGCATATATGGATCACTCTTTGCTACCACTTGGTTTGTTTTTGCAAATCAAACTCAATTTCCTATTTCTACGTCAAATTCACTTGTAGAGACATAAAGAGAGGTATTCCAAAAGAAATTGATCAAGTATTTAAAAAACTCCCCCTTTTCCCATAATCAACACTTCTCCCCACAAGAGGCCAACTTTTGACAAAAGAGACAATAAAAGAGTTTTGACAAACCAAAAGCTCTATTCTACTATTTTCAAAATTTCTCAAGTGATAGCTGATCCATTTATTGCTTTGGCCTTTATTTTCTCCCCCTTTGGCATCAAGCACCAAAACGGGATTAATCTTGGCCCTGTAACCCCATTGCCTCACCAAAAATCTTCAACTAAGAATAAAAAGGCAATAAAAGTAAAAAGATGAACTCGAAAAAATTTACTCTTTCATCGGAGTGCAGTGGAAGTCTTTCATGGTCCAAGTCCACCTTTTTCCTTTCAAACCTCCTTTGAGACTAAAACAAGCAAACTCAAGCACACGATTAGTCTCAAAAAGGGGCAAGTTGTAGCACAACTCCCCCTAAATTTGTCCGTCCCTTGCAAATGGACTTGAAAGGTCCGGGGAGTGCTTGTACAACTTGAGCACCATAAATAAACAACTAAATGCATAAGGAACATGATCAAAGACATAAACACATGTATGCTATAATTCAATCCAAGTTCCGCGAATCTAAGACATTTAGCTCACTACGCAACTTGCAAAAGGTCTGCTCATCTAAAGGCTTGGTAAAGATATCGGCTAGCTGGTTCTCGGAGCTAACATGAAACACTTCGATATCTCCCTTTTGTTGGTGGTCTCTCAAAAAGTGATGCCGGATGTCTATGTGCTTTGTGCGGCTGTGTTCAACAGGATTATCCGCCATGCGGATAGCACTCTCATTATCACATAGGAGTGGGACTTTGCTCAGATTGTAGCCAAAGTCCCTGAGGGTTTGCCTCATCCAAAGTAGTTGCGCTCAACACTGTCCTGCGGCAACATACTCGGCCTCAGCGGTGGATAGGGCAACGGAGGTTTGTTTCTTAGAACTACATGACACCAGGGACCTTCCTAAGAATTGGCACGTCCCCGATGTACTCTTCCTATCGACCTTACATCCAGCATAGTCGGAGTCTGAATATCCAATCAAGTCAAAGGTAGACCCCTTTGGATACCAGATCCCGAAACAAGGCGTGGCGACTAAATATCTAAGAATTCGCTTCACCGCCACTAAGTGACACTCCTTAGGATCGGATTGAAATCTAGCACACATGCATAAGCTAAGCATAATATCCGGTCTACTAGCACATAAATACAGTAAAGACCCTATCATAGACCGGTGTGCCTTTTGATCAACGGACTTACCTCATTTGTTGAGGTCGGTGTGTCCGACGGTTCCCATCGGAGTCTTTGCGGGCTTGGCTTCCTTCATCCCAAACCTCTTGATCAAATCTTGTGTGTACTTCGTTTGGGAGATGAAGGTTCCATCCTTGAGTTGCCTCACTTGGAACCCAAGGAAGTAGCTTAACTCGCCCATCATCGACATCTCGAATTTCTAAGTCATCACCCTGCTAAACTCTTCACAAGACTTTTGGTTAGTAGAACCAAATATTATGTCATCAACATAAATTTGGCACACAAAAAGATCACCATCACAAGTCTTAGTAAAAAGAGTTGGATCGGCTTTCCCAACCTTGAAAGCATTAGCAATTAAAAAGTCTCTAAGGCATTCATACCATGCTCTTGGGGCTTGCTTAAGTCCATAGAGCGCCTTAGAGAGCTTACACACGTGGTCGGGGTACCGTTCATCCTCAAAGCCAGGGGGTTGCTCCACGTACACCTCCTCCTTGATTGGCCCGTTGAGGAAAGCGCTCTTCACATCCATTTGGAATAACTTGAAAGAATAGTGAGCGGCATATGCTAGCAAGATACGAATGGACTCTAGCCTAGCCATAGGAGCAAAAGTCTCCTCAAAGTCCAAACCTGCGACTTGGGCATAACCTTTTGCCACAAGTCGTGCCTTGTTCCTTGTCACTACCCCGTGCTCGTCTTGTTTGTTGCGAAACACCCACTTGGTTCCCACAACATTTTGCTTGGGACGAGGCACCAGTGTCCAAACTTCATTTCTTTTGAAGTTGTTGAGCTCCTCCTGCATGGCCAACACGCAGTCCGGATCTAGCAAGACCTCTTCTACCCTGAAAGGCTCAATAGAAGAGACAAAGGAGTAATGCTCACAAAAGTTAACTAATCGAGATCGAGTAGTTACTCCCTTGCTAATATCACCCAAAATTCCTTCCCGAGAGCACACCGGACAGTCCGGTGCACACCGGACAGTCCGGTGAATTATAGCCGTACGCCGTTAATTCCTTCCCGAGAGCAGCTAGTTTGCCTGAGCCATCCTGGCACACCGGACACTGTCCGGTGCACCACCGGACAGTCCGGTGCACCCAGACCGAGCTGACTTTGGCTGAACAGAGCCATCTCATTTCCAATTCAATCTTTCCTGTTTCCAGCACTTAGACACAATACATTAGTCCATAAAACAATGTACTAAATCTGGAAACATACCTTTTGACATGATTTGCACTTTGTCCACCACATTGCATAGATCAACACAAAAGCACTTGCGTTGGCACTCAATCACCAAAATACTTAGAAATTTCCCAAGGGCACATTTCCCTTTCAATGCTACAAATCAATCCAAGTTCCGCGAATCTAAGACATTTAGCTCACTAAGCAGCCTGCAAAAGGTCTTCTCATCTAGAGGCTTGGTAAAGATATCGGCTAGCTGGTTCTCGGTGCTAACATAAAACACTTCGATATCTCCCTTTTGCTGGTGGTCTCTCAAAAAGTGATGCCGGATGTCTATGTGCTTTGTGCGGCTGTGTTCAACAGGATTATCCGCCATGTGGATAGCACTCTCATTATCACATAGGAGTGGGACTTTGCTCAGATTGTAGCCAAAGTCCCTGAGGGTTTGCCTCATCCAAAGTAGTTGCGCGCAACACTGTCCTGCGGCAACATACTCGGCCTCAGCGGTGGATAAGGCAACAGAAGTTTGTTTCTTAGAACTCCACGACACTAGGGACCTTCCTAAGAATTGGCACGTCCCCGATGTACTCTTCCTATCGACCTTACATCCAGCATAGTCGGAGTCTGAATATCCAATCAAGTCAAAGGTAGACCCCTTTGGATATCAGATCCCGAAGCAAGGCGTAGCGACTAAATATCTAAGAATTCGCTTCACAGCCACTAAGTGACACTCCTTTAGATCGGATTGAAATCTAGCACACATGCATACACTAAGCATAATATCCGGTCTACTAGCACATAAATAAAGTAAAGACCCTATCATAGACCGGTATGCCTTTTGATCAACAGACTTACCTCCTTTGTTGAGGTCGACATGTTCGTCGGTTCCCATTGGAGTCTTTGCGGGCTTGGCGTCCTTCATCCCAAACCGCTTTAGCAAGTCTTGTGTGTACTTCATTTGTGAGATGAAGGTGCCATCCTTGAGTTGCTTCACTTGGAACCCAAGGAAGTAGTTCAACTCGCCCATCATCGACATCTCGAATTTCTGAGTCATCACCCTGCTAAACTCTTCACAAGACTTTTGGTTAGTAGAACCAAATATTATGTCATCGACATAAATTTGGCACACAAATAAGTCACCGTCACAAGTCTTAGTGAATAAAGTTGGATCGGCTTTCCCAACCTTGAAAGCATTAGCAATTAAAAAGTCTCTAAGGCATTCATACCATGCTCTTGGGGCTTGCTTAAGTCCATAGAGCACCTTAGAGAGATTACACACATGGTCGGGGTACCGTTCATCCTCAAAGCCAGGGGGTTGCTCCACGTACACCTCCTCCTTGATTGGCCCGTTGAGGAAAGCGCTCTTCACATCCATTTGGAACAACCTGAAGGAATGGTGAGCGGCATAGGCTAACAAAATACGAATTGACTCTAGCCTAGCCACGGGAGCAAAAATCTCCTCAAAGTCCAAACCTGCGACTTGGGCATAACCTTTTTGCCACAAGTCTCGCCTTGTTCCTTGTCACCACCCCGTGCTCGTCCTGTTTGTTGCGGAACACCCACTTGGTTCCCACAACGTTTTGCTTGGGACGAGGCACCAGTGTCCAAACTTCATTTCGCTTGAAGTTGTTGAGCTCTTCCTGCATGGCCAACACCCAGTCCGGATCTAGCAAGGCCTCTTCTACCCTGAAATGCTCAATAGAAGAGACAAAAGAGTAATGTTCACAAAAATTAACTAATCTAGAGCGAGTAGTTACTCCCTTGATAATATCACCCAAAATTTGGTCGACGGGATGATTCCTTTGAATCGTCGCTCGAACTTGAGTTGGAGGTGTCGGTTGTGCTTCTTCCTCCATTACATGATCATCTTGTGCTCCCCCTTGATCACATGCCTCCTCTTGATGAACCTGTTCATCGTCTTGAGTTGGTGGATGCACCATTGTTGAGGAAGATGGTTGATCTTGCTCTTTTTGTTCCTGTGGCCGCACATCTCCAATCGCCATGGTGCGTATTGCGGCCGTTGGAACGTCTTCTTCATCTACATCATCAAGATCAACAACTTGCTCTCTTGGAGAGCCATTAGTCTCATCAAATACAACGTCGCTAGAGACTTCAACCAAACCCGATGATTTGTTGAAGACCCTATACGCCTTTGTATTTGAGTCATAACCTAACAAAAACCCTTCTACAGCTTTGGGAGCAAACATAGAATTTCTACCTTTCTTCACTAGAATGTAGCATTTACTCCCAAATACACGAAAGTATGAAACATTGGGTTTGTTACCGGTTAGAAGCTCATACAAAGTCTTCTTGAGGAGGCGATGAAGGTACACTCGGTTTATGGCGTGGCAAGCCGTGTTCACGGCTTCCGACCAAAAC
This sequence comes from Zea mays, assembly GCF_902167145.1. Lineage (NCBI taxonomy): Eukaryota > Viridiplantae > Streptophyta > Magnoliopsida > Poales > Poaceae > Zea > Zea mays. The sequence continues at coordinate 107,176,651 of NC_050101.1, read as the reverse complement.
CGCTCGGGCGTCTTGAATTCTCCAAGCATTGTCCTCGCCATGTCTATGAGCGTCCTGTTCTTCCTCTCTACCACACCGTTTTGCTGTGGTGTGTAGGGAGCGGAGAACTCGTGCTTGATTCCTTCCTCCTCAAGGTACTCCTCCACTTGAAGGTTCTTGAACTCGGACCCGTTGTCGCTCCTTATCTTCTTCACCTTGAGCTCAAATTCATTTTGAGCTCTCCTTAGGAAGCGCTTGAGGGTCCCTTGGGTTTCAGATTTATCCTGCAAAAAGAATACCCAAGTGAAGCGAGAAAAATCATCAACTATAACAAGACCATACTTACTTCCTCCTATGCTTAGATAGGCGACGGGTCCGAAGAGGTCCATATGAAGCAGCTCCAGGGGTCTTGATGTGGTCATCATGTTCTTGTTGTGATGAGCATTTCCCACTTGTTTACCTGCTTGACAAGCAGGTCTATCTTTTTTGAAAGTAACATTTGTTAGACCTATCACATGTTCTCCCTTTAGAAGTTTGTGAAGGTTCTTCATCCCCACATATGCTAAACGGCGATGCCACAACCAGCCCATGCTAGTCTTAGCAATTAAGCATGCATTTAGACCGGCCTCCTCTTTTGCAAAATCAACTAAATAGAGTTTGTCGTCTAATACACCCTTAAAAGCTAATGAACCATCACTCCTTCTAAAGACAGACACATCTACATTTGTGAATAAGCAATTATATCCCATATTACATAATTGACTAACGGACAACAAATTATATCCAAGCGACTCAACTAAAAACACATTGGAAATGGAGTGCTCGGATGAAATAGCAATCTTTCCTAACCCTTTAACCTTGCCTTGATTCCCGTCACCGAATATGATTGAGTCTTGGGAATCTTTGTTCTTGACGTAGGAGGTGAACATCTTCTTCTTCCCCGTCATGTGGTTTGTGCATCCGCTGTTGATAATCCAGCTTGATCCCCCGGATGCATAAACCTGCAAGGCAATTTAGGCTTGGGTCTTAGGAACCCAACTCGTGTTGGGTCCTACAAGGTTAGTAACAATGGTCTTAGGGACCCAAATGCAAGTTTTATCTCCCTTGCATTTTGCCCCTAATTTCCTAGCAATCACCTTCTTATCCTTTCTACAAATTGCAAAGGAAGCATTGCAAGCATGATAAATTGTAGAAGGTTCATTAATTTTCCTAGGAACATGAGCAACGTTTCTCCTAGGCATATGATGAATGACATTTCTCCTAGGCATATCTCTACCATGCACATAGGAAGAACTTGAAGCAAACATTGCATTTGAATCATAAGCATTACAACTCCTATCATGATGAACATTTCTAGAAAATTTCTTATCATAAATAAATGCATGATTCTTTTGAGCACTATTAGCCATAGGGGCCTTCCCTTTCTCCTTGGTGGAGATGGGAGCCTTATGACTTGTTAAGTTCTTGGCTTCCCTCTTGAAGCCAAGCCCATCCTTAATTGAGGGGTGTCTACCAATCGTGTAGGCATCCCTTGCAAATTTTAATTTATCGAATTCATTTTTGCTAGTCTTAAGTTGGGCATTAAGACTAGCCACTTCATCATTTAACTTTGCAATAGAAACTAGGTGTTCGCTACAAGCATCAACATTAATATCTTTACACCTATTGCAAATCACAACATGATCTACACAAGATTTAGATTTATTTGCTACTTCTGGTTTAGCATTTAAATCATCATTAACACTTTTTAAACTAGAAATGGTCTCATGGCAAGTAGATAGTTCACAAGAAAGCATTTCATTCCTTTTAACTTCTAAAGCAAGAGATTTTTGTGTCTCTACAAATTTATCATGTTCTTCATACAAAAGATCCTCTTGCTTTTCTAACAATATATTCTTATCATTCAAAGCATCAATTAATTCATTAATCTTATCAATCTTAATTCTATCTAAGCCCTTGAACAAACTAGCGTAGTCTATTTCATCATTGCTAGATTCATCATCACTAGAAGAAGCATAAGTAGACTTTCGAGTGTTTACCTTCTTTTCCTTTTCCATGAGGCAGGTGTGATGCTCGTTGGGGAAGAGGGACGATTTGTTGAAGGCCGAGGCGGCGAGTCCTTCATTGTCGGAGTCGGACGACGAACAATTCGAGTCCCACTCCTTGCCAAGGTGTGCCTCGCCCTTAGCCTTCTTGTAAGCCTTCTTCTTTTCCCTCTTGTTCTCTTGTTCCTGGTCACTATCATTATCGGGACAATTAGCGATAAAATGACCAATCTTACCACATTTGAAGCATGAACGCTTCCCCTTCGTCTTGTTCTTGTTGGGATGCTCCTTGCGACCCTTTAGCGTCGTCTTGAAACGCTTGATGATGAGGGCCATTTCTTCCTGATTAAGCCCGACCGCCTCCACTTGCGCCACCTTGCTAGGTAGCACTTCCTTGCTCCTCGTTGCTTTGAGAGCAACAGTTTGAGGCTCGTGGATTGGGCCATTCAACGCATCATCAACGTATCTTGCCTCCTTGATCATCATCCTCACGCTTACAAACTTCCCAAGTATTTCCTCGGGCGTCATCTTGGTGTACCTAGGATTCTCACGAATATTGTTTACAAGATGTGGATCAAGGACAGTGAAAGACCTTAACATTAGGTGGACGACGTCGTGGTCCGTCCATCGTGTGCTTCCATAGCTCCTTATTTTGTTGACGAGGGTCTTGAGCCGGTTGTACGTTTGGGTTGGCTCCTCTCCCCTGATCATTGTGAATCTCCCAAGTTCGCCTTCCACCAACTCCATCTTGGTGAGCATGGTGACGTCGTTCCCCTCATACGAGATCTTGAGGGTGTCCCAGATCTGCTTGGCGTTATCCAAGCCGCTCACCTTATGGTATTCATCCCTGCACAATGATGCTAGAAGAACAGTAGTAGCTTGTGCATTTTTGTGAATTTGCTCATTGATAAATATGGGACTATCAGTACTATCAAATTGCATTCCACTCTCTACTATCTCCCATATGCTTGGATGGAGAGAGAACAAGTGACTACACATTTTGTGACTCCAAAATCCGTAGTCCTCTCCATCAAAGTGAGGAGGTTTACCAAGTAGAATGGAGAGTAAATGAGCATTGGTACTTTGAGGAATACGGGAGTAATCAAAAGAAAAATTAGAGTTAATCGTCTTCTTTTTCTCGTAGTCGTTGTCGTCGTTGTCCTTTTGGAAAGAAGAGGACTCGTCGCTGTCGTCGTAGTAGACGATCTTCTTGATGCGCCTCTTCTTCTTCCCTTCCTTCTTCTTTTGACTCGAGCCGGAGTCAGTAGCTTTGTCGTCCCTCGGCTCGTTGAAGATGGTCTCCTTCTCCTTATCATTGACCACCATCCCCTTTCCCTTAGGATCCATCCCTTCGGGCGATTAGTCCCTTTCTTGAAGAGAACGGCTCCGATACCAATTGAGAGCACCTAGGGGGGTGAATAGGTGATCCTGTAAAAACTTGAAACTTAATGCCACAAAACTTGATTAGGAGTCAGCACAATAAGGCCAAGTGGCTAGAGAGGAGTTCTTGCAAAACACAATAACCACAAGATGATCAACACAGATAGGCACAGTGGTTTATCCCGTGGTTCGGCCAAGTCCAACACTTGCCTACTCCACGTTGTGGCGTCCCAACGGACGAGGGTTGCACTCAACCCCTCTCAAGCGGTCCAAAGACCCACTTGAATACCACGGTGTTTTGCTTTGTTTCACTATATCCCGCTTGTGAGGAATCTCCACAACTTGGAGTCTCTCGCCCTTACAGTTTGATGTTCACAAAGAAGCACGGAAGTAAGGATGGGATGAGCAACGCACACAAGACACAAAATCAGAGCACAAACATGCAAACAAGTCACAACTCGAGCTCACAACACAACCCGAAGAGTTCTCTACTCAAATGGAGCTCTAGTTGCTATCACAAAGAATCAAATGCGCGAAATTGGAGTCTTGGTGCTTAGGAATGCTTAGAGAATGCTTGGTGTCCTCCTCCATGTGCCTAGGGGTCCCTTTTATAGCCCCAAGGCAACTAGGAGCCGTTGAGAGCATTCCAGAAAGGCAAATCTTGCCTTTTGTCGACTGGCGCACCGGACAGTCCGGTGCACCACCGGACACTGTCCGATGCGGATTTCCTTCCTATTCTGGCGTAGCCGACCGTTGAAGTCTTGGAGACGTTGGCGCACCGGACACTATCCGATGCACACCGGATAGTCCGGTGCCCCCTTCTGACCGTTGGCTCGGCCACGTGTCTCGCGCAGATTGCGCGACCGATCGTTGGCCCGGCCGACCGTTGGCTCACCGGACAGTCTGGTGCACCACCGGACAGTCCGGTGATTTATAGCCGTACGGCGTTGATCGCTTCCCGAGAGCAACGACTTCGCCTGTGAATGGCTCACCGGACAGTCCGGTGCACCACCGGACAGTCCGGTGATTTATAGCCGTACACCGCCGTCGAAGTCCCGAGAGCAGCCAGTTGACAGATGCCAGCCTGGCGCACCGGACACTGTCCGGTGCACCACCGGACAATCCGGTGCACCCAGACCGAGCAGCCTTTTGGCTTTAATCTTGATTTGCACTTCTTGAGTTCTTGGCATAATTTATCACTTAAGAACTTGTGTTGGACACTTAATCACCAAAATACTTAGAAATGGCCCAAGGGCACATTTCCCTTTTAGGTACTACCTCGCTGATGAGCCCGGGGTGCACTTCGTTTGGCAGTCCAACCAAGAGTCATCGGTACTCGTCATGTCGCGCGCGTTCGACGACTATTATATCGAGGATTGTGGCGTCATCTTGGCACTGGAGGTGACGTAGAGGAGGATCGACAACAGTGATCAGTTCGTCATCCTCGCCACTGTCAGGGTAGTTTTTGTGCCGACCTACCTTTAGTTCTCTTCGCAAACACACACACTTACCTTTTTGTTTAAGCAAGAGCGTATGGTTGTGCGTGTCTGATGACTAACGATGTACGAGGGAATTTCTTCCGGCATGTGTGGAACATGCTCTCCAATGATGAGACCATACAAATCGTGGCATATATCGAAGTCTGCATGATACTGATGGTTGTAATGTAGTGGTGAAACAACTAGATTAAAATAACAAAATTTATGTATGGCTAGGATCACAAATTGATTATGAAACATTTTCCCATAACAGTATAACACACATTTTGTATATAAGTTATCGTATAACATTTTCCCATAACAGTATAACACGCACGGGCACTCAGCTAGTGAACTATAAAGATGTATCCCTCTGTTCCAAATACTAGTTGTTTTAGCTCTATATTTTTATATCCACATTCACATGAATAAATTATGAATATATATATACTACTTATTAAGGCTGCAAGTGTAGCCTGTCATTCCGTGTTCTGCCACCATTCTCTGTTCTGTCATTCCCATTCCCTGTTCTGCCGTTTCCATTCCCTTCTCTCCGCACAGCCCATTCCCATGTTCTGTCATTCTCATTCTCTGTTCTGTCATTCCCATTCCCCCCTCCCCGCAAAGCCCACCACATGTGTGTTTATGTCTACATCTATGACAAGAAAAATATCTACTACATCTCTCCGAAAGCCCACCTGCTACCCTTACACAATGCGTATTAGCAGTTAAGAATCACCGAGATTCTTGAATTATATTTCTGAATGGAGGGAGTAGACGAGTAGTATTTAAAGAAGATCCTTGCATGCAATTTCTTTTGTTTGAATAATGTTTTCAATTTAAATTCCTTTTTTTTGCATGCCTGACATTTATTCTCTGTAATATTTTTTCATGGATCTGACTTGTGAGTCATTTTTATAAACCAACGCTAAGGATGAATCCATGTTTCTTGCTTGGAAACCCTGAACAAACACCACTAGCAGAAGACGCTCGTGTTGACGTCGCTCATCGACGACGAGAAGAAGCTTCATGACTGCCAGTTCGACCTCTGGAAGCAGTACTACGTGGCTGCATGAGCCGCTATGTATGACAAGCTCCGACGCAGCCGCCGCTTGGATATTGTCCAGAGTGGCTGCACCGCGTTGTCCATCGTCAAGCAAGGGGGCCTCATTGTTGTTGCCAACGTTGGCGACTCTCAGGGAGAGGAGTAGCGCATTCGGTGGGCAACGGCCAGGTGTACTACCTTGCCGATGAGCCCGAGGTGCACTTCGTCTGGCAGCCCAGCCAAGAGTCATCGGTACTCGTCATGTAGCGTGCATTCGACGACTACTATATCATGGACTGTGGCATCATCTCGACGCTGGAGATGACGCAGAGGAGGATCGACAGCAACGATCAGTTCGTCATCCTCGCACCGTTGGGGTAGCTTTTGTGCTGGTCTACCTTTAATTCTCTTCGCAAACGCACACACTTGTTTTTTTTGTTTGAGCAAGCGCATATGGTGGTGCATGCCTCATGAATGACGATGTACGATGGAACTTCTTCCGGCAGGTGTTAGACGTGCTCTCCAATGATAAGACCATGAAAATTGTGGCATATATCGAAGTCTGCATGATACTGATAGTTGCAATGTTGTGGTGAAACAGCTAGATTAAAATAACAAAATTTATGTATGGACAGGATCACAAATGGATTATAAAACATTTTCTCATAACAAATATAACACACATTTTGTATACAAGTGTCGGGGACCATAATTAGGGGTACCCTCAAGACGCCTAATTCTCAGCTGGTAACCCCCATCAGCATAAAGCTGCAGAGGCCTGATGGGTGCGATTAAGTCAGGGATCAGTCCATACGAGTGACTCGATCACGCCTCGCCCGAGCCTAGCCTCGGGCAAGGGCAGCCGACCCCGAGGGGTTTCCGTCTCGCCCGAGGCCCCCCTTTAACGGCAGACACATCTCCGGCTCGCCCGAGGCCTTGCCTTCACTAAGAAGCAACCCTGACTAAATCGCCGCGCCGACCGACCGAGTCGCAGGAGCATTTAACGCAAAGGTAGCCTGACACCTTTATCCTGACGCGCGCCCCCCGGCAGAGCCGAAGTGACCGCCGTCACTTTGCCACTCCACTGACCGGTCTGACAGAAGGACAGCGCCGCCTGTGCCACTCCGACTGCAATGCCACTTGACAGAGTGAGACTGACAGGCAGTCAGGCCTTGCCAAAGGCGCCATAGGAAACTCCGCTCCGCCCGACCCAGGGCTCGGACTCGGGCTAGGCCCCGGAAGACGGCGAACTCCGCTCCGCCCGACCCAGGGCTCGGACTCGGGCTAAGCCCCGGAAGACGGCAAACTCCGCTCCGCCCGACCCAGGGCTCGGACTCGGGCTAAGCCCCGGAAGACGGCGAACTCCGCTCCGCCCGACCCAGGGCTCGGACTCGGGCTAAGCCCCGGAAGACGGCGAACTCCGCTCCGCCCGACCCAGGGCTCGGACTCGGGCTAAGCCCCGGAAGACGGCGAACTCCGCTCCGCCCGACCCAGGGCTCGGACTCGGGCTAAGCCCCGGAAGACGGCGAACTCCGCTCCGCCCGACCCAGGGCTCGGACTCGGGCTAAGCCCCGGAAGACGGCGAACTCCGCTCCGCCCGATCCAGGGCTCGGACTCGGGCTAAGCCCCGGAAGACGGCGAACTCCGCTCCGCCCGACCCAGGGCTCGGACTCGGGCTCAGCCCCAGAAGACGACGAACTCCGCTCCGCCCGACCCAGGGCTCGGACTCGGGCTCGGACTCGGGCTCAGCCCCAGAAGACGACGAACTCCGCTTCGCCCGACCCCAGGGCTCGGACTCCGCCCCGGCCTCTGCCGAACGACCTCCGCCTCGCCCGACCCAGGGGCTCGAGCTCGGCCTCGACCACGGAAGACAGACTCAACCCCGGCTTCGGAGGAGCCCCCACGTCGCCCGACCTCGGGCGCGGGCCCGCCACGTCAACAGGAAGCGCCATCATCACCCTACCCCGAGCCGACTCGGGCCGCAGAGAACAAGACCGGTGTCCCATCTGGCTAGCTCCGCCAGATAGGCAATGATGGCGCCCCGCTAGCCCTGTGACGACGACGGCTCTCAGCTCCCTTACGGAAGTAGGGGGACGTCAGCAAGGACTCAACCGCTCCGACAGTTGTCCCTCCGCCAGGCTCCGTTGCTCCTCCGACGGCCACAACATCACACCGACTGGGTGCCAAGATCTCTCCGGCTGCCACATCGGCATGTACTTAGGGCGCTAGCTCTCCCCCGCTAGACACGTAGCACTCTGCTACACCCCCATTGTACACCTGGATCCTCTCCTTACGCCTATAAAAGGAAGGACCAGGGCCTTCTTAGAGGAGGTTGGCCGCGCGGGGATGAGGACGGGACAGGCGCTCTCTTGGGGCCGCTCGCTTCCCTCACCCGGTGGACGCTTGTAACCCCCTACTGCAAGCGCACCCGACCTGGGCGCGGGACGAACACGAAGGCCGCGGGATTTCCACCTCTCTCACGCCCGTCTCCGGCCACCTCGCTTCCCCCCTTCGCGCTCGCCCATGCGCTCGACCCATCTGGGCTGGGGCACGCGGCACACTCACTCGTCGGCTTAGGGACCCCCCGGTCTCGAGACGCCGACAGTTGGCGCGCCAGGTAGGGGCCTGCTGCGTGCTGACGAACAGCTTCCCGTCAAGCTCCAGATGGACAGTCTCCAGCAACCTCTCCGGCCCAGGACGGTGCTCCGTTTCGGGAGTCTTGAGTTCATGTCCTTCGACGGCAGCTACGACATGATACTCCTTCCACCGCCGCGCGACAACGACAATGGCGGCTGACAACCCGCCCGCCGGCGGCGGACTCGACGACATCTTCCCCGCGCGGTGGAAGAACAACATTCGAGCTCGCCCCGTCCTCTCCCCCGCCAACGGAGGAGGAGGCGGGGCAACCAAGGCCAAGCGGAAGGCCGCGCTTCGTCGGCTGTCGAGCGAATCGACGTCCCCAGCGCCCCAACGGGGGGCGCGTCGGGCGTCGACCTCACGTTTGAGACGAAGGCGAGCGTCGTCCCCCCGCGACACACCAATCCCGAGCAAGTGGACGACGCCAGCGCGCTCGCGGAGGGCTTGCAGGACGTCGCCCTCGTACCTAAGACGACAGTGCAATCAGTCCCCGATGTGACTATGTCGCTCCTCGTCGACCAAAAGGTACTGACTGATTCCCATCCTACGTCATTTCGACTCGGCCTCAACCCGCCTAGCGACCTCGCTTTGGCGGGCGCTCTCGTTGAGGCGAGTGCAACCCCTCTGGGGTTTCGTATGCGGTCGCCTTGGGACCGATTGACGGACGTCTCGACCTACGGGCCCTCTGGGTCCGAGGAAGATGATGATCCCAGCATCTGTTGGGATTTCTCTGGATTTGGCAACCCCAGTGCCATGCGGGACTTTATGACCGCATGTGACTACTGCCTCTCCGACTATTCCGACGGTAGCCGCAGCCTTGACGACGAGGACTGTGGCCCAAGCCGCGAATGTTTCCACGTCGAGCTAGGGAATCCCTCCGAAGGCAACCATCTCGGCATGCCGGAGGACGGTGATCTCCCTAGGCCGGTGCCTCACACTGACATCCCGCGGGAGCTAGCTGTGGTCCCCGTTCCGGCGGGGGGTCACGACCCATAGCTCGAGCAAGTCCGCGAGGCGCAGGCCAGGCTCGACGAGGGAGCAGGAGCGCTTGAGTCGATCCGCCGGGACGTCGGGCAGGTATGGGTGGGCCAACCCCCGGCCGGAGAAATACGTCACCTGCCCCAGGGTTTCCAGCACCGCGTCGCCAACGACGTCAGGGTCAGGCCGCCACCCGCATCCAGCGGGGTCGGTCAGAACCTGGCAGCCGCAGCGATGCTCCTCCGCGCGATGCCGGAGCCATCAACCACCGAGGGTCGGCGAATCCAGGGAGAGCTCAAGAATCTCCTGGAAGGCGCTGCGGTCCGACGGGCCGAGAGCTCTGCCTCCCGAAGGCAGGGATGCCCCTCGGAACCTCATGCCGCGACTTCCCGATTCATGCGGGAAGCCTCGGTCTACACCGGGCGCACGCGCAACACCGCGCCTGCGGCCCCGGGCCACCTCGGCAACGAGCACCATCATCGCGACCGTCGGGCCCACCCCGACGAAAGGGTGCGCCGAGGCTACCACCCCAGGCGTGGGGGACGCTACGACAGCGGGGAGGATCGGAGTCCCTCGTCCGAACCACCCGGTCCGCAGGCCTTCAGTCGGGCCATCCGACGGGCGCCGTTCCCAACCCGGTTCCGACCCCCGACTACTATCACAAAGTACTCGGGGGAAACGAGACCAGAACTTTGGCTCGCAGACTACCGCCTGGCCTGCCAACTGGGTGGAACGGACGACGACAACCTCATCATCCGCAACCTCCCCTGTTCCTCTCCGACACTGCTCGCGCCTGGTTGGAGCACCTGCCTCCGGGGCAGATCTCCAACTGGGATGATTTGGTCCAAGCCTTCGCCGGCAATTTCCAGGGCACGAACGTGCGCCCCGGGAATTCCTGGGACCTCCGAAGCTGCCGGCAACAGCCGGGAGAGTCTCTTCGGGACTACATCCGGCGATTCTCGAAGCAGCGCACCGAGCTGCCCAACATCACCGACTCGGATGTCATCAGCGCGTTCCTTGCCGGCACCACCTGCCGCGACCTGGTGAGTAAGTTGGGTCGCAAGACCCCCACCAGGGCGAGCGAGCTGATGGACACCGCCACCAAGTTCGCCTCTGGCCAGGAGGCGGTCGAGGCTATCTTCCGAAAGGACAAGCAGCCCCAAGGCCGCCCATCGGAAGAGGCTCCCGAGGCGTCTACTCCGCGCGGCGCCAAGAAGAAAGGCAAGAAGAAGTCGCAAGCGAAACGCGACGCCGCCGACGCGGACCTTGTCGCCGCCGCCGAGTACAAGAACCCTCGGAAGCCCCCCGGAGGTGCTAACCTCTTCGACAAGATGCTCAAGGAGCCGTGCCCCTATCATCAGGGGCCCGTCAAGCACACCCTCGAGGAGTGCATCATGCTTCGGCGCCACTTCCACAGGGCCAGGCCACCCGCAGAGGGTGGCAGGGCCTGCGACGACGACAAGAAGGAAGATCACCAAGCAGGAGAGTTCCCCGAGGTCCGCGACTGCTTCATGATCTACGGTGGGCATGCGGCGAATGCCTCGGCTCGGCATCGCAAGCAAGAGCGCCGGGAGGTCTGCTCGGTGAAGGTGGCGGCGCCAGTCTACCTAGACTGGTCCGACAAGCCCATCACCTTCGACCAAGCTGACCACCCCGACCACGTGCCGAGCCCGGGGAAATACCCGCTCGTCGTCGACCCCATCGTCGGCGACGTCAGGCTCACCAAGGTCCTGATGGACGGGGGCAGCTGCCTCAACATCATCTACGTCGAGACCCTCAGGCTCCTGCGCGTCGATCTGTCCTCCGTCCGAGCAGGCGCTGCGCCCTTCCACGGGATCATTCCTGGGAAGCGCGTCCAGCCCCTCGGACGACTCGACCTTCCCGTCTGCTTCGGAACGCCCTCCAACTTCCGAAGGGAGACTTTGACGTTCGAGGTGGTCGGGTTCCGAGGAACCTACCACGCGGTACTGGGGAGGCCATGCTACGCGAAGTTCATGGTCGTCCCCAACTACACCTACCTGAAGCTCAAGATGTCGGGCCCCAACGGGGTCATCACCGTCGGCCCCACGTACAAACACGCGTTCGAATGCGACGTGGAGTGCGTGAAGTACGCCGAGGCCCTCGCCGAGTCCGAGGCCCTCATCGCCGACCTGGAGAACCTCTCCAAAGAGGTGCCAGACGTGAAGCGTCATGCCGGCAACTTCGAGCCAGCGGAGACGGTTAAGGCCGTCCCTCTCGACCCCAGTGGCGACACCTCCAAGCAGATCCGGATCGGTTCCGGGCTCGACCCCAAATAGGAAGCAGTGCTCGTCGACTTTCTCCGCGCAAACGCCGACGTCTTTGCGTGGAGTCCCTCGGACATGCCCGGCATACCGAGGGATGTCGCCGAGCACTCGCTGGATATTCGGGCCGGAGCCCGACCCGTCAGGCAGCCTCTGCGCCGATTCGATGAGGAGAAGCGCAGAGTGATAGGCGAGGAGATCCACAAGCTAATGGCAGCAGGGTTCATCAAAGAGGTATTCCATCCCGAATGGCTTGCCAACCCTGTGCTTGTGAGAAAGAAAGGGGGGAAATGGCGGATGTGTGTAGACTACACTGGTCTCAACAAAGCATGTCCGAAGGTTCCCTACCCTCTACCTCGCATCGATCAAATCGTGGATTCCACTGCTGGGTGTGAAACCCTGTCCTTCCTCGATGCCTACTCAGGGTATCACCAAATCCGGATGAAAGAGTCCGACCAGCTCGCGACTTCTTTCATCACGCCCTTCGGCATGTACTGCTATGTCACCATGCCGTTCGGTTTGAGGAATGCGGGCGCGACGTACCAGCGGTGCATGAACCATGTGTTCGGCGAACACATCGGTCGCACAGTCGAGGCCTACGTTGATGACATCGTAGTCAAGACGAAGAAGGCTTCCGACCTCCTCTCCGACCTTGAAGTGACATTCCGATGTCTCAAAGCGAAAGGCGTCAAGCTCAATCCCGAGAAGTGTGTCTTCGGGGTGCCCCGGGGCATGCTCTTGGGGTTCATCGTCTCCGAGCGAGGCATCGAAGCCAACCCGGAGAAGATCGCAGCTATCACCAGCATGGGGCCCATCAAGGACTTAAAAGGCGTACAGAGAGTCATGGGATGTCTCGCGGCCCTGAGCCGCTTCATCTCACGCCTCGGCGAAAGAGGTCTGCCTCTGTACCGCCTCTTGAGGAAGGCCGAGTGTTTCGCTTGGACCCCTGAGGCCGAGGAAGCTCTCGGGAACCTGAAGGCGCTCCTTACAAAGGCGCCTATCTTGGTACCCCCAGCTGATGGAGAAGCCCTCTTGGTCTACGTCGCCGCGACCACTCAGGTGGTTAGCGCCGCGATTGTGGTCGAGAGGCAAGAAGAGGGGCACGCATTGCCCGTTCAGAGGCCAGTTTACTTCGTCAGCGAGGTACTGTCCGAAACCAAGATCCGCTACCCACAAGTTCAGAAGCTGCTGTATGCAGTGATCCTGACGAGGCGAAAGTTGCGACATTACTTCGAGTCTCATCCGGTAACTGTGGTGTCATCCTTCCCCCTGGGGGAGATCATCCAGTGCCGAGAGGCCTCGGGCAGGATCGCAAAGTGGGCGGTGGAAATCATGGGCGAGACAATCTCGTTCTCCCCTCGGAAGGCCATCAAGTCCCAGGTATTGGCGGACTTCGTAGCCGAATGGGTCGGCACCCAGCTGCCGACGGCTTCGATCCAACCGGAGCTCTGGACCATGTTTTTCGACGGGTCGCTGATGAAGACGGGAGCCGGCGCGGGCCTGCTCTTCATCTCGCCCCTCGGGAAACACCTACGCTACGTGCTACGCCTCCATTTCCCGGCGTCCAACAATGTGGCTGAGTACGAGGCTCTGGTCAACGGGTTGCGGATCGCCATCGAGCTAGGGGTCAGACGCCTCGACGCCCGCGGTGACTCGCAGCTCGTCATCGACCAAGTCATGAAGAACTCCCACTGCCGCGACCCGAAGATGGAGGCCTACTGCGATGAGGTTCGGCGCCTGGAAGGCAAGTTCTACGGGCTCGAGCTTAACCACATCGCTCGGCGCTACAACGAGACTGCGGACGAGCTGGCAAAAATAGCCTCGGGGCGAACGACGGTTCCCCCGAACGTCTTCTCCCAGGATCTGCATCAACCCTCCGTCAAGATCGACGACGCGCCCGAGCCCGAGGCACCCTCGGTCCAGCCCGAGGTACCCTCGGCTCGGCCCGAGACGCCCTCGGTTCAGCCCGAGGTACCCTCGGCCCCCGAGGGTGAGGCACTGCACGTCGAGGAGGAGCGGAACGGGGCCACGCCTGATCAAAATTGGCAGACCCCGTACCTGCAATATCTCCGCCAAGGAGAGCTACCCCTCGACCAAGCCGAGGCTCGGCGGGTAGCGCGACGCGCCAAGACGTTCGTCTTGCTGGGCGATGAGGAGGAGCTCTACCACCGCAGCCCCTCGGGCATCCTCCAGCGATGCATCTCCATCGCCGAAGGTCAGGAACTCCTGCAAGAAATACACTCGGGGGTTTGCGGCCATCATGCAGTGCCTCGAGCCCTTGTCGGGAATGCTTTCCGGCAAGGCTTCTACTGGCCAACGGCGGTGGCTGACGCCACTAGAATTGTCCGCACCTGCGAAGGGTGCCAATTCTATGCGAAGCAGACCCACCTGCCCGCTCAGGCTCTGCAGACGATACCCATCACCTGGCCCTTTGCTGTGTGGGGTCTGGACCTCGTCGGTCCCTTGCAGAAGGCGCCCGGGGGCTACACGCACCTGCTGGTCGCCATCGACAAATTCTCCAAGTGGATCGAGGTCCGACCCCTAAACAGCATCAGGTCCGAGCAGGCGGTGGCGTTCTTCACCAACATCATCCATCGCTTCGGGGTCCCAAACTCCATCATCACCGACAACGGCACCCAGTTCACCGGCAGAAAATTCTTGGATTTTTGCGAGGATCACCACATCCGGGTGGACTGGGCCGCCGTGGCTCATCCCATGTCGAATGGGCAAGTAGAGCGTGCCAACGGCATGATTCTACAAGGGCTCAAGCCTCGGATTTACAACGACCTCAACAAGTTCGGCAAGCGATGGATGAAGGAAATCCCCTCGGTGGTCTGGAGCCTGAGGACAACGCCCAGCCGAGCCACGGGTTTCACGCCGTTCTTCCTAGTCTACGGGGCCGAGGCCGTCTTGCCCACTGACCTGGAGTACGGCTCCCCGAGGACGAGGGCCTACCACGATCAAAGCAACCAAGCTAGCCGAGAAGACTCGCTGGACCAGCTGGAAGAGGCTCGGGACAAGGCCTTACTACACTCGGCGCGGTACCAGCAGTCCCTGCGACGCTACCACGTCCGAGGGGTCCGGCCCCGAGACCTCCAGGTGGGCGACCTGGTGCTTCGGCTACGGCAAGACGCCCGAGGGAGGCACAAGCTCACGCCCCCCTGGGAGGGGCCATTCGTCATCGCCAAAGTTCTGAAGCCCGGAACATACAAGCTGGCCAACAATCAAGGCGAGATCTACGGCAACGCTTGGAACATCCAACAGCTACGTCGCTTCTACCCTTAAGATGTCTTCAAGTTGTTCATATACCTCGCACCCACGCAAAGTTTAGTCAACAAGGAAGGGTCGGCCTCGCCTCGGCAAAGCCCGACCCTCCCTCGGGGGCTAAAAGGGGGGAAACCCCCTCTGCGTTAAAATTTTCCTCGAAAAAAGATCTCTTTTACCAGAATATCTTCCGTGCTTTTTGACTACTTCGAAAAACGGATCTTGGAAACGATGGAGTACACGTAAGCAGCCAAGGCTGACCGAGCCGAGGGACTCCTACGCCTCCGGGATACGGATACCTCACTCATCACCTTCTGCGATAAGTAACTCGCGTTCGGATAAAGTGACTCCGCGGATCGAACAAGTCTTTACGTTCGGAAGCCCTTCTGCCGAAGCGATCCTTCGAGCCTTCTCGACTGAGTCGGTGACAGGGCCCCATGGACGGGTGAAAGTACGCGTAAGCGGCAAGGCCGACCAAGCCGAGGGACTCCCACGCCTCCGGGATACGGATACCTCACTCATCACCTTCCGCGAGAAGCAACTCTTGCGCGCACAAACATCCCTGTTACCAACAAAAAGTCCAGATACTCAAAACAAGAGGAAAAGAGACGCAACTTTACAACGCAACGAGGGTGTGTTTTCTGGCCTCAGCAGCCGCAGAAGGCACACGCTACAAGACAATCTGATCCTGCAGGCTCGGGTCTTCACGCTGGAAGGGGGCTGTAGCACCCTCGGCATCGACGACACCTTCAGTGAGGTCCGACCCGGCCTCGGACGGCGACGCGGTCCAGGGACTTCTCCGGGAATCCGGCCCGAGCAGGCGGCTCGGCCGGTTACCCCAGGGACCTCGGCCAACCATCTTCCAAGGGCGCCAGCCCGGTCCGAGGCCTCGGCTGATCAACTCCGGCATCGGTCCCGCTGACGGACAACCCGGCTAGGCTCCGGCCAACCAGGTTTCATTTTCGAGCCGACTCCGCCTCTGTTCATACTGATATCGCTACCCCTGGCCTCGGCTCGTCGAAGAGCGGCCGAGGGGTCCCTTTAACTAAGCTAGAGGAGCCTCGGACAGCAAGGCCGACCGAGCCGAGGGACTCCTACGCCTCTGGGATACGGATACCTCACTCGTCACCTTGACACGGGGCGACTCATGCTTGGTGAAGCGGTTCAGATAATCAACAGACGAGTCTTAGCGCTCAAAAATGAGGAAAAAACACGGCTCCGTGCCGAAATTACATACATGTTCAGGCCCCGAAAGCCGAAATGAACAAAAAATACTGGCATTCAGAGTGCCATTTCAAACGGAACTCCGGTTCCGTCTCCGCGGGTATGGACAACCTCCACGCCGGGGAAGCCCGTGGAGCGACAAGCTCTGGGCGAATCACCAGCAAAACGCGGGTCGCCCCCAAGCACACCGGCAGATCCTCGCTGTCGTCCTCGCCGCGAATGCGAGGGAGAGGGCGATTGCCACCACCAGAAGCTGGAAGAAGAGGTGGTCCGCCAACCCGCGCAGGAGGTGGAGCCCCGACACGCCTCGCTCCCCGCCCCAGTGAGGATGACGAACACCCTCAACACTGAGGGCGGGATCGGGATCACAGCCCGGTTTGCCTCTCCCCATCCAGGAGCTGGAGGTCACCGTCTTGGGTGACCACCAGCGGAGAGGAGCAACCGGGCTGAGTGATGAAAATCCTTGAAGCCGAACGATGGCTGAAAGGTACCAACTCCCATGGAGTTGCGTTCCTCCAACGATGAGGCAAAAAGACGGCGGTTCCCCCCCATCCGGGGGCTTGGAAGGTGGAAAGACGCGGCGCATAAGGGAGCGAGAAGACA
This sequence comes from Zea mays, assembly GCF_902167145.1. Classification (NCBI taxonomy): domain Eukaryota; kingdom Viridiplantae; phylum Streptophyta; class Magnoliopsida; order Poales; family Poaceae; genus Zea; species Zea mays. The sequence goes on along the minus strand of NC_050101.1, from coordinate 107,159,736 downwards.
TGGTCGCCTTACGAAAGGGGTCGCCCTCCTTTTAAAGGCAACTCTCCCTACGTGCGCCCCCAAACGTCACGGGCTGAGTCTTCTCCAACACGTTCCAAGGCCCTCCCCTGCGGCGCGGGGGCTGGGTCCCGCAGGTCATGCAAACCGGCTCAGAGCAGAAGAAGCCAAAGCGCCGCGCGTGGTGCACACAACCGCCCAGCAGTTACAAGCGACCCCCACTTTTGCCTAGACCAACGGGCGGAAGGGGCGGGCAGCCATGCAGGCGGCATGCAATCGCGCCAGGCGGACGCGCTTCTCCGACTCCCAACACGCCGGCATGGAGGCCCAGGCCCACGCGTCACGCAACCGGCGCGCCAGATGCTGCATGCAAGTAACTGCACCGCCACTTGCGCCACCACCGCGCCTCTTCGGTTGCGGAACCAATACCGCGACTCGAGGCGGCCCAGCGCGCGACCCAGCAGCGCCAGCCTGGCGCGACGGTCAATACGGCCGAAATTGGGCCGGCAGTAATGACGGTGGCAGGCGGGCGGGAGCAGCGGTCACGTCGTCGGCCAGACTCACGTCCCGTCCGGGGGCAGCAAGAGAACCCCCTCTCACAGCGTGAAGACAGGGCGCCCGTGATCCGTTCCTCGAACGGCTCGCGCACGCGCAACGGCCGCCCTGCCAACAACTCACCCCGTCGCATTAACTCCGCGGCGGGACAGGCGGCGCTTCTGGCAGGAGAAGCGGGCGACGCTTCGCCTTCGCCGTAATAACCGCGCCAAAAAAGGTACGCCACGTCGTTCGATTTCATATCCTTTTCCTTTTTTCCTCTTTCTCTATCTCTTGCAACAGGGACCGGGAAAGGGGGATACCCCGAAAAGGATCCTTCCCTGTGAAGGAACCGGGCTCCGAGCCCCCCCTACTGATCATAGGTTCGAAGGCTGGCCCCCCGAGGGGTTCAACAGTCGCCTCAGATCGCGTGGGCCCTACACCCACTACTGGTCAGAGGTTCGAAGGCCAGCCCCCCGAAGGGCTCCACGGCCGCCTCAGGCTACTCGGACTCCGTGCCCATTACTGATCAGGGGTTCGAAGGCTGGCCCCCGAAGGGTTCACAGTCGCCTCAGACACCGAGCGAGGGATGACCAGGGGTACGTTCGATACATAACCAAGGCTCGGGGTGCGCTCCCGAGGTACCCTAGGACATTTCCGAGACCAGCGGGAGCGATCTTGTAACGGAATCCCATCGGAGGGAGGCATCGAGCCCTCGGACCCCGTCGCCAGGGGACCGGGTCCGGCAGATCACCCGCAGGTACTTTTGGGCGTGCCTCTGGGCCCCTAGCCGACCCCCAACGAACGGGGCACAGACGTCCACTCGGATTACCCGCTTGCAGCTCACCGGAGACACCATGTTCGGTGCCCATCGAGGGTAACATGGCGCTCTCCCCCCCCCCTCCTCCTTGCGAAAAGGCGACGTAGGGGCGTATGTAAAAAAGCCGAGTCTGTCCCTGATCGCCCTCTCGCCCTGTGCGGAGGCTCGGGGGCTGCTCTCGCAAACCCGGCTCCGGCCGAACCGTTGACGGCGTCAACATACCAGCCCGAGAACTTGGGCCCCGACCGTGCACCCGGGCTACGGCCAGTTCGCATGAGGGAACAACCAGACCAGTCGAAGCATTACGCAAGGCATTAAGACCTCGGGGGAGTGAAACCACTCCTCCGAGGCCTCGGGGGCTACACCCGGTGGGTGCGCTCGCGCGCACCCACCGGAACAAAATGCAACCGAGAAAGGCTGGTCCCCTTGCAAAAAAGTGCGACGAAAGCCTCCAAGCGAGTGCTAACACTCCCTTCGAGGCTCGGGGGCTACTGTCGGGGACCATAAGTTGGGGTACCCTCAAGACGCCTAATTCTCAGCTGGTAACCCCCATCAGCATAAAGCTGCAGAGGCCTGATGGGTGCGATTAAGTCAGAGATCAGTCCATACGAGCGACTCGATCACACCTCGCCCGAGCCTAGCCTCGGGCAAGGGCAGCCGACCCCGAGGGGTTTCCGTCTCGCCCGAGGCCCCCCTTTAACGGCGGACACATCTCCGGCTCGCCCGAGGCCTTGCCTTCGCTAAGAAGCAACCCTGACTAAATCACCGCGCCGACCGACCGAGTCGCAGGAGCATTTAACGCAAAGGTAGTCTGACACCTTTATCCTGACGCGCGCCCCCCGGCAGAGCCGAAGTGACCGCCGTCACTTCGCCGCTCCACTGACCGGTCTGACAGAAGGACAGCGCCGCCTGCGCCACTCCGACTGCAGTGCCACTTGACAGAGTGAGACTGACAGGCAGTCAGGCCTTGCCAAAGGCGCCATAGGAAACTCCGCTCCGCCCGACCCAGGGCTCGGACTCGGGCTAGGCCCCGGAAGACGGCGAACTCCGCTCCGCCCGACCCAGGGCTCGGACTCGGGCTAAGCCCCGGAAGACGGCGAACTCCGCTCCGCCCGACCCAGGGCTCGGACTCGGGCTAAGCCCCGGAAGACGGCGAACTCCGCTCCGCCCGACCCAGGGCTCGGACTCGGGCTCAGCCCCAGAAGACGGCGAACTCCGCTCCGCCCGACCCAGGGCTCGGACTCGGGCTCAGCCTCAGAAGACGACGAATTTCGCTTCGCCCGACCCCAGGGCTCGGACTCCGCCCCGGCCTCTGCCGAACGACCTCCGCCTCGCCCGACCCAGGGGCTCGAGCTCGGCCTCGGCCACGGAAGACAGACTCAACCCGGGCTTCGGAGGAGCCCCCACGTCGCCCGACCTCGGGCGCGGGCCCGCCACGTCAACAGGAAGCGCCATCATCACCCTACCCCGAGCCGACTCGGGCCGCAGAGAACAAGACCGGTGTCCCATCTGGCTAGCTCCGCCAGATAGGCAATGATGGCGCCCCGCTAGCCCTGTGACGACGGCGGCTCTCAGCTCCCTTACGGAAGCAGGGGGACGTCAGCAAGGACTCAACCGCTCCGACAGCTGTCCCTCCGACAGGCTCCGTTGCTCCTCCGACGGCCACGACATCACACCGACTGGGTGCCAAGATCTCTCCGGCTGCCACATCGGCATGTACTTAGGGCGCTAGCTCTCCCCCGCTAGACACGTAGCACTCTGCTACACCCCCATTGTACACCTGGATCCTCTCCTTACGCCTATAAAAGGAAGGACCAGGGCCTTCTTAGAGGAGGTTGGCCGCGCGGGGACGAGGACGGGACAGGCGCTCTCTTGGGGCCGCTCGCTTCCCTCACCCGCGTGGACGCTTGTAACCCCCTACTGCAAGCGCACCCGACCTGGGCGCGGGACGAACACGAAGGCCGCGGGATTTCCACCTCTCTCACGCCCGTCTCCGGCCACCTCGCTTCCCCCATTCGCGCTCGCCCACGCGCTCGACCCATCTGGGCTGGGGCACGCGGCACACTCACTCGTCGGCTTAGGGACCCCCCGGTCTCGAGACGCCGACAACAAGTTACCGTGGTATTATTGTCTCCATTACAACGCACATGCACTCACCTAGTATATATATATATATATATATATATATATATATATATATATATATAATTGTATGAATTCGGTAAAAAGTTAAAATAGATTTTAATTTGAGACTAAGGAAGTATTCATATTTTCAGCTCAATACAATTCTCACTCAATTACCAACCATTTCTGTAAAAAAGTGTTTGGTAGGAGGTACTTGAGCTCTAAAGTCAACGTTTCCCTTCTCACCAAAACTTCTTCCACTGACAAAACAAACAAATTATTTTTGAGCTTTGGACAAGTTTGGAAACTTCATTTTTTGAAGGGATTTTTATTTTCCCAAGAAAAAATAAACTAATTTCTCTTGATAAAATAGAAAACCCTTAGAAAAATTAAGTTTCCAAAATAGCCCTTATTCATCAGGAACTTTTCCCTGCTTTCAGTTACCCACAACCAATACTGCCCACTGCCCATGCATCTTGTTCTTGTTCATTTCAAGCCGCTAGATGCTCCATGATATAAACAGAATGCAATTGCAGTTTCTAAAAAAACAAAGATGGGACCCAAAAAAAAAAGAGTGAACGCGATAATAATCTAGTATCTCGTATCTACCCAACAGTTCACCTTAACTCACTAGTCATTACAAGAGGATCACAACAGATTGAGTTGGCATGGTAATGCTCTGTCAAACGATATTTACAGTTAGCCAGGACTACCACAGGAATGGGAGTTGCCACCAGTTTTGTAATCACCAGCCACTTCAGCTTTCTCCAGGCTTTATCGTAGAACAGTCCTTAGACTATTTCCTATCACTAACACATAAACTCACTCTACAACGCCCATTACAAAGCACAAGCAGAACCTGCAGACCGAAGCTTATACCATGGTTATGAGCTCTTTGTCCAAAACTACTTCCTACTTATAAAGCAAACCTAGGTTGTTGGTTTGCATGCATATTATTGCGCCTCATCCTCAACCCCACTTCCTCTTCCTGATCTCGCAGTACAATATCTCTGTCCTGATCATCTGACCCTATACTTGCTCCAGATTCACTCCGCTCAGGTGAGTGTGAGTCCTCGCCAAAGTTGTGCAGCCTCCGCCCAATCAGATAGCGGTCATCCCTGATAGAGTTGTGGAGGTTGGTGAACCAGACATGAAATCTCTTGCCCCAAAAGAAGAGGGCGCTGAAGATCAGGCTTCCAAGCCAGGCAAACCGGTACACCGCTGAGTTCACGATGAGTGGGTAACCCAGCAACGGGAAGATGCCCCTTGCAAGGACGTATGGGACACAGAGAGCAGTAAGGAGCTTGGTCACGATCGGCATTATAATTTCATGGAGGACCCACAGACCCTTTAAACGGGAGAAGCCATCGTCTCTAACTCTCTCAAACTTTGACCTCCAGCTTTCATCAACCAAAGGTGCCATCTGATCCAACATAACCTGGAAAGTCTCATAGTAGGTTGGTCAATCTACTCAATCCTATTTTAATGCAAATATCCAAATAGGTAACTAACCTATAGAATAAGATTGATAAGTAGCTGGGAAATGAATAGTGAGGACACAAGAATCAGATATCTATAAACTTACCAGTCTAGTCCATATTTTCAAGAATATTAACCCCAGAGCCCAATCCTGATACAATAGGAAGACAGGGCTCTCATCAATAGGCACCCTCATGGGTACGATGACCAGCAGCTCAAAAAGGAGTCCAATCAGCACAGGAATAACAAAGATCTGAAAGAAAAGATTAACACTACTGGTTACTTGGTTAGGTCCATAAAAGAGGCACTCAGAAAGCGTAGTACTACCAGATCCCCCCCCCCCCCCCCCCCCGGGTTCAAAAAGGGGACAGTTCAAACAGTAGAAATGCAGCGTAAAAGAATTACCCATATCGACAAGAGAACAGAGCTCTTCAAAACAATTGAGCACCACTTGCAGATCTGTTGTACCAAAAACCCCAGCTGTCGTGATGTGATGTAATCAATCGCATATCTGGTCCCAGCTGCCACACTCCAGAGAATATAGCACCCAATGCTAAAGGAGAACAGATCTGATAGTTCCAAAAGGTGTCAGCAAATGTGTTATATGACTGATCTTGTCATTCATAAACATAGCAAGTTAAATTTATATAACACCAATTCAGGTAGAATCACATGCAAATTACCATTGCACTTGATGCCATGTGTGATTGGCAGGCGGGGAACAGCCTCAAAAACCAGACGGCCAAGTGAGATAGGAAAAACTATCATTCCAGCATTGAATATTAGTAATGTCATCCATGCCAGTACAAGCAAGAGCACGATCCGAAGCACAAAGCCATACCTTAAAAGATGGAAGAGCATAAATAACTAACCATAGTTTATGTTGATATACTCAGTGAAATATGTTCAGAATGTCATACTCTTGAGTATTTGTTGCAAACACGGATCATTACTCAGTTATGTTGATATATAATCTAGGGTTTTTTAAGCTGATGCCCTCAGTTTTGCTGGTGTCCTCATTTTTACCCTTAGTCGTATTTTGTTGCTCACTTTTGCCCTTCTGAGCAAAAGTGAGAAAAAAACACGACTAAGGGTAAAAATGAGGGCAAAAGTGAGCAAAAAAACACGACTAAGGGTAAAAATGAGGACACCAGCTTAAAAAACCCTATAGTCTATGTGACAGGTTTGATTTAGAAAACCAGTAAGAATATTGGGACACTTGTTTTCAGTTTTTTTTTCTAACTGAACTCAGTTTTGTTTTCAAAGCTGTTCGGTTATTTCGATAGTGTAAAATCTATGTAGTTTCAAAATATGTAGAAAGATAAGCTATAGGTACTCCTTTCCAACAAAATCTAGAGATTATACTTACTCAGAGTCTCCCTGGTCATCTACATCAGAGTCCTCAGTTACATCATTGGCTTCATTTGAATCCCCCCTGCCATTATCTTCTGCGGCAACATGTTGTATCATGAGTTGTTCAACCTGTGGGGCGACCATTTCCCTCCCACCATGTCCTCTGTCTCTTCTTTCTGCCCTTGCATTCAAATTTTCCTGCCCACCGTTTTCTTCAGATTTTGGCAGTAAGAAATCGGTTAAGCCAAGGCCCCAACCAACCACAGAAAACCAATGATGTAAAAGAGCTTTAATGGTTGCACGAGGCTTGAAATGTTCAATAGCGAATGGGATGCATATTTGGAACAGAAGAACATCAACTGGAATCTCAGTGAATGGGTCAAATATGCTGCAATTCCACAGAAGGGACAAACACTTAGGATTTGGAATTCCAAATAACTAAAAAAAGCAGAATATATGCTGGGTAAGCTAACTCACGTTATGTCCAGAGGAAACATTGAAGGAGCTACTCTCATGGCCACTTTTACAGGTAAGAAGACTAACATCACAATCAAACTTCCATACACTGCAACTGACAAAAGAACTCGTCGGGCATGTTTATGCACAGGGTCATCAATCAAATCCCTAAATGGATTGTAATTTGGATCAGCAGGGTCCCGCAGAAAATAAAGAACTCCATTGCGCAGCACCTATAACAATAAGGTTAAAAGAAAGTGAGATGGACAGGACATAAGGGAATTTAAATGTTTGAGTGCTGTTTCTCGAAATATCAAGTGGCTGAGCAATACCCCTCGAAGAAGGCTCACAAATATGCTTATTTGAAGCATATACACAATACCAACTAGCCAATGGATAGATGAGCTCGCCAAGGGTGACATTGTAAAGAATTCAACTCTCTGCGCAATTGTTGTGCCCAGCATCTTTAGAGTGCAAACATCAAGCCACCAACCACACATAAGAGGAAATACACCAAGCTCAATGACCAGAAGGAATGCAACTTTGACCATAGTCATAAGGTGCTTCATTCCAGCAAAGAACTGTCTGCATAGAGAAGGGATGGCCTCTAATATAGTAGCTATACCGTAGAGTCTTCCAATGGTAAAACGTTCTCCCCTGGCATATCGAAGTAAAGCCAGTGATCCAATATACAAAAACACAAGACAGAAGATGAACATGTATCCAACAGCAAGAGTTGTCAGATCTGAAAGATAAGATGAGGCAATTGTTGTTCCTTTCATCAGACTGTTCTTCCCAGTGCCTTGAATTACACTAAGTCCAGTGGCATTTATCTTCAAGGATTGAGTAACAACCTCAATCACATGCCCGATAACACCTTCATTATTACTGTCAGAAGAAAAATTCTTCACAACATTAAGTGCGCTCTTTAATGTATCATTAGCTATAGAAATAGCTGTTTCTGTGAAGGGCATCACTTTTGCCAGCATAGGAGTAGAAGCCGAAGAGAAAAACCAGGATAGATAGTACAGGATAATCCTTCCCAATGAGAATGGAACAAAGATCACAACAATGAGGAATATAGCATTGCTGGCCAAAACCTGGAAAAAAAAGAATTCATGTATGTGTTTTGATGTATAACAGACGTGACTATAATAAAGGTTAAAAAAGAACATGTGATTTAGAGGCAAAAAATAATATAATAAAAAAATATGGTAATAACCATATGAAAGTACATTACTACATCCAACTATGAATCTGATGATACGGTGTATCAAAATTGTCATGTGAAACCACAAAAACAAAGCCTTTTGGTCCCAAGCAAGTTGTTTTCCATGCACTCTTATTCAAAGCTGAATCTTTAGGTATATTCCATCCTCTCAACTCTCCTTGTACAACATCTTTTCATGTAAACTTCCGTTTTCCCCTGCCTCTCTCTTCCTATTGCTATCGCACCTTGGGATCCTACTACGCACAGGTGCCTCTAGAAATCTCCGTTGGACATGTCTAAACCATCTCAACCAGTATTGGATAAGTTTTTCTTCAATTGGTGTTGTCCCTAGCCTATCAAGAATATCATCGTTCCGGACTCAATCCCTTCTTGTATGGCCACAAATGCAACACAACATGCATATTTTTGCAAAACTTATTTGTTGAACATGTCTTTTTAGACCAACATTCTACACCATACAACATAGCAGGTCTAATCGTCATGCTATAGAACTTGCCTTTTATCACATAGAACACCAGATGCTTGACGCCACTCCATCCACCCTGCTTTCATTCTATGGCTAACATCTTCATCAATATCCTAATTTCTCTGGAACATTGATTCTAAATACCGAAAGGTATCCTTCCTGGGTACTATCTGACCTTCCAAACTAACATCTCCTTCCTCATGTGTAATAGTGTGAAGTCACATCTCATATACTCAGTTTTAGTTCTACTGAGCCTAAAACCTTTGTACTCTAGAGTCTCTTGCCACAACTCTAGTTTTCTATTTACTCCTGCCTAGCTTTCATCAACTAACACTATGTCGTTCGCAAAAAAACATACGCCAAGGGATATCCCCTTATGACCCCATCCATCACCAAGAGAAAATGTGTAAGGGCTTGCATTATTAAAAACTGGATTGTAGATGTTGTTGAAATTTTGGAATTGGTATCAAGCTGCTCTCATGCCAACTACTTTCATTGCATAATTCGTATTTTATATGATCTTTTTTATAAAACCAAAACTTAGTCAAATGATCTTAAGATTATCAACAATATGATATTCAGCATTAAAGCTTCTTGAAACTCTATTTCAAAGGGCCCTACAAGTAAGATTCCCTATCACTAAACTGACCATAATGATCACTTTGTCCATTCCAAATGTTGTTGTTATAGTATTCTCTAGTCAAAATTTCTCTAACTTCGACCAAACTTTTAGAAAAAAAAATGAACCAACATATAAAACATCGAACTACTTTCATTAGATCCACAATGAAATGCCTTTATGGTGTATTTATTTGGTGTTGTAGTCTGTAGATGGTAACATATATTTCTACAAACTTGGTCAAAGTTATAAAATAGAAGTTTGACTTAGGACAAAACAAAAATGACTATAATTTGGAACTAAGGGAGTAGAGTTCTCGATGTTTTGTGGTAGCATGGCAACACAATTCTCAAAATTAAAACAGTTATGCCGACACATGTAGATCTAAAAAAGGATTGTAGAAAAAAAATAGTGCTCACTGTTATTGCGTTCTCAACCAAGTGGAAGACAGGGCCTTGCATACCAACAAGTTCATCAAAAGGAACGTCCTCTGCACCATCTGCATCATCTAGACCATCAAGCATCTGCTCAACCTGAGCCTCAAGTCGTTCTAATCGAGCAGCAACATTTTCAGCATTTCTCCTCAGAAGTTCACCAGCACCGATTCCTTGGGCTTCTGCTAATTCATCAACATTTCCATCTGCAGGAACCCTATTATTAGGACCAGCTAGCCTCCTAACAGCCCGAGCACCATGCCTTTCACGCCCACCATCATCCCTCTCAGCATCGTGTCCACCAAGTTCACGCAAATGCCTTATGTAGTCTCGTAATGAGGTGGCTCCAAGAAATATAAGGACAATGATAGCTGAGAGAAGGAACCCATGAAGGCAATCACTAAGGATCAACTGAGCGCTGATGTGACTGAGGAACAGCCTTTGAGCTTCACTGAGACTTCTCACAAATGTTAACCGCCATATCCAATAGGTTATGAATGGGATAATCATGAGCCAAACTGAGAGAACAAAGGCAAGCCGAAGGATGAACTGAAACACATGGCATGCTTTCATTCCAACACCAACCATCAGTTCCTGGAAAGGAAGTCTTGTCGGAGCATTATCAGCGTACACGGGTGAGAAGGAGAATGCATGTTTACAGACCTGCACTGAGCATATGCATAAATCAGAAATTATCTAGAGAAAATGAAGTTAAGACAAACAAGACACACGCATCGTCATCATGAGTTTATTTTTGCTTTGCAATACAAGCCATTACCACCCAGCCATTGAGTTGTGCTAGGAACCCCCAACAAACACTTGTTCAGTCATTTGCCATAGACTAACAAAATGAATTGGAAAATTATATGGCGCCCTCTTTAGCTAAAATACCATGTTGCAATGTTTAAAAAATCATCACAAAAATCATTAAGTTCACCTAAAGCCGTAACAATTCAGTTTGAAATTCATCTTTAGTATTGAGATTAAAAAAACAGAAGTGTGACTGACTGACTGTCAGCACATGATGGACAGTGCCAGGTTGACTGCTTGTCTATTTTGCTTCTCTACATCTATGATGAATTTCAAACTGAAATATTATAGCTATTCTTAACTTTATGTGTACTATATACATGGTTTTTGTGACCATCTTTTAAACATTGCAACATGGTATTTTAGCTAACGAGTGCACTAAGCTAAATCTGCACTCAAATGAATTATACAATAGGGGGTTCTTTCTAATGATTCCAATCCTCTAGAATTCATCTATTCTCCCCTTGTTACAAAGGGGTCCTACGAGAAGACAAGGCAACTGAAACTGCAAACCAGTCATCAATACCAAGTGAATAGTTTCACTGCTAAGAAGCACAGGCAGACTCTACAGATTAAAGATTTTTATGCCTCTGAAAATACTCCGAAACCACAACAGCATCAGAGCATTATGAAAATTCCTTTGCTACCCGAATAATCATCAGAAGCATCCAATTGTCATGATTTTCAACCCTAATCCCCTATTTTGACCCAAATATAATGTCAAAGCAGAGAAACAGCACCAATAGCACCAGCTCAACATTCAGCCGATCGATTCGACCACGCAGTCGAACTAACCAATCCCTAAAGCAACGACCCAGCGGCGTATCCATCCGCGGGGTGAGGGCAGGGACGGAGGCGGTTTTACCTCGCACTGGCGCGAGTTGCTATGGTCGAGCCACTGGAGGAGGCAGTCCTGGTGCACGAACTTGATGCTGCCGCTGCAGGCGCACGGGTACCGCAGTGGGTGATCCTCGTCGCCATGGTTACGGCAGATCCGGCACACGTCCCCCTCCTCCTCCCCTTCGTCGTCCTCCTCCCCGTGCGGCGGCCGCGGCTCCTCCGGCACCTCGCCCGCGACGGCCCGTTCGGCGATCTCCGCCATGGCTGCCTCGACGGGTCGGCGGCGAGGCTAGCCGCGTTCGATCGATCGCCCGGGGGGCGGTACGCGGATAGGGGATGAAGGCGGCGGTGGCCTGGGCCCTGGTGTGGTGGGGGAGGAAATGGCAGCGAAAAGAGGAAGAAAAGAACGTGGGTCGTGGGGTTCTTCGTACGCGCTGCTGACGAGGCGGTGGGATTGGGAATGTGGGAGCTGGTCTGCTGCAATCCAGTGCAATTCTTCTGTCCCAACCCATGTCCTGCGTAATAAGGCTAGCCGCACTCGCTACTGGACACGCGAACGCTATCCTTTAGCGTAGAAATTTTTGCCGCAGCGGGAGACAGGATGAGCTACCCTATGCAGCGTAAGAGTGAACGCTATATCTGGCATAACTCTATCTCGCTCTCCTCTCCTCGGCGCAAACTACCGCACGCGCACGCGCCTTCCGTCCGAGCGCCGGCGTTTTGCTCCCTCGCCCGCGGCTGGTCGGCGGCACGCGAGGCAGGGACGTGCTCCGAGCGCACGAGGCAGGGACGTGCTCCGTCGCCCGGGCAACGAGCAGGCGCAGGCGAGGCAGGCATAGGCTCGGGCGACGCATCTAGGCGAGACTGAAGCGGGGGAGCCGGGAAGCACGCCGGACGAGGCGGAGGCGGGCGCAGCGAGCCTGGATCCGGAGGCGGAGGCGGGCGCGGCGAGTGGATCCGGAGGCGGAGGCGGGCGCGGCGAGCCTGGATCCGGAGGCGCGGCAAGCCTGGATCCGGAGGCGGAGGCGGTACCGGACCCCGACGCGGCAACCTGGAGCAAGCAAAGTCGTCCCCCAGATCCGGAGGCTTGGAGGTTGGGGGAGGAGAGGAAGAAGTCGGATCTGCTCAGGGAAGCGCAAAGGGGAACCGCAAGCGACGACGTTCGAAGGAGGTAGAGGCATCATCGGAGGAGAGTTCCACCGCGCGGTCTGCTCGTCCATTTCGTCGATTTAGGTAATTTATGAATCCAGTAGATCTTGTTTTGAATGAGATTCATTGTTTGTGAACTTGTTTTGAATGAGATTCAAATATATATGTATGTGTGTGAACTCTGAAATACTTATTTATAGGCTAACAATGTGTCTAACGATTTCTTGATATATACACCTGTCCAGAGGCGGATCTACAGTGTGGGCAATGTGGGCCATGGCCCCACATCAATTTTTGTAATATTCATAATACCATATAGGATTAGATTAGAGGGAGCAGGAGTCTCAGGTCCATTTCGTTCCAGCGTCCATCCGGTCACGGCCCATGCCCCATTGGCCCATTCGTTGTTCACCCAGGAGGCCAGAATCTCAGCTCTTTCGTCACGTCTTGTGTTGGCCGCCTGCCGCCGCCGGCCGCCTGCATCCCACCGCGGCATCGCCGATCGCGTCATCGCGACATCGCCCCACACCACAGGACACCACATAGTACTTTCATATTTTATTTGCATATTGTAGTTTCATATTTTATTTTCATGTTGTGTTGCCTAGCTAACTAATTATTTTTGTAAGATAGATATGTGAATAATCAAGGCCATGTGATGGAACGGTTTCTTGCCCTCAAGCATGTCAAGGATACTACATCAGATGCCTTGAAGGAAGCTATTTTTGGCCTTCTTGATCACCATGGATTATCTATATCCAAGATAAGGGGGCAAGGATATGATGGAGCATCGAATATGCGAGGTGAATTTAATGGCTTACAAAGAAAGATACTTGATATTAATCCACATGCCTATTATGTTCATTGTTTTGCACATCAACTCCAACTTGTGGTGGTTTCTATTGCTAGTAGTGCATGTTGCCAATCGGTTCATGACTTCTTTGAGTACATTCACTTAATTGTCACCACCACAAGCTCATCTTGCAAGAGAAGGGATGCTCTAAAAGAAAAACACCACCAGAATATTTTAGAAAAACTAGAAAGGGGTGAAATTTTATCTGGTAGAGGTGTGAATCAAGAAACTAACCTTGCTAGACCTGGTGACACAAGATGGGGTTCACATTATTTAACATTGCTTCGATTAGAGACAATGTGGGACTGAGTATTGCATGTTCTTACCATTGTGCATGAAGATGGTCGTGTACCAACACAGGCAGCGGGGTTGATTGAAAAAATGGAGAGCTTCAAATTTGTTTTCATTTTAAAATTGATGTTGAAAATGCTTGCAATCACAAATGAGCTCTCTCAAACCTTGCAAAGGAAGAATGCCAACATTGTTCATGCTATGGAGTTACTTGATGTTGTGAAAACCCGAATGGCTACAATGAGGACAGATAGTGGTTGGGAGTCATTCTTTCAAAGCGTGAAAGAATTATGTGCTCAAAAGGGTATTCCTGTGGTAGATATGGATGAAGAAGTGCCTATTAGAGGTCGTTCAAGGCGAGATGGCTTCACAATCACAAACCTTCACTACTACCGCACCGAGATATTCTTTGTTGTTCTTGATAAAATCAACACTGAGTTATGCCATCGATTTAATGAAGTTTCTAGCGAGTTGCTTGTTTGCTTTTCTTGCCTCGATCCAAAGAACTTATTTTGCAGTTTTGATATAGAGAAACTTGTTCGACTTGGTACTCTATATGATAAGTATTTTTCAGTTATTGAATGTGCAATGTTAAGAGAGCAACTTGAGACATACATTGTCCACGTGCGAAGGCATGCCGCTTTTGGTACTTGTGAAGATATTGCATCTCTATCTATGAAGATGGTTGAAACTAAAAAGCATCTTGTGTTCCCTTTGGTTTTCAAGCTAATTGAGTTGACCTTGTTATTACCCGTCTCAACAGCAAGTGTTGAGAGAATATTTTCGGCAATGAACATCATTAAGAGAGAATTGCGTAACAAAATTGAAGATGATTGGATGAATGATTTGATGGTTTGCTATACGGAGAAAGAGATATTCAAATCCCTTGATGATGAGATTATTACTAGAAGATTCCAGCGTCTTAAAACTAGAAGAATGCAATTGCCTCGAGTCACAACTACAAGATTGACAACTTAGTGGTATATTCACTGCACTATTTTCGTCAATGTACTTTTCTTGTATTGATGTTCATCTAATCTACATCTTTTCTAATTGTAGATTGGATTTTTGTTGGTGATTTTGGTGTCGCACTGCAAATTAAGAGAGAAATTTCGGTATGCATGTTATTATAAAACATTTCTAATATTATTACTTAGCCTCCATATTGTCATCATAAAACTAGTTTTATCTTGTGAGTTGTGATCTAGTCTGGTGATTTAGCTTTTATAATATCGCCCCACCTATAATTTTATCTTGCGTCCGCCACTGCACTTGTCGATATGCCTTATTCATGGGTCTTGCTTGTTCCCTATGTGAATTAATAATGTGATCCTGTAGGTAATTTTTGAACTATATAACTTGGGCTGTGAACACCAACAGGAACGAATGTGATCCTAATTTCTAAATTTATAGATTTGACAAAGTACCAACACGAATGTCTTTCAAAATTATTGTTTTGACAAATACCTTAGGAGGTAACACATCATTATTATAGTAAGAATTGAGCGATGCCATTGACAGTGTGCTTTCCTCAGTTGATCATTTTTCAAATGACTCTGAGAAGCTCAGGCAGGCTTTAGGTTTTGAATATAAAGTTAATAAATTATATGCCTGTATCATTTGTCAGGACCAGCTTTCATTTTTTTAACAATTATATCAAACAGGTGTTGAATAACCTATTTATTTCCTATTGCGCAGGATGGATGGCACACACAACAGCAGGGGTGATAGCTCACAGCCGCAAGGTCAAGCTGGTTGGAACCCATACCAGCCCCCTCCTCCACCTGCCTGGAACCCATACATGTTTCCAATGCAACCTCAGCCTGGTGGCTGGTATCCACAGCCAATCCATCACCCCCACATAATGTTAGCATCTTTCCTCCTCCTTCTGGACCTAACATAGTATCAGTTGACCACACTCAAGCGAATGTGGTTCTGGGGGCTGATGAGGTAGATGTACTTCATCCAGAGGATTCAGTACCTTCAATCCTGAAACGAGGAAGGACTAAGTTAGGGAACTTCAGCCCACAAGAAGATGTAAACCTGGTGAAAGCATGGTTGGAAGTTAGCTGTGATCCTGTCATAGGTAACGGCCAAAAAGGAGACATGTTCTGGAAGAGGGTGGTGGAACGATATAATTTTCGGAGGGGGGCAAACTCAGAAAGAAGCCTCAGGTCTCTGCAGAGCCGCTGGACCAATAATATCAAGCCTGAGGTTGGAAAATTTGCAGGCTACTATGCAGAAGCCCTGCGACAAAATCCCAGTGGAATGTCAGATGCTGACAAAGTAAGTTGCTTCCATTTCCTAAACAGTTATATTTGTTCGATGACATTGTTTTAGCAAGCCCATACAATCTGTTTTCGTCTTTGCAGACATCACTTGCAGCTACCAACTTTGCGGAGGTTGAAGGGCATGCGTTTGGATTCATGCACTGTTGGGGCCGTATGAAGGACGAGCCCAAATGGGGTAACCCAACACAACTTGGGACTGAAGCTCATCTAGAAGGCGACGGCTTGGAAGAGGACTCCAACAGGGTGCACGGTGATGCAGACAAGTCAGCTGGAAAAAGGCCGGTTGGTAGGGACAGAGCTAAAGCAGCGAACAAGAAATCTAAATCGGTGTCAGGTGATACATCTTCTTCAGAGTACGCTAGTAGGATGCAGGACCTGTCCATTCAAAAAATAAATATCATGCAAGAAGAAAGCGTGCGCAAAGGCGAGCGATTCCAGCAGCTTGCTACAATTGATGAGAAAAGGTACCAGGAAATGTGTAGTCACAACCAATCGGTATTAGATATTGAGCAAGAGAAAGTTAGAATCATGCGTGAGAAGCATGACAGGGAGGAGAAGAAGGAGGATGAGAGGATTCTGAGTATTAATTTGGACTCCTGCACACCTTCCCTGAGAATGTATTATGAAGCTTTGCAGGAGGACATAATGGCGAAGCTTGCTGCTAGACGCCAAGGGAGGCATGCCCCATAAGGCTCTCATGTGTTGCTGTTAGAATAATTTTCCCATATGCTATTATGTAGTAATTGTTAGAACAATTGCATTATTCAATCCTGTTGTACTGGTGAGGACAATTTTCCACAATTCAGTCATGTTGTAACTGTGTGTATTAATTTGTGAGGACAATTTCCATTTTTTATGATTGCAGAATAATATGCTCACATTATTATGATATGTGCACTATCCATTTTTATGTGCACTGTCCATTATTATGATATGTGCACTTCCTTTGAACAACCACTTCCCTACAAATTTTGTCACTGATGTTGCACCCGTGAGCACAAAGATGCTTGCTTTTATAAGAAGACAAGTTGTGGCAGCCTTGGTCTATGCTTGCTTTTGTAAAAAGACAAGTTGTGGCAGCCTTGGTTGGTACTTGCTTTTGTAAAAAGAAAAATTGCCTTGCAGCAGCACATTGCAGCCGCTTGGTTGCCACTTGCTTTTGTAAAAAGAAAAATTGCCTTGCAGCAGCACCTTGCAGTCGCACCAATTGGCAGGCAACATCACCATTCGACAGCAGCCTGTACAAGCAGCACCATTCGGTAGCAGCAAATGGAAGAGAATGGTGGTAGTTGGGTGGGGAATGGAAGAGAATGGAAAAGAAATGATATAATATGTGGTAGTTGATATAGAGTTGAGATATAGAGTAAATATGGCTGCGGAGATTTATGGTATAGAGTAAAGAAGTTTGCTAACAAGGACGGAATATTCCTTTTAGAGTAGAAATTTAGAGTTATATGAGTGCGGATAGCCTAACGGGTCTAGAATACAGAGAAATTTGGGATTATAACACTCCCATCGAGTGTGTTCGCCAGATTGGGCATCTCGGTCGAGGGTCTCGTTGAATTGAGACCGCCAACGTATGGGTGTTGTTGACGTGTTGCCATCATTCTCACCGAGATCCCCTTCTCCCTGTCCCCGCTCCTCCAGGAGATATCCAGCTCCAGTCTCGTCGGTGAAGCCCCACACACGATGCATCGACGTCCGGCTCCCCCGGTGGTTCCACAAGCCTCCCATCCTCCGGCACTCGCACTACTGGCGCCGCCTCTCGTCGGTGAAGCAGTTTGTCAACTTGTTTCAGGTTCAGTTTTCAGCTGATTGTCTCCTATGCGATATGCCACACAGAAACTAACTGAAGCATTAAAAACACATCCTGTTACACACTGTCTCCTATGTGTTGTCCTGTTTAATTAGCATCTTGTCCTGTGGGATCACCATCACCAAACTGTTGGTGCCTTTTTGGTCACCAAACACTATAATGAACCGTTTGGCAGTACTTGGCACCTTGGGTTCGGCTCCGCAAGGTGAACAGTAGTGGCGGCCTGCGACAGGTCGCCGGATCGCCTGGTAGTGCCCTCTGCGACGGCGCGGACGGTCCGCGGCCTTGGGCCGGACGGTCCGCGACCTGGGCGCAGGAGCGATGTCTTCCCTGCGTCACACCGGACGGTCCGCAGCTCTGGGCCGGACGGTCCGCGACCTGGCGACAGGGTCGTCTTCCTCCTCCTTGCTGGAATCTAGATCTCGTCCCCTGGGGGAAAAGATCTTAAGGTGCTCCGGATCGACAGGTCACCCGGGGCGTCCCCAGACGACGTGGAGTCGCCTAGGAATTAAGAGATCAAATCGAGGAAGAGGTCTTAGATGGACAACTAGATCTTGCTCCCTGGGAGGGGTGAGATCCTAGGGTCGTCTTGGGATCGGCAGGCCACCCAAGACGGATCTAGACGACGTAGAGTCGAATAGGGGTGGAGGTGGATATGCGGAAGGCTACAACTAGAACTATGCTACATCTACTCCTAGGGCAGGAAAAGTAAATAAGGTAATTGGTTTGATTGGAATGTGTTCGGGGGTTCTCAATCGGCCGTACCCCTTTTATATTTATAGGGGAGGAGGTTTGGACCTTTTCCTAAGAGATAGCCAACAAACTCCCACGTGATTAGATGGATAACCACGCACGAGATAAGGATAAACATCCGAGTTAATCTAATCTCGGGACACGCGGACCGTCCGTGCCCATGGGCCGGACCGTCCGCTCATTTTGGTGTCCAACATATGCCCCCCTGCCTTTTGGTGGAGCTTGGCGAACCAAAAGCATCAGCGAAAACTTCGGAAACAATTGACCTCATGAGGTTTTGTTCCCGAAGTAAGGACTCAGCTCGATGCAAGTCATCGGCTCTTGTGATCAGATAATATAAATACTTGATGGGACTTTAATGCACAGAGACCGTTTCGGATCGCATCCTCTTTGGCCATATCTACCTGATCAACCTGTCAATAGGCAAAAACTTGTGGTGCCCCCCAGCCCAAATAAGCAAACGGATTGGGCCAGTAATACGAATTCATCGCCGTACCACCCCACACATGAGCAGGACAACACATTGGCGATGGATAGAACGGGACGCACCATGCTATCCCTGGAGGAGGATGACAATGCGATCTTGGTTGTGCTACCATTTGGGTCCGTTTAGTCGGCTTTTGCTTTCGCACAGGTCGCCCTTTTGACTTCGTTTGTTTTATTGGCCGGTTGTGTGGAACGACTTTCTTCATATATTTGGCAAGCAACTGACCAAAAGTAGGGCTGACTCTACTGAGTCGTCCAGACGTCTTAGTAGTGTTTTGTTTCCTAACACTTGTGTTGGAACGTTGTGGTCCAATGGTCTGAGGTTGCTGCTTCTGACCATCTGCGGACCGTCCGGCCATCATAGCCGGACTATCCGCGCCTGTCTCGGACTGTTCGGCCTTAGTACTCGGATCGTCCAGCGTATGATGGACAGGTGACCGTGATCGGGTGTCCAATCGTGCTTGCCTCCCGGTGCCTCCGGTCTTTCTTTTGTCCGGAGCCTTCAGAGTAACCATTCTGCGTGACATATTTGGTGTGCGATTATCACCAATGACGATATTTTTATTTTTACTTTTATCGGCCGCACAAGGCCGAATTATGGCCTTTTTGCTCGTTGGCTCTAATGTGGTGACAGGAACAGGTGGTCTGTCAATTTTCACCTCTTTTTGAAACCTCAACCGGCCTTCATTTATAGCAGATTGTATTTGCCGACGGAAGACGACACAATCATTGGTGTTGTGGAGAAAGGAGCCATGCCATTTGCAATAAACGCGCCCTTTTAATTGTTCAACCGGAGGAATTATATGTGACAATTTAATATTACCATGTTTAAGCAACTCATCAAATATTTTATCACATTTAGTAATATTAAATGTGAACTTAACTTTTTCCTTTTGTGTCGAGTGCGGGTGAGAGCGAACAGAAGGTTTGGCCTTAGTGGGCCAAACAAGCTCAGGGACATGTGACTTTTTTAGTTCTTGGGGCTTGGGTGGTCGATTATATTTATGTCGGCCTTCCGCACTAGGCGGATCACAGGTGACTTCTGGTGCTCCGGATGGTCCGACCTGCACAGTCGGACGGTCTGCGGGTGGATCGGACGGTCCGGTACTATCCTCGGACTGTCCGGTCACGTCAGGCAACACCTGTGACCCTTGTGGTGGGCTCTGTGTAACTCCGGACTGTCCGGCGTAGGGTGCCGGACGGTCTGACGGAGGGCCGGACGGTCCGCTATTGTGTGCGGACGGTCCGGCCGCGCTCAGAGTTGACACACCATTTAGCGAAGATGGTGGTGACGGTCGTCCTGGATATGAGTCCATCGGCATACCAGAGTATGGCTGGGGAAACCTATTTGTTGCCGATGTGTTTGGCGCAATTGTTTTGGCGCCTAATTTATGTGATAAAAAACTAGGCATGTGAGTTTTTCCCAATGCATGTGCCATCCTTTCTATATCCTCTGTGATACTTTTAATCCGATTATCAAAAGAAATTTTAATAGATGGAATATCATCGACTGACCTGGCATCACCTATTGTGGGGAGCTGTTGCAGCACAGATGACATATAATCGGCGTATATTTCCCTTTCTTGGACGGTCTTCTGGTGGCAATCCACCCTGAAGTGCGAGAGGAACCATTTATCCGCCACCTTGAGCACGTTGGACCTTCTCGTCTATTTTCTTCATGTCATCTTTTAATCTTTTATGCTCAGCGGCCGATAAATTAGTCAGCCTTGTGCTGCTGTTTGGAGAAGCCCTGTTGAGATCTTTAGAATCGGCCATATAAGCCTGATTTTGTAGATCTTCAACCTCGTCCCCAGCGGAGTCGCCAAAAGTATGTTGGTGTCTTTTTGGTCACCAAACACTATAATGAATCGCTTGGCGGTACTTGGCACCTTGGGTTCGGCTCCGCAAGGTGAACAGTAGTGGCGGCCTGCGACAGGTCGCCGGATCGCCTGGTAGTGCCCTCTGCGACGGCGCGGACGGTCCGCGGCCTTGGGCCGGACGGTCCGCGACCTGGGCGCAGAAGCGATGTCTTCCCTGCGTCACACCGGACGGTCCGCAGCTCTGGGCGGACGGTCCGCGACCTGGCGACAGGGTCGTCTTCCTCCTCCTTGCTGGAATCTAGATCTCGTCCCCTGGGGGAAAAAGATTGAAAGTCGCCTAGAGGGGGGGTGAATAGGGCGAAACTGAAATTCTCAAGAATAATCACAACTACAAGCCGGGTTAGCGTTAGAAATATAATAGAGTCCGCGAGAGAGGGTGCAAAACAGATCGCAGGCGAATAATGAAGTGAGACATGCTGATTTGTTTTACCGAGGTTCGGTTCTCTCAAACCTACTCCCCGTTGAGGAGGCCACAAAGGCAGGGTCTCTTTCAACCCTTACCCTCTCTCAAACGGTCACTCAGACCGAGTGAGCTTTCTCTTCTCAATCACTTGGAACACAAAGTTCCCACAAGGACCACCACAAGATTGGTGTCTCTTGCCTCAATTACAAGTGAGTATGATCGCAATGAAGAATCAAAGAAAGAAGAAAGCAATCCAAGCGCAAGAGCTCGAAAGAACACAAGCAAATCTCTCTCTCTAATCACTAGGGCGTTGTGTGGAATTTGGATAGGATTTTATCTCTTTGGTGTGTCTAGGATTGAATGCTAGAGCTCTTGTAAGTAGTTGGGAAGTGGAAAACTTGGATGTCATGAATGGTGGGTGGTTGGGGTATTTATAGCCCCAACCACCAAACTAGCCGTTTGGTGAGGCTGTCTGTTCGATGGCGCACCGGACAGTCCGGTGCACACCGGACATGTCCGGTGCGACAGCCACGTCACCAAAAGCCGTTGGGGTCGACCGTTGGAGCTCTGTCTTCTGGGCCCGCCTGGATGTCCGGTGGCGCACCGGACATGCACTGTAGATTGTCCGGTGCGCCAGTATGGGCGTGTCTGACCACTGCGCGCGCAGCGCGCGCAATTAATGCGTCGCAGGTAGCCGTTGGCGCCGAAATAGCCGTTGCCCCGCTGTTACACCGGACAGTCCGGTGTACACCGGACAGTCCGGTGAATTATAGCGGAGCAGCTTCAATAAATTCCCGAGGCTGGCGAGTTCCGGAGGCCGCTCTTCCTTGGAGCACCGGACATGTCCGGTGTACATCGGACAGTCCGGTGAATTATAGCGGAGTCGCCTCTGGAAATTCCCGAAGGTGAGCAGTTCGAAGTTTGAGTCCTCTGGTGCACCGGACATGTCCGGTGCGCCAGACCAGAGGTGCCTTCGGTTGACCCTTGCTCCTTTGTTTGAACCCAATACTTGGTCTTTTTATTGGCTAAGTGTGAACCTTTTGCACCTGTATAACTTATACACTAGAGCAAGCTGGTTAGTCCATTTATTTGTGTTGGGCAATTCAACCACCAAAATTAATTAGGGACTAGGTGTAAGCCTAATTCCCTTTCAATCTCCCCCTTTTTGGTGATTGATGCCAACACAAACCAAAGCAAATATAAAAATGCATAATTGAACTAGTTTGCATAATGTAAGTGCAAAGGTTGCTTGGAATTGAGCCAATATAAATACTTACATGATGTGCATGGATTGTTTCTTTGTTTTTAACATATTGGACCACATTTGCACCACATGTTTTGTTTTTGCAAATCTTTTTGTGAATTCTTCTTAAAATCCTTTTGCAAGATAGTCAAAGGTAAATGAATAAGATTTTTGCAAAGCATTTTCAAGATTTGAAATTTTCTCCCCTTGTTTCAAATGCTTTTCCTTTGACTAAACAAAACTCCCCTAAATGAGATCCTCCTCTTAGTGTTCAAGAGGGTTTTGATATATCATTTTTGAAATACTACTTCCTCCCCCTTTAGAACATAATAAGATACTAATTTGAAATTGACCAATTGAAAATCTCCAAATTTTTAAAATTAGGTGGTGGTGCGGTCCTTTAGCTTTGGGCTCATATTTTCTCCCCCTTTGGCATGAATCGCCAAAAACGGAATCATTAGAGCCCAACGAAGTACATAAAATAAATGAGGGAAGATTATACCAAAGTTGGAGAGATGCTCGGAGTGACGGCGAAGGATGAGTAGTAGAGTGGAGTGGAAGCCTTTGTCTTCGCCGAAGACTCCAATTCCCTTTCAATATACCTATGACTTGGTTTGAAATACACTTGAAAACACATTAGTCATAGCATATATAAAAGAGACATGATCAAAGGTATACTTGTGTGCTATGCGTGCAAATTAGCAAAAGAAATTCCTAGAATCAAGAATATTGAGCTCATGCATAAGTCTGGTAAAAGATTGTTCATCAAGTGGCTTGGTAAAGATATCGGCTAATTGATCTTTAGTGTTAATGTATGAAATCTCGATATCCCCCTTTTGTTGGTGATCCCTAAGAAAATGATACCGAATGGCTATGTGTTTAGTGCGGCTATGCTCAACGGGATTATCCGCCATGCGGATTGCACTCTCATTATCACATAGAAGAGGAACTTTGGTTAATTTGTAACCATAGTCCCGCAGGGTTTGCCTCATCCAAAGCAATTGCGCGCAACAATGGCCTGCGGCAATATACTCGGCCTCGGCGGTAGAAAGAGCGACCGAATTTTGCTTCTTTGAAGCCCAAGACACCAAGGATCTTCCCAAGAACTGGCAAGTCCCCGATGTGCTCTTCCTATTAATCTTACACCCCGCCCAATCGACATCCGAATAACCAATCAAATCAAATGTGGATCCCCGAGGGTACCAAAGCCCAAACTTAGGAGTGTAAGCCAAGTATCTCAAGATTCTTTTTACGGTCGTAAGGTGTGATTCCTTAGGATCGGCTTGGAATCTTGCACACATGCAAATGGAAAGCATAATGTCCGGTCGAGATGCGCATAAATAAAGCAATGAACCTGAAAGGGAATTAGGCTTACACCTAGTTCCTAAATAATTTTGGTGGTTGAATTGCCCAACACAAATCTTTGGACTAACTAGTTTGCTCAAGTGTATAGATTATACAGGTGTTAAAGGTTCACACTCAGCCAATAAAAAGATCAAATTTGGATTCAACACAGGAGCAAAGGGCCAACCGAAGGCACCTCTGGTTTGGCGCACCGGACTGTCCGGTGCACCAGAGGACTCCAACGCAAACTCGCCACCTTCGGGAATTTCCAGAGGCACTCGCGCTATAATTCTCCGGACTGTCCGGTGTACACCGGACAGTGTCCGGTGCGCCATGGAGAAGCGGCCTCAGGAACTCGCCAGCTTCGGGAAACTCCAACGGCTAGTCCGCTAAAATTCACCGGACTGTCCGGTGTACACCGGACTGTCCGGTGCGACTTCGGAGCAACGGCTATCTCCGCGCCAACGGCTCTCTGCCGCGCATTTAATGCGCGCTCTGCGCGCGCAGAAGTCAGGCGCGCCCATACTGGCACACCGGACAGCAAACAGTACCTGTCCGGTGTGCACCGGACACCCAGGCGGGCCCACAAGTCAGAAGCTCCAACGGTCAGAATCCAACGGCAGTGATGACATGGCAGGGGGCACCGGACTGTCCGGTGTGCACCGGACTGTCCGGTGCGCCATCGAACAGACAGCCCAGCCAACGGTCAAGTTTGGTGGTTGGGGCTATAAATACCCCAACCACCCCACCATTCATTGCATCCAAGTTTTCCAGCTTCCAACCACTATACAAGAGCTAGCATTCATTGCAAAGCACACCAACAAGAGATCAAATCCTCTCCCAATCTCATTCAAAACCCTAGTGACTAGAGAGAGTGATTTGTAGTGTTCATTTGAGCTCTTGCGCTTGGATCGCTTCTTTTCTTTCGCATTCTTTCTTGTGATCAAACACTCACTTGTAATTGAGGCAAGAGGCACCAATTGTGTGGTGGCCCTTGCGGGAAGTTTGATTCCCAAGTGATTTGAGAAGAGAAGCTCACTCGGTCCGAGGGACCGTTTGAGAGAGGGAAGGGTTGAAAGAGACCCGGCCTTTGTGGCCTCCTCAACGGGGAGTAGGTTTGAGAGAACCGAACCTCGGTAAAACAAATCCTCGTGTCACACACTTCATTATTCGCTTGCGATTTGTTTTCCGCCCTCTCTCACGGACTCGTTTATATTTCTAACGCTAACCCGGCTTGTAGTTGTGTTTATATTTTGTAAATTTCAGTTTCGCCCTATTCACCCCCCCTCTAGGCGACTATCAGAACCAATCATCGACCGGTATACCTTTTGATCCACGGACTTACCTCCCGTGTCGAGGTCGAGATGCCCATTTGTTCCCATGGGAGTTTTGATGGGCTTGGCATCCTTCATTCCAAACTTGCTTAGAATGTCTTGAGTATACTTCGTTTGGCTAATGAAGGTGCCCTCTTGGAGTTGCTTGACTTGGAATCCTAGAAAATACTTCAACTCCCCCATCATCGACATCTCGAATTTCTGTGTCATGATCCTACTAAATTCTTCACATGTAGATTCATTAGTAGACCCAAATATAATATCATCAACATAAATTTGGCATACAAACAAATCATTGTCAAGAGTTTTAGTGAATAAAGTAGGATCGGCCTTGCCGACTTTGAAGCCATTTGCAATAAGGAAATCTCTAAGGCATTCATACCATGCTCTTGGGGCTTGCTTGAGCCCATAAAGCGCCTTAGAGAGCCTATAGACATGGTTAGGGTACTCACTATCTTCAAAGCCGGGAGGTTGCTCAACATAGACCTCTTCCTTGATTGGTCCATTGAGGAAGGCACTCTTCACGTCCATTTGATAAAGCTTGAAGCCATGGTAAGTAGCATAGGCTAATAATATGCGAATTGACTCAAGCCTAGCTACGGGTGCATAGGTTTCACCAAAATCCAAACCTTCGACTTGTGAATACCCCTTGGCCACGAGTCGAGCTTTGTTCCTTGTCACCACACCATGCTCGTCTTGCTTGTTGCGGAAGACCCACTTGGTTCCTACAACATTTTGGTTAGGACGTGGAACTAAATGCCATACCTCGTTCCTCGTGAAGTTGTTGAGCTCCTCTTGCATCGCCATCACCCAATCCGAATCTTGAAGTGCTTCCTCTACCCTGTGTGGCTCAATAGAGGAAACAAAAGAGTAATGCTCACAAAAATGTGCAACACGAGATCGAGTGGTTACCCCTTTATGAATGTCGCCGAGGATGGTGTCGACGGGGTGATCTCGTTGTATTGCTTGGTGGACTCTTAGGTGTGGCGGCCTTGGTTGTTCATCTTCTTTGTCTTCAACATTTGTATCTCCCCCTTGATCATTGTCGTCATCTTGAGGTGACTCATCATTGTGTTCTTCCTCTTTATCATCTTGAGCCTTGTCCTCATTTTGGGTTGGTGGAGATGCTTGCGTGAAGGAGGATGGTTGATCTTGTGCATTTGGAGGCTCTTCGGATTCCTTAGGGCACACATCCCCAATGGACATGTTCCTTAGTGCTATGCATGGAGCCTGTTCTTCACCTATCTCATCAAGATCAACTTGCTCTACTTGAGAGCCGTTAGTCTCATCAAACACAACGTCACAAGAAACTTCAACTAGTCCTGAGGACTTGTTAAAGACTCTATATGCCCTTGTGTTTGAGTCATATCCTAGTAAAAAGCCTTCTACAGTTTTAGGAGCAAATTTAGATTTTCTACATCTTTTAACAAGAATAAAGCATTTGCTACCAAAAACTCTAAAATATGAAATATTGGGCTTTTTACCGGTTAGGAGTTCATAAGATGTCTTCTTGAGGATTCGGTGTAGATATAACCGGTTGATGGCGTAGCAAGCGGTGTTGACCGCCTCCGCCCAAAACCGATCCGGTGTCTTGTATTCATCAAGCATGGTTCTTGCCATGTCCAAAAGAGTTTGATTCTTCCTCTCCACTACACCATTTTGTTGTGGGGTGTAGGGAGAAGAGAACTCATGCTTGATGCCCTCCTCCTCAAGGAAGCCTTCTATTTGTGAGTTCTTGAACTCCGTCCCGTTGTCGCTTCTAATTTTCTTGATCCTTAAGCCGAACTCATTTTGAGCCCGTCTCAAGAATCCTTTTAAGGTCTCTTGGGTATGGGATTTTTCCTGCAAAAAGAACACCCAAGTGAAGCGAGAATAATCATCCACAATAACTAGACAGTACTTACTCCCGCCGATGCTTATGTAAGCGATCGGGCCGAATAAATCCATGTGTAGGAGCTCCAGTGGCCTGTCACTTGTCATGATGCTCTTGTGTGGATGATGAGTGCCAACTTGCTTCCCGGCTTGGCATGCGCTACAAATCCTGTCTTTCCCAAAATGAACATTGGTTAGTCCTAAAATGTGTTCTCCCTTTAGAAGCTTATGAAGATTCTTCATTCCAACATGGGCTAGTCGGCGGTGCCAGAGCCAACCCAAGTTAGTCTTAGCAACGAAGCAAGTGTCGAGTTCAGCTTTAACAAAATCTACCAAGTATAGCTGACCCTCTAACACTCCCTTAAATGCTATTGAATCATCACTTCTTCTAAAGACAGTAACACCTATATCAGTAAATAGACAGTTGTAGCCCATTTGACATAATTGGGATACGGAAAGCAAATTGTAATCTAAAGAATCTACAAGAAAAACATTGGAAATAGTATGGTCAGGTGATATAGCAATTTTACCCAATCCTTTGACCAAACCTTGATTTCCATCCCCGAATGTGATAGCTCGTTGGGGATCTTGGTTTTTCTCATATGAGGAGAACATCTTCTTCTCCCCTGTCATGTGGTTTGTGCATCCGCTGTCGAGTATCCAACTTGAGCCCCCGGATGCATAGACCTACAAAACAATTTTAGTTCTTGACTTTAGGTACCCAAACGGTTTTGGGTCCTTTGGCATTAGAAACAAGAACTTTGGGTACCCAAACACAAGTCTTGGAGCCCTTGTGTTTGCCCCCAACAAACTTGGCAACTACCTTGCCGGATTTGTTAGTCAAAACATAAGATGCATCAAAAGTTTTAAATGAAATATCATGATCATTTGATGCACTAGGAGTTTTCTTTATAGGCAACTTGGCAAGGGTTGGTTGCCTAGAGCTAGATGTCTCACCCTTATACATGAAAAAGCATGGTTAGGGCCAGAGTGAGACTTCCTAGAATGAACTCTCCTAATTTTGCTCTCGGGATAACCGGCAGGGTACAAAATGTAACCCTCGTTATCCTGAGGCATGGGAGCCTTGCCCTTAACAAAGTTAGATAAATTTTTAGGAGGGGCATTAAGTTTGACATTGTCTCCCCTTTGGAAGCCAATGCCATCCTTGATGCCAGGGCGTCTCCCATTATAGAGCATACTTCTAGCAAATTTAAACTTTTCATTCTCTAGGTTATGCTCGGCAATTTTAGCATCTAATAATGCTATATGATCATTTTGTTGTTTAATTAAAGCCATGTGATCATGAATAGCATTGATATCAACATCTCTACATCTAGTACAAATAGAAGTGTGCTCAACGGTAGATGTAGAGGGTTTGCAAGATTTTAATTCTACAACCTTAGCATGCAACATATCATTCTTAGTTCTAAGGTCGGAAATTGTAACATTGCAAACATCTAATTCTTTAGCCTCAGCAATTAATTTCTCATTCTCATTTCTAAGGCTAGCAATAGAAACCTTCAACTCATCAATTCTAGCAAGTAAATCAACATTATCATTTCTAGGATTGGAAGTTGAATCAATACAAACATGAGAATCAACCTTAGCAATTAATTTAGCATTTTCATTCCTAAGGTTGTTAATGGTCTCATGGCAAGTGCTTAGCTCACTAGACAATTTTTCACATTTTTCTACCTCTAGAGCATAAGCATTTTTAACCTTAACATGCTTTTTGTTTTCCTTAATAAGGAAGTCCTCTTGTGAGTCCAAGAGATCATCCTTCTCATGAATAGCACTAATCAATTCATTTAATTTTTCCTTTTGTTGCATGTTAAGATCGGCAAAAAGGGTACGCAAATTATTCTCCTCATCACTAGCATTATCATCACTAGAGGATTCATATTTAGTGGAGGATTTAGATTTAACCTTCTTCCTTTTGCCGTCCTTTGCCATGAGGCACTTGTGGCCGACGTTGGGGAAGAGAAGTCCCTTGGTGACGGCGATGTTGGCGGCGTCCTCGTCGTCGAAAGAGGAGTCGGTGGAGCTCTCGTCGGAGTTCCACTCGCGGCACACGTGGGCATCGCCGCCCTTCTTCTTGTGGTACCTCTTCTTTTCTCTCCTTTTGCCCTTCTTGTCGTTATCCCTGTCACTGTCACTTGATAATGGACATTTAGCAATAAAGTGACCGGGCTTACCACACTTGTAGCAAACCTTCTTGGAACGGGATTTGTAATCCTTCCCCTTCCGTTGCTTGAGGATTTGCCGAAAGCTTTTGATGATTAAGGCCATCTCCTCATTGTCGAGCTTGGAGGCGTCAATTGGTTGTCTACTCGGTGTAGACTCCTCCTTCTTCTCCTCCGTCGCCTTAAACGCCATCGGTTGGGCCTCGGACGTGGAGGGCTCATCAAGCTCGTTGATCTTCTTTGAGCCTTTAATCATACATTCAAAGCTCACAAAATTTCCGATTACTTCCTCGGGTGTCATTAGTGGGTATCTAGGATTACCACGAATTAATTGAACTTGAGTGGGGTTAAGGAAAATAAGTGATCTCAAAATAACCTTAACCACCTCGTGGTCATCCCACTTCTTGCTCCCGAGGTTGCGCACTTGGTTCACCAAGGTTTTGAGCCGGTTGTACATATCTTGTGGCTCCTCCCCTTGGCGAAGACGAAAACGACCGAGCTCCCCCTCGATCGTTTCCCGCTTGGTGATCTTGGTGAGTTCATCACCCTCGTGCGCGGTCTTGAGAAGGTCCCAAATCTCCTTTGCATTCTTCAACCCTTGCACCTTGTTGTATTCCTCCTTGCTTAGAGAGGCGAGGAGTATGGTTGTAGCTTGGGAGTTAAAGTGCTCGATTTGGGCCACTTCGTCCGTGTCATAGTCTTCATCCCCTACAGATGGTACCTGTGCTCCAAACTCAACAACATTCCATATACTTTTGTGGAGTGAGGTTAGATGAAATTTCATTAAATCACTCCACCTAGCATAATCTTCGCCATCAAAGGTTGGCGGTTTGCCTAATGGAACGGAAAGTAATGGAGTAGGTCTAGATGTACGAGGATAGTGTAAGGGGATCTTACTAAACTTCTTGCGCTCTTGGCGCTTAGAAGTTACGGACGGCGCATCGGAGTCAGAGGTCGATGTTGATGAAGTGTCGGTCTCGTAGTAGACCACTTTCCTCATCCTCTTGTGCTTGTCGCCTTTCCGATGCGACTTGTGGGAAGAAGATTTTTCCTTCTTCTCTTTGTGGTGAGAAGAAGAAGATCTTTTCTCCTTCCGTTTGGAGGAGTCCTTCTTTTTCTCCTTCCGCTTGGTGTGGGACTCTTCCGATGAAGTGCTCCCTTGGCTCGTAGTAGGCTTGTCGCCGGTCTCCATCTCCCTCTTGGTGTGATCTCCCGACATCACTTCGAGCGGTTAGGCTCTAATGAAGTACCGGGCTTTGATACCAATTGAAAGTCGCCTAGAGGGGGGGTGAATAGGGCGAAACTGAAATTCTCAAGAATAATCACAACTACAAGCCGGGTTAGCGTTAGAAATATAATAGAGTCCGCGAGAGAGGGTGCAAAACAGATCGCAGGCGAATAATGAAGTGAGACACGCGGATTTGTTTTACCGAGGTTCGGTTCTCTCAAACCTACTCCCCGTTGAGGAGGCCACAAAGGCAGGGTCTCTTTCAACCCTTACCCTCTCTCAAACGGTCACTCAGACCGAGTGAGCTTTCTCTTCTCAATCACTTGGAACACAAAGTTCCCACAAGGACCACCACAAGATTGGTGTCTCTTGCCTCAATTACAAGTGAGTATGATCGCAATGAAGAATCAAAGAAAGAAGAAAGCAATCTAAGCGCAAGAGCTCGAAAGAACACAAGCAAATCTCTCTCTCTAATCACTAGGGCGTTGTGTGGAATTTGGAGAGGATTTGATCTCTTTGGTGTGTCTAGGATTGAATGCTAGAGCTCTTGTAAGTAGTTGGGAAGTGGAAAACTTGGATGTCATGAATGGTGGGTGGTTGGGGTATTTATAGCCCCAACCACCAAACTAGCCGTTTGGTGAGGCTGTCTGTTCGATGGCGCACCGGACAGTCCGGTGCACACCGGACATGTCCGGTGCGACAGCCACGTCACCAAAAGCCGTTGGGGTCGACCGTTGGAGCTCTGTCTTCTGGGCCCGCCTGGATGTCCGGTGGCGCACCGGACATGCACTGTAGATTGTCCGGTGCGCCAGTATGGGCGTGTCTGACCACTGCGCGCGCAGCGCGCACAATTAATGCGTCGCAGGTAGCCGTTGGCGCCGAAATAGCCGTTGCCCCGCTGTTACACCGGACAGTCCGGTGTACACCGGACAGTCCGGTGTACACCGGATAGTCCGGTGAATTATAGCGGAGCAGTTTCAATAAATTCCCGAGGCTGGCGAGTTCCGGAGGCCGCTCTTCCTTGGAGCACCGGACATGTCCGGTGTACACCGGACAGTCCGGTGAATTATAGCGGAGTCGCCTCTGGAAATTCCCGAAGGTGAGCAGTTCGAAGTTTGAGTCCTCTGGTGCGCCAGACCAGAGGTGCCTTCGGTTGACCCTTGCTCCTTTGTTTGAACCCAATACTTGGTCTTTTTATTGGCTAAGTGTGAACCTTTTGCACCTGTATAACTTATACACTAGAGCAAGCTGGTTAGTCCATTTATTTGTGTTGGGCAATTCAACCACCAAAATTAATTAGGGACTAGGTGTAAGCCTAATTCCCTTTCAAAGATCTTAAGGTGCTCCGGGTCGACAGGTCACACGGGGCGTCCCCAGACGACGTGGAGTCGCCTAGGAATTAAGAGATCAAATCGAGGAAGAGGTCTTGGGTGGACAACTAGATCTTGCCCCTGGGAGGGGTGAGATCCTAGGGTCGTCTTGGGATCGGCAGGCCACCCAAGACGGATCTAGACGACGTAGAGTCGAATAGGGGTGAAGGTGGATATGCGGAAGGCTACAACTAGAATTATGCTACATCTACTCCTAGGACAGGAAAAGTAAATAAGATAATTGGTTCGATTGGAATGTGTTTGGGGTTCTCAATCGGCCGTACCCCTTTATATTTATAGGGGAGGAGGTCTGGACCTTTTCCTAAGAGATAGCCAACAAACTCCCACGTGATTAGATGAATAACCACGCACGAGATAAGGATAAACATCCGAGTTAATCTAATCTCGGGACACGCGGACCGTCCGGGCCAATGGGCCGGACCGTCCGCTCATTTTGGTGTCCAACACAAACCACGGTGTTGTGGTATGTTTTCTCTGCTTCTTTTTCCTACACAGGTTTAAAGGAATATTGGTATTAGGATACAAACTGTAGACGAACCAAATTAATTAATTACAAATAGTAAACATTCATCCACCCATCGAATACAAAAATGGAGAACAAGAAACTGTGAGAGACCGGTATGCACGCCCTGGGTTAGTACCACCTCGCCTAGCCAAGGGGGCCGTGTTGCACTTATAAGGGCGGGCCTCCCTCCTCTCTCAGCCTAGGTTTTGAGAGCGAGGTGCCCGTCTGAATAGGTTGCGCACGAGCGCATGAACGTCCGACGCTGGCGATGGTGAGCTTTGGGCGGACTGACCCAATGGGTGCGTTACAATTGGTATCGGAGCCCATATTGCCGCTACTGCCTGGGAGAGCTTTGGGCCTCTTAGGGGGTGGGATGTGAGAGACCGGTATGCACGCTCTGGGTTAGTACCACCTCGCCTAGCCAAGGGGACCGTGTTGCACTTATAAGGGCGGGCCTCCCTCCTCTCTCAGTCTAGGTTTTGAGAGCGAGGTGCCCGTCTGAATAGGTTGCGCACGAGGAGAGCCCACCGGCCACCGCCTACCGCAATGGAAGCCGCAGGCGGCGGAGCCGAGGATGAGCAGGTGATGAGCGAGGTGCACTTGGGCTGCCCGCCGCACTTCTCTGGCCTCCTCGTCTCCCATTTCAGCTTCTCCTCACGGCCCCTAGGTACCTGCAGCTCACTGCTCTAGCCGGGCGCTCCCTTTGCGCGCTTTTTCATCATATACCTTCCATGCACTGCCTCTCGGCGCGTACCGAGGAGAGATTGTGCGGACACGGCATGATTCGTACTCAACTCTCCTGAACTTTGATTCTGTGTTTTCAGGGCCATATGGACACAAAGGAGGCGGCGGCGGCGGCGGCGGGAGCGAGCTAGTCGCAGCAACTAGCGGTTCTGGTAACTGAGTGGGACTGTGGATCAGTGGATGTGTATTTGCGTTAGTTCGTGTTGACGTAGAGGTTAGTTTGGTGCATATGTGTTGAATTGCTCGTTGGGGTAACATGATTTACTCTGTTGAGGAGGTGATTCCCCTGACGCAGTCGCCGTGGATGAGGATGGGGATCTCGTTCTGGACCGGAGGAGAAGAAACAAATATGGTACACTGAATTGCTGGTTTCTACGTATTGCGTTGTTGTGATTGGTGAGCTTCTCATTTAAGCTTTCCTGGCCTGCAGCTAGAGGTGACCGCCATCTGTTCACTATTCAGCATGGTGTTACCAGCTCGCTTAAGAGCGTTGGGCTTCAGGTTGGAAAATGATCTATGGTGCTTTTCTGTCACGTACTTGTGTGATTCATTGTTGTTACTGATGTGCAGCCGTGCAGGTTTGGAAAGCGGCCTTACTATTATCTGACTTTATTCTGCACGAAAGCTTTTCATCGCCAAACTTTGATGGTGTTACTGCCATTGAGATAGGTGCTGGAACAGGTGGTTATAGATAGTTTGACATGAAATTAGTGATATGGGATTTTAGGATGATAGTTCCCTGCTTTGTTTATTATTTGTTGGATCTCTCTGTACAAGTCCACTACATTATCTCATCCTAACTCAGTAATGTTCAACAGGTTTGGTAGGTTTAGCACTAGCTCGAGTTGCTAGAAGGATTTTTGTTACAGGTACTTTTCTCATTTAGAGTTTAGTTTGGTGAAATTGTTTGCATCGCAATTTACTCAGTGAATAGATTTCATGTTCCATGTCAACCTAACAATTAATATGTATGGTAGTTTGATCCTTTTGCTTCTGTTCGACAATTAGATTCCTTTGAGATGTCCCAACTAGAAATAAGAAAAGTTTGCTGGAATCATAAATTCAATATCTGTGGAAGTGTGATTACAATCATGATCCTTATTACTTGATTACTTTCACAAAATTCAGAGGCACATCCATATATATACTGTGTATCTACCTGATTGTCCCAATTTTAATATGATATATTTCTTAGAAAAAGAATGTTTAGGTCATTTGTATTGTTGAAATGTCAATCTCCTGTTAGTGGGTTCATATGACACGACTGGCTGAATTCATATTCATCTTGCTCTAATCTAAAATAATTCACATTTATATATTCTGCATTCTGTGATACAATTTGGCTTCCCGCTACCCGCATGTACCCTGAAGTTATGCATATTTAAATTTTCTTTTCATATGTTTAGCCACTTTGCTACCTTCGATCCTTACAAAATTTATTTGCCAATGGGGATGAACAGATAGAGGCACTGATATCCTTGATAATTGCTTGGCTAATCTCCATATCAACTCTGGTATGCTAAGGTTCGATGAAGCTAAAGTCTGTGTACGAGAACTGGACTGGAAAATGGCATGGCCTCCACCTGTGGGTACATATGACCCTTCTGATCCAAGGTTTTCTCTACACCAATTAATCTCACTTTCATCATCTTTACTATATAAAGCACCAGTTTCCACGGTTCCACAGTCGTCGTGCGCCACGCGCGAAGCGTGTAGGTCGTGCGTTTACTCCCTCTCCCCCACGTGATGGGCTGACACAATCGGCCTGAACGGCCCCACATGCTGCACCTCCCTCCTCCCGTCGGGCCCCGCAGCCGCTGGCCCCTACTAAAATTAGGAAGAGAAAATATGAATATTGTTTTCATGTAATCGTTGTGTTCTAACATTTTACAAAATAATTTGTGTGCTGTCGTAACGCACGAGCATTGTACTAGTTGATCATAATGCACCACAAAACTGTGATTCATAAGAAAGTGGAGATTGAATATGAGATCATAAGTTGCCTTTACAACTTCCTATTTTTATAAACAAAGTATTCCAGCATGCCTTTGCACATTGCATTTGTTGTACGGTAGAACCCAGTACATGAATTTAACTGTGTAACTATAGGATATAAAATTGATCGCAGTTGACAGGGGGGATTTATGCGAAGTTCAGGTGTAAATGAAGGCACCTTATGCGCACTGTTTAACCAGTGGGGCTTCTAGGCCATGGTCCATGGAGGGGGAGCCCTTCCTGCACTTGAGTTGCTACACATATGTTATATTGCCTATATTAGTCTCTGGAGTAAGCCCCGGTGTACAGATGAAAACAAGGGCAGAAGCATCCTCCAGAAAGGTGGTAGCTGGTCATAGCCTCAGATGTATAAGCACCTTTGTTGGCTACACAAGGAGAACTGATGCATGCAATTATTTTGAATTTGTCGCACTCTTTTGCATGGAGGTCGTAGGTTGTTCACCTGACAGTACCAATTTATAGAATCCTCACATAGACATTAATGTAGTTCTCTAACTCCCCTATGTAATTGCTTTTGCTTTATTCAAGTGTTTCTTTGGCACAAGGCTAATTCCATGTTCTGTGGTGCAGTCGGTATTTATGGTCTGCAAGTGAAGTTGAGGAGGCTGAGAAAGCAACAGTCCTGTTTGCTGCAGATGTTATTTACAGTGATGATCTCACAAATTTGTTCTTCAACACGGTGAAGAAATTGATGTCGGTCGGTGCTAAGAAGGTAACATCGAACTCAGCTTTTACTATTCAGGTCCAAAGTCTTGAATTAAGGCGCCTTCCTAAGTCAACATTTTTGTTTGCATTTCACTCTGTAGGTGCTATACTTGGCCCTGGAGAAGAGATACAACTTCAGTGTAGACGAACTAGATGTCGTGGCCAATGGTTACACGCACTTCCGAAGTTTCTTCACAGCCCAAGATGGTAAACTGTTTGCAAAGGTCTCTCCGTTTCGCTAACGAAACGAGCGCTGCCAAGTGGATCTAAATCTTTTTTTACCCCTTTCATCCCAACTATTATCTGCAGAGCACGGTGATCCGAGCAACAGATCTGGACCAGGTTTTGTTGGAAAGCAGATAGACCCTGCAGAGATTCCTCAGTACATCAGAGAGTATGAGAGGGGCAAGGATTTAGAGATGTGGATGATCATGTACAGTCCGGAGGAGAAACAGCACAGTAACTCTACAAAAACCGTCTTTTCCTTCTAGGAGGACGAAGAGAGCAATGAGTGCTTGGTGCAAAAAGACGAATTCCGTTAA
Organism: Zea mays; assembly: GCF_902167145.1. Taxonomy (NCBI): domain Eukaryota; kingdom Viridiplantae; phylum Streptophyta; class Magnoliopsida; order Poales; family Poaceae; genus Zea; species Zea mays. Next base: position 107,123,544 of record NC_050101.1, on the reverse strand, counting down.
AAAGACGGGACCCCCTCCCACGGGCATCCATACTATCTTGACAAAAATGAAAACTGCTGCTTGGTGCAAGATCCGTGTGGTGTCGAAGAATCGCAGTTCGGCATCTTCTCTGCGGGGACCGCGACAGAAACGAGGTCATCAGAAGAGAGAAATAAGTTACACCTAATTGCGGCAGGGCAGGGCAGTGGTGGCTGGCATATATTAAGTGGTGGACAATCAAGAACATGCTCTGCATGCTTAGCTTAAGTATATCATACGTATATAATAACGCCGTTGGGACTCGTTTTCTTTGTCGCCCGGAAACAGCATCTGTTTGGTCCAAGATTCTTGGCACGCCATTGCGATCCAACCCTGTCGTGCTCAAACATACTCTCTCCGTCGGCTGGTGCTCTCGTTTCATTTCATCACAAGTTAATTAATTTTAATTTTAACTAAATATGTATAAAAGGTTAGTAATTTCAATGATGTATACTAATAAATATTATTAGATCGATTATTTAATCTATTTTTTCTAATAAAATTATTTGCAGATATAAATGTTTCCTAATTTTTTTCTATAAATGTAATAAAACTTGTCAAGGTTTGGTATGTACAAGATTATAGACAACCGTTTTTTTTCAAGATCAGGGAGAGTAATATAAATATGATGGGTCTTATCGCGAGTACTTGTGACTCGTCAAGTGTTCGTCGTCGTTTCTATTAAGGGTCGTTTCTATTAAGGGCTTGATCGGTTATTCCTAATACACATGGATTAGATGGGATTGAAAAAAATTCTTAAAAAGTTTGACTTGTTTAAGATTTAAACTCATCCAATCTCACTCAATCCATATGGATTGAGAGCTAACCGAACAAGCCCTAAGTTGATTTGTTGCTTTCGAATTTTGTATGCACGCGTATTTGACAATGTCCACGAAATTTATCTGGTTGATTCCAGGACAAGGCCGGCCTTCCCAGTCACAGGCTCACAGCTGGATAAAGAAAGAAAAGGCCAATTTATGAGTCAACAATTCCTGCATCCTCCATGTAATCGTAAATATTTGATGCTCTTGACGTCATTGGGTCAAACTTTTAGTTTATAGATTTAACCCTCATGATATAGATAATATCTATTTCGGAAACGAGAGGATTTCACATTTGCAGTTTTTGGTTGGAAGGTGCTTTTACAACAGCTCTATAGTATAAATCTATTAGATTTTGTAAGCATAGTTTAATAGAAAACTATGATTAAATAGCTCATACCATAAATTTGTATAAGATCTAACAGTGTTGTCTTTAGTGAAACATATACGTCATAGAACAAGCTTGTTCGTTTGGCTTTAATACGTACCGGTTTCTACTGTTTCTATGTTGTTTTGTCTTTATAAATTGTAGCTGCAGTAGTACGAACAGCTGACTTTAATCCGATGTATTAAAACTGTTATGAGAGTGTCATGTCACCGGATACATAAACATGTGTGCAAAGCTTTGTCTTGTTCCGTTCGGCATCTGGGCATGGCCCAAACCGTTTCGATGTCCACTCTGGCACTCTGCAAAACGACGCTGCGACTGCGGGAAGCAGTAGTATAATTTGTGAAGAACATTTCCCCGCACCCTCGTAAGCTCTAAACATAAGAGCTACTAGTAGCAACGTTGTCGTTGGGCTTGGAAGCATCGTCCCGTGCGCGCACGCCGATGGATGACCACTACTACGTCTACCTCGGACTGGCGCTGGTGTCGCTGCTCGTTGTCGTGCTCGCGAAGCGCCGGCGCGGCCCGGTGGACGGCCACGGCCTGCGGCTTCCGCCGGGGCCGTGGCAGCTGCCAATCATCGGCAGCATGCACCATCTCGCGGGCCAGCTCCCTCACCGCGCGATGCGCGACCTGGCGCGGCGCCACGGGGCCGTGATGCTGCTCCGCGTCGGCGAGGTGCCGACGCTGGTGGTCTCCTCCCGCGAGGCGGCGCGCGAGGTGATGAAGACGCACGACACCGCGTTCGCGTCGCGGCCGCTGAGCGCCACGGTGCGCGTGCTGACGAACAACGGCCGGGACATCATCTTCGCGCCCTACGGGGAGCACTGGCGCCAGCTGCGGAAGGTGGCCATCACGGAGCTCCTGAGCGCGCGCCGGGTGCTCTCCTTCCGCGCCATCCGCGAGGAGGAGGTCGCGGCCACGCTGCGCGCGTGCGCCGCCGCCGCGGCGGAGTCGCCGCCGCGCCCCGTGGAGATGCGCGCGCGGCTGTCCGCGCTCGTGGCCGACGCCACGGTGCGCGCCGTGATGGGCGACCGGTGCAGGGACCGCGACGTGTTCCTGCGGGAGCTCGACCGCTCCATCGGGCTGTCGGCGGGGTTCAACCCGGCCGACCTGTGGCCGTCCTCCCGCCTCGTCGGCCTGCTGAGCGGCGCCGTGCGGCGCGCCGAGGAGTGCCGGGACACGGTGTTCGGGATCCTCGACGGCATCATCAAGGAGCACCTGCAGAGGATGGACAGCGCCGGCGCCGGCGCCGGCGCCGGCGAGGCTGCAGGCGAGGACCTTCTCGACGTGCTGCTCAAGATACACAAGGATGGCAGCCTCCAAATCCCGCTCGACATGGACGTGCTTAAAGCCGTCATCTTTGTAAGATCTCTCCTTTTCTTACTACTTTTAACTGCTCGTTTACTTCAATCATAGAGTTTAGATACCACACGGTAAAACCGCAAGGATCTGTCTTTCTCGCGTCATTGGTGGCAGTGCAAAATTGCAGCATGGTGTGAGCTAGTATAGATTGCATTTTTGCTGCAATATGAGGCATCGTTTGTCCCTGAAATGCTGAGATGTTCACGTCTTACTAGTAATGACAAGGCAACGAACAAACCAACATGTGACACCATGTGCATGGACTTACATAGACAGTGCCACTGCCGATGACAAAAAGCTACAAGGAACTCTACAAAAAGCTTAACAATAGGCTTTGCGTCCCCCCGTGTTCTGTCTGTCTAAATCTTTCCTACGTGTGTTCGTCGTCGACATGTCGTCGTCCATCCATGCATCGATGACGACCAGCCTCTGTTCCCTGTGCAGGACATCTTCGGCGCCGGCAGCGAGACGTCGGCGACCACGCTGGAGTGGGCCATGGCGGAGCTGATCCGGAACCCCAAGGCGATGCAGCGGGCGACGGCCGAGGTGCGCGAGGCCTTCGGCGCGCGCGGCGCGGTGGCCGAGCACGAGCTGGGCGAGCTGCGGTACCTGCACCTCGTGATCCGGGAGACGTTCCGGCTGCACCCGCCGCTGCCGCTGCTGCTCCCGCGGCAGTCCCAGGAGCCGCGCCGCGTGCTGGGCTACGACGTGCCCGCGGGCACCACCGTGCTAGTGAACGTCTGGGCGCTGGGCCGCGACGGCAGGTACTGGCCGGGTGACCCCGAGGAGTTCCGGCCCGAGCGGTTCGAGGCCGAGGCCAGCGAGGTGGAGTTCAAGGGCGCCGACTTCGAGCTCCTGCCGTTCGGCGCCGGCCGGAGGATGTGCCCGGGCATGGCGTTCGGGCTCGCCAACGTCGAGCTCGCGCTCGCCAGCCTGCTGTTCCACTTCGACTGGGAGGCGCCCGGCGTGTCTGACCCCGCCGAGTTCGACATGGCCGAGGCGTTTGGCATCACCGCGAGACGGAAGGCCGACCTCCTCCTCCGCCCCATCCTCCGCGTGCGCCTCCCCGTTCCCGGTGTCTAATCGCCGCGCCGATAATGGTTTGCAAGCTCGTTACTTGTGTCAGTGTGCATTCACGTGATCGACAAGCTGCTCTGGCCGAGGATTTGGCCACCGGCGAGCGGCGGGCGCGGACATGGTGTGTCGTTTCCCCCCTATGGCCTACTATAAGCTAGTAGTTTAAGAACGATAGGTCCAAAGCCCATCTACATTATGGGCCTACCTGTGGGCTTTCAAAGAAGGATGACACAACCTATAATTTTATGTCTTTTACGTAGCGATGACAATCTTACCGTGAATATGTATACCTGCGGGTTACGTATGTAATGGGTGTGATTACAAGCACGATATCGTAAATATGTGGGTACGGTGAAGCTATCAAATTTTCCGCAATTGAAAAATATACTACCTCCATTCTTAAATATGTGACGTCGTTGACTTTTTTTTTTGAAATCTTTGATCACTCCTTTTATTCAAAAAAATATGAAATATTATTTATTTTCTTACGATTTGTTTTACCACTTAATGTTATTTGAGCATGACTTAAAAGTTTACATTTCAATAAATATTAACTATTTTGTATAATTGATTTTAGTGTTGGACGGCCATCATAAATTTTATGGGCTAACTAGCTTGCCTAATTGATTAATTCTCAGATGCATGAGTTCATCTATCTCAATTCAAAGTCGGTGTATTACCGTAGATTATTTCGGTCAGGAGAAACTTTTTGAGAATTCACATGTGCGTAAACCAGAGATGGCAATGGGTACTCGAAACCCGACGGGTTTTTGCTCTATTAGGGTATGGGTTTAGGTCAATTTCTCTACCCATGGGGTTGTTAATGGGTTCAAATGTAAACCCAACGGGTACGTCGCATGGGTTTGTTCTTCCACTACCCATACCCGCAAACCCATGGGTTTTTAAAAACCGCCTTAAAATCAACATTCGTTATAAATATGTCGTACACTATTATTAATTGAATATATTCTAATTGAAATAAACTTAATGTAACAAATTTTAAGCTAAAATTAGTTATCACTTGTTCCTTTTATCTAAGCTTATTAATGTATTAATTGTCATTTACATGATAAATTATTTTTTTTTGATGTTAGTGGGTATGGGAAACTCGTTGGGTACCCGAAACCCGCATGGGCATGGGTTTGGGCAAAATTTTATACCCGTCATGGGTATGGATTTTTTAGCGGGCATATTTTTTCTTGGCGGGTATGGGTTTGGGCAAGTAATACCCAGCGGGTTTTTACCCATTGTCATCTCTAGCGCAAACCATACGGATCCTTCCGGCGGACTATCCGCGACACCAAGGTGTGCATCGGACAGGAACTATGCAAAAACTCACATTTACACTATGGACTGTCCGAAGGAGAAGAAAGCACCGTCCATGACTAAGCTCGGATCGTCCAGCCTCAGGAGCAGACTGTCCGCTCATTGAAAAACCAGAGAAACCCAAAGGTGACGGGTTCGGTAAAATTCATTTTTAGCGTCCTTGCTGACCGTCCGGGGTGTACGGCCGGACCGTCCGTGACTACTTTATCTGGCATCTGGCGGCGCATTTAATGCACTTATAGTCGTTGATATTGTCGTTACTGCTGATCGTTGCGATTTCAGTCGTTGATGTGCGGGGGCAGACCGTCTGGACCAGTAGCGCGAACAGTCCGCGGTTGGCAGAAAGGATACAACAACTAGAAAGTGGCTGGTGGCTATAAATACAACCCCAATCACCTCCATTCACTTCATACAAGCATCTCATTCACTCACATTCAATACAAGAGCAAGCACTTCATCCCAGACACATTCAAAGCTTCCAAGCTTCTCCAAGTACCATAATTGTGGCTAGTGATCATTAGTGATTAGTGCCTTGGAAAGTCTAGAGACAGTGTGACCTTGTGTTTTTTTGTTGCGCTTGTTGCTTAGCTTTCTTAATCGTGCTTTCTTCATCTCCTTCTAAACTCTCAAGTGACTTGTAAAGCTTGCAAGAGACACCTAATTGTGTGGCAATCCTTGCAGGGTCTAAGTGATTGTCGGTACCCTGAAACAGGGGTACCCCTTACTACAGTATGAAGACGCGGTGCCCGCGCGACTATCTCTAGTCGCGTGGTGAATAGCACTCGACCCCACCACGTGGACGACTCCAGGGTCGCCACGTGGCCAGAGAAGATAATATCCTCCAAGGTATCAACGATGGGTCCGGACCCCATGAGAAAGTGTTGGACCCCTGCACATACGGACCGGACCTCCGGGCAGGGTCCAGGACCTCCGCGGGTACAAACCGGACCCCCAGGACGGGTCCCAGACCTCTCTGTGTGTGGTCCGGGCCACTCACAGCGGGGTCCCGGGATTCCGAGACAAAGAATACCTAGGCCTTAATCAAGGTCAGGCGGGGGTCCGGTGCTGACGCGTGTCCGGACCGTACCGCGTGCGCTTCTGCTCGACTGCTCCCCGCTCAGGCGGAGACCCGATGCTGCCACGCGGCCTACTGCCCGTGACGTAAGCCAGCGGGTGGAGCCTGACGTAAGGCCTCTAGGCCACGCGACCGCTGCATTTATTGCGGATAAGGCGCGCCGCCTGTCCACTCCACTGGCAGGCGATGTGTCGCCTCAGCATTTAATGAGCCCTGTCCACTTCACTGGTAGGCAATGTGCCACCTCAGCATTTATTGAGCCCTGCCCACTCCGCTGACGGGCGGCGACCAGGCCGTCTTACAGACGCCCATGCTGCCGCATGCGCTACACTCATCATGACTCGCGCGTACCAAGGAAGGAGCAACAGCGTATCAATACTATGTGCACTACGGACATTATGGCGCTCGGAGATCGCCCGGGCGTTGCAGGCGTTAGTAACTTCCTTTCGTTTTGCCCCTGGGCCCACATGTCAGGGCTTAGCATTCTTGTACGTGCCTCCCTTGAGCTATAATAGGGAGGGCACACAACGTTACAGGACAAGTTCTCTCAGACCCAACTTAGGCTCAAGCTCACTTAGACACTCAGACTCACAAGTTCATACAAGCTCTCAAGCTCAATATAGCACACAGTGGAGTAGGGTATTACGCCCCAGTGGTCCGAACCACTCTAAACCCTTGTGTGTTCTTGTGTTCATCGTCCATCTAGCTAGCAGGCAAAACGCTTAGGCCCCTCCTCATCTTAGGATTTAGGGCGGGTGCGTTTCGCCACCCGGCCGGAGAATTCCCTCTCTGACATTTGGCACGCCAGGTAGGGGCTTAGGCATTAGGTTTTTGCTTGTTTTCCTGCTCGACATCATGGTGCACATCATTGAGCACCATGATTTCATGCCCGAGGACTTCATAGTGGAGGAGGCGGCTGCCTCTTCCACACCGCGGGCCATCAATCTCCCTGCGCCTGGTGCAGCTGTTCCTGTGCACTCGGCGCGGCAGCACACTCCCGCGCAAACGTCTAGGGCGACAAGGGTTGTGCCTGGGGCACTGTCTGTGGCCAGAGAGCTACTGTGCCACCCTCCTAGCTCCACGGCCTCGCCGGGGGCCATGAAGCAGTGGCGCGACGACGTCGACCGCCTACTCGGCATGGCACACTCTGGCTCAACCAGGCCTAGGCCTCGGTCATCCCGACGTCAACATGAGGCGTCGGCGTCTGTGCCGACTGAGGACCTGCGGGCGGAGCTCAACCGCCGGCGTGCGAGAGAGGACGCTCCAGTCTCTCTGGAGAGGTCTAATGACCTGCGGGCAGAACTCAACCGCAGGCGTGCGAGCGAGGATGCCCGTGTCTCTCTAGAGAGGGCGCGAGAGCGCCGACAGAACGTCGAGGGTCGCAACCTCGACTACGACTTTGCTGCGGTACCACCTCAGACCCCAATGGGCGCCTGGACCCAAGCGGGTGTCCCATTGGCCAGCGTGGGCTGCGCCGCTGTGACACCCTAGTGTCACCTAGGGTTTCTCTCAAAATGCCAAACCAAGAACCATCATTTTATGTGAACCAAATTAAGCATGAGCATCAAATTGACTTAAGAGTAAAGAATCCACCAAGCATATACCTAAAAGTATCATGATCAAAACAAATGAGTCTTTCAAAAAGGTAATAATGTTGCAACCCTAATAAAAACCCTAAGTGAGCCCCATGAGCAAAATTAAAGAAAATAGGGAAAAGGATATGAAAAATTAAAAATCATGGCTTGAGCCAATTATAAACATTGAAGTATATTTATTAAGCAACAAGAAAGGTTGAGAAAGCTTGGCCAAAATAACTCAAATAAAACCCCAAATCAAGCTTCTCATGTGGGGACTTAATGGGAATTCTGAAATTCAGAATTCTGAAATTCAGACCTTGAGCCAAAGATCAAGCATGTTCACCTTGATCCTTAACTCGAATCCTAATGGCCCCATTAACAAAAATGTGCCTAACTAACCCCTCTATCGTGTGCCAGGAGATGGCATTGGGACGCGTGCCTTGGACACGTCAAACCAGAGATCTTCTCCCTGTGTGTGGCAGTGAGACAAACAGGATTTCTCCCCTCTCTATCTCTTAATCCAGTCAGCAAAACCTGCTAGCCTCCACACACAAACGACAAAGGAACTTGAGAGGAAGAGATCTCTCAACAGGATCATGGCCATAATCTCAAAGATTTGGGGCCAATCCGCGCTTGAACTCGACCTCTCTCTGTGCTGCCTCGTGCTCGACGCTGTGCCAGGCGCTAGAGCGCGCACTGGCGTTCGCCGCGCATGCCCCGAGCGCTTGTCAGAAGCCCCGCCCTCGGCCGTGCTCGCCCGCGCCTATAAAGCCTCCCCGGGCGCGCCTCACTTCACCCCGCGCTCACCATCACCGGCCAGCCACCCCTCCTTAGCTCCGGCGAGCTCATTTCCGCCCGCCATTGCCGCCAGAGCTTCGACCACTGTGGCCAGCCCACCCCAGCCACCCCCAAGTCGAGCCAGTGCTTCGGCTAGCTCCGCCAGTGGCCCGTGAAGCTTTCCAAGCCCTCGGACCAGGCCAGACTTCACCGGAAGCCCGAGATCGACTTCACCGGACTTCGATCGCCCGCCTGCGCGCGTGGACCAAGCTCTCCGGTGAGCCATTGTTCAATTCCTCGCGCACACCCCTTCCTTGTTCCCTGGTGAAGCTCTCTGACCCGTTCAATTGAACTATCTCGCCGTGAGCAGGCCGGACTCCTCGCCGCCGACGAGCATCCCCGCCTGCGCACGTGGACTGACCGACTCCGACCATCCCCGACGGCGACCCGCACATCGTTGTGATCCCCGAGACCTCCCCTACATCATCGACCACCTCACCGGAGCAATCTCGCCGCCGGTAAGCCCCTCCGCCCTTTCTTCCGCCGCGGTTACTGTTTAAGTTAGGAGAAGGACCTCGGGTTAGGATTAGAAGAACCCGAGGGGTTTTCTGTAACGTCAGTGACTCATGTGAATAGTAGCCCAGGGACTGATCCGTGAAGAAAACTTAAAACACCCGCCAGGGACCCTAGTGCAAAGTGGTTTTCAATTTTAATCAATTCTGTTAATCTTTTGAAATAACCAGAGAACTTAGAAAATCCATAACTTGATGAATTCTTAATCAAAAGTTGTCAAACTAATTTTGCTAGATCCTAAATATTATGAACTATCATTTAAAAATGATAAACCCTTTGCTTTCTGTTCTGGATTTTAGAGTTTAAAATTAAAAACAGAAACTGGCCAAACCTTGTTTAATTAAGGAAAATTAGTTTTTCTTCTGTACTGAACCTAAGAAAATCTGTAGGTATTCAAACCTCATTTAGACACTGTTTAAAAATAGTAGGAACCCCAGTATTGAAGAATATAGTGTAGATATTCATTTAAAGCAACTTTGCCCAAAACTTAGGAAAAATCAGAAAGGCATTAGAAAAATGCAAACCCATGAAAAAGGAGCAAAATCATACCTATTGCTAATAGATTATAAGAAAGGCCATGTAATCCAATTAATGCATACCACCCTTCCCTTAAGCAAAAAGATGCCAAACTTCAGAATGATTGCTCTTGCGCAAAACAAAAACTAAGAAAAATAAGAACTTTGTTGTTTGATATTTTTCAAATATAGTGGTAGTAGAAAGCACCTCTTTGGCTAGAAACTTGAGAAAACCATAGTAAAATAACTAAAAGGTATTAATGGCTAGAAATTTGTATCAAGTCATTTTATAGCACCTAAAAGCCAGCAAAAATAAGTTTTAGAGAATTACCCACAGTTAAATAATGGTTGTAATTCAAAGCACCCCTTCTGCCCTAAAATTTGATAATTTTGTCCAGAGAAAACTATTCACCTTCTGACCCCCAAATTTTGCGGCAAAGAAATATACACCAGTACCAAGCCACTGTAATTTTTACAGAATTTTTGGAATTTTATTTAAGCAACTTGTAGTTCAAACCCACTCCAAAACATTAAAGAGAATAAAAGAAAAGGAAAGAAGAAATAAACCTCACCCCAATAAGTCTAACTTGAGTACTTATCAATTCTCACTAAGGCTTAGAAAAAATTCAGTGGAACCCCAAAAATAAACCTACCACTTACCTTAGCTAAAGTTTGACCCAATTTACCAAATATACCACCCAAAGGTCTTACATAAGTAAGGTTTAACTTTATCTAACTCAAGTAGATCATACACCGTCAAAAGTTGTAATTTCTAAAGCACATATCATATCATGCATATATCTTATGCATTGCATTCATTAGATTGTAATCTTGCCGATGGAGAGTACGTGCTCATCCCCGAGCTAGGATCTGTCCAAGAGGAGGACCAGGAGCAAGCTTCCGAGGCTGCTGTTGAGGATCTCCCCGCAGCCCCAGCAATTGAAGGCAAGCCCCGGTTTATATGCATAACCGTATTACTATATGCTACTTTACTACACTTAATGCTTGTAGGATTGTAATGTGCACTTAAGTGTAGGAGTTGCTTGAAACCTCTAGTTGCATGAACTTAGGATTCCTTTTTGAGATGAATACTAGTATGCTAGGTCGAGTAGCTGCTTGCTAATCAGGATCTCGGTAGAAGTCGAGTGATTTTTCTAGCACTCGCGCGAGGTCAGGAATTGATTGTATTCATCTTGATAACGGGATCTATGTTAGTCTATGGACTTGGATCCAGGGAGGATGCCTTGTCCATGAGACGGGAAAAAGGAATTAAGGATTAATGTGTGGATACCTGAGTCAAGCTTTTGTACGTACTAAGCACATGCCGGGAAAAATGGTAACCGGTAAACCTAGTACCTAAGTGAAGCCGGGCGCGGACTTTATCCCTCATGCGACCTGAGACTGGGTCTCCCATGCTAGCTATGGTGGGTACAAGTGCGGTCACTGCACGGCGGCAGCCGGGGTCAGTGGAGCATTGTATGCCAAGGCGGTGTGGCCTGGACGCAAACGGGGAATCGATGGGGACGGTTGTCATGTGTGGGGTCGGAGTACCCTGACATGCCGTGTGTTTAGGTTTACCTTGCAAGGTTAAAACTCGATTCGAATCGTCTGCTTCTCGCAGCTAATGAGACTGCTTGACCCCTTGTACTGCATCGAATAAGAAGTGAAATGAGGTTACATGAGATAATTTGTTGATTGAACTAAATGCTTGTCACCATGGGTGCTTAGAAGGAGCAAATCTAGCTAAGTTAATGAGGATAGAATTTGAAAAGCTAAAAATTGATTTTAGAAACAGCTAGTGCTTTTGGCAAACCAAACCCCTCAGCCAAACAGCTGCATAGTCTAGAGGTAGAGGAGTAGACTCCTCACACCGGTTAAGTCTAGCTGAGTATTAGTATACTCAGCCTTGCTTGTGTCATAATTTTTGCAGGTACCATTCAGGAAATGGTTGATGGTGTGACTTGGCCTACCACCCTGTCACCGGGTTGGACGGTCGAGTGGGATGTTGCTCCGGCAGGAGAGGAGCACGAGGAGTAGTGGGCTAGGCCTTGCCCATTTCCTCGATACCGACGGCATCGATTATCCGCTGCATTTTATTTTGTGAACTCTTATTTGCTACTCAAAAACTCCAATCTATGTAATAACTCAGCACTTAATTTGAGGTTTCCTGTTTTATTGTATTTCTTCCGTGACTCACCTTCGAGTGAGATTGTGGAATTTGATCCTGGTTAAGTGGCTCCATCAGACTAGATCTGAGGGACTGACGTGTTATTCCGATTTAAGTGTGTTACGGCCCCTGAGGCGTGACTTAGGCACTTAAGCTGGAATAATTCGGGTGGTTCCGCCACAGCTGGTATCGGAGCAAATTCCACCACAGAGAAGGACAGTAAAACCTGAATACCAATTTTCAAAATCTAAAACTTGCCTAGAAACTGCTACAGATCGTCAGGACTAGACCGCTAGACCTAGGACGAAAGGCCTTAGGCATAGAGGGAGAAATAGGTGGCTAACTAATTAGGCCCCGTGGGCCCGTACTTATATTTCTAAGGATGCCCTAGAAAGCACCCTATTTTTGGAGAGGCAACGTTACTTCCAGCATGCATGCATTATGAACACAAAGAGGAATTAAAAACTTGAGCTAACCCACTTTCTTTAGAACCATCCAGGCTCTCTTTTTCTTTTTCCTTCCACCATAATCTTTACCTTTGATTCCCTTTCGCAGATGAATTCACCCACCCCCGCCAGTGGAGGAGACACTCATTTCAGTTCTGACTTCCTTTCTCGTGATGGCTTTCCTTCCATCTTGTGGGAAGTGCTTAACTCCGCCGGTTACCCTACGCCCCCTTTGTACACGGTGCAGTTGTATGAGGAGCATCGGGTACCTCGTTGTCGGGTCTGGCTGACTTTGGAGGCTCATCTCCTTCAGCCGGGTTGGCGTTCTCTTGATTCTGAGACAATTGGACTCAGGACGGACGACACCGTTGAAGCGACAGCCATGAAGACTCTGACGACTTTCTGTGGCTACCATCCCCTGGAGATGGTGATGCACCCCTTGGGACTCTTCCCTGCTGAGAAGAAGGATGATCCCATGTGGTGTAACCGCGTGAGCCATGTAAAGGATGTGTGGGCGATGTATCCTAACTTGGTTGGGAGGGTCACCGTTCAGTGCATGAGTGCGCTGTACCGCCTTCAGGCCCTTCAGAGCGATGCTATGGCACTCCTTGCTAACACCGCTCAAACTGCCAAGCTCACTCTCGACAGTCAAGAAGATTTTGTGGTCGATCTATCCACCGAGTTGGTGGAGAAGGATCTGCAGGTGGAGAGGCTGAGCCAGCGCATCACCACCTTGGAGCAGCAGGTGGAGATCTGAGACAACACTATTGATGTCTTGGAGAACCAGCTTCACGATGTGCAGAGGGAACTCGAAGAAGCAAATGACCACTTGTACATGCACCACCTGGAGATGGAGGCCAATGAAGCCGGAAGCGAGGGAGAAGAGGCTCCTGAGGAGCTAGGACCAGCCCCTGATGCCCATGGGACTACCTCCGCGATGCCTCCTTCACCCGTATCCAGTGTCGCTTCCACCGCTCAGGGCTAAGCAGTCACTTCGGCACCATTAGGCGGATAGAAACCTATGTGAGCTTAGCTAATATCAGATTTTGGACTAGGCTTGTGGGTACTTTCCCCTAATTGATGTAACCCTGTGAACCTTTGAAATCTGTGGGATGTTGTCACCATGTTATCTTCATTTCGAACCTAATATTATGATTATGGCATTTTTCCTTCCATATGAGATGATATCTTGTCGTTCGAAACTGTGAGTTGGGATAACAATGGCGACAATCTCTGTTTTCAGATGGCAGCTAGGCAGTGTCGCGGGCATAACGAGCAGGTTCCCCTGCCACCTCCTCCAGCTCCCACAGTGCAGGAGCTGATGGCCCAGCAGAATGAGATTCTGCGACAGCTCTTGCAGCGCCAGCCTCACCCCTAGCAGCATGGTGGAGGCCAACATCAGCGACCTCCGGCAATGGCAACTTACCAGGAGTTTCTGAGCATGCAGCCGCCCTTGTTCACCAAGGCAGAGGATCCGTTGGACGCCGACGTGTGGCTTCGCGTCGTCGAGTCCAAGTTTCCCCTCCTCACGGGAGACTGCCCTGATGAGGCCAAGGCTCGCTTCGCCGCACAGCAGCTTCGCGGCCCTGCTCGGACTTGGTGGGACCACTTCCGTGCTATGCTCCCCGCTGATCGTGAAGTGTCTTGGGAGGAATTCAAGACTGCCTTCAGAGGACACCACATCCCAGCTGGTATTCTTGATCGGAAGTTGAATGAATTTCTGGCCCTTAATCAAGGAACCCGCACGGTACTGCAGTATGCGCAAGCCTTCAACGACTTATGCCATTATGCAGGGTACCATGCTAATTCTGATGAAAAGAAGAGAGACCGCTTCCGCAGGGGTCTTAACACCAAGCTGCGGGAACGACTCAACACTGTCCAGGCTGATAGCTTCAATGAGTTGGTCAACATGGCCATCTCCCAGGAGGATTGCATTGTAGCTCACCGGGCAGAGAAGAAGAGAAAGGCACCAATGGCAGCACCATCCGCTCAGGCTCAGAGGTTCCGGATTGTTTCTCACAATCAGAGCAGGGGTTTCCAGCAGCAGGCAGGCAGATGGGTGATCAGGCCACCTCAGCAGCAGCAGCAGCTGGCACCCAACCGCTTTCCAGCTCCCGCCCCAAGGAACAATCAACCTCCGCAGCAGCAGCAGTTCCGCCAGGGCAATGGGAACAAGTGTTTCACTTGTGGCAATGTGGGCCACTATGCCAAGAATTGTCCTAGGAACTAGCAGAGGCAGATGCCAGCACCAAATCAAGACAAGGGAAGAAAGCAGAAGGTACAGGTCAGGCAAGGGAAGCTCAACTTCACTACTCTGGAGGAAGTACCTAAGGGAGCTCCCATCATGACCGGTATCTTTTCAGTTTATAATCAACCTGCTTTAATTCTGTTTGATTCTGGTGCATCTCATAGTTCCATTAGCCAGAAGTTCAGTGCTAAATGTGAACTGCCATTCTCTCACTCAAAAGGGTCATTTATGATAGTCACACCTGGGGGTAAAATTTCAACTAATCAATTAAACCAAAGTGTGCCTATTCAACTGGGAAGCCACATTGTCAAAACCACTCTTCTTGTGTTGGGTTTGGAAAATGTGGACATTGTTCTAGGAGCAAATTGGATGACCTTGCACCAAGTTGTGCTTGATGTAGACAGCCGTACCGTGGAAGTTAATTCTCCGTTCTGCGGGAACTTCACCTTAATTTTGCCTAGTCAAGGTTCTACTCAGTCATGTGCTTTCTCTATGACAGAGTTACCTCTGAAGAAGATCCCAATAGTCTGTGAGTATGCGGATGTCTTCCCTGATGAATTGCCGGGAATGCCACCAGACCGGGATATTGAATTCGCCATCGAGTTGCAACCGGGAACGACACCAATTTCCAAGAGGCCCTACCGAATGCCACCCGCTGAGTTGGCAGATTGAAGAAGCAATTGCAGGAGTTGCTGGATAAGGGATTTATTCGCCCAAGTACTTCGCCTTGGGGATGTCCAGCACTGTTTGTGAAAAAGAAGGATGAAAACTTGAGGCCGTGTATAGATTACCGCCCTCTTAATGCGGTAACTATCAAGAACAAGTATCCTTTGCCTCGTATTGATGTTCTTTTTGACCAGTTGGTCGGGGCCAAGGTGTTTTCCAAAATAGACCTTCGCTCTGGCTACCATCAGATCAAGATACGAGCAAGTGATATTCCGAAGACGGTATTCTCAACCAGATATGGGCTATATGAATTTTTGGTGATGTCATTCGGGCTGACAAATGCACCAGCATATTTCATGTACCTGATGAATTTTGTTTTCATGCCTAAATTGGACAAGTTCGTAGTGGTGTTCATCGATGATATCTTGGTGTACTCTAAGAACGAAGAAGAACATGCCGGGCATTTGCATGTAGTGCTTCAACGTCTGCGAGAGCACCACCTTTATGCCAAGTTATCCAAGTGTGATTTTTGGCTAAAGGAAATCAAATTCTTGGGTCACACTATCTCTCAGGCTGGAATAGTTGTCGATCCTGATAAAGTGCAAGAGGTGATGAACTGGAAGCCACCAACAACTGTCCGTCAGATTTGGAGTTTTCTGGGATTAGCTGGTTATTACCGAAGATTTATTTCGGATTTCTCTCGAATTGCAAAGCCTATAACTGAGTTGCTGAAGAAAGAAGCCAAATTTGTTTGGAGTCAGAAATGCGAAGATGCCTTCCATGCATTAAGGCAGCATCTGACCACAGCACCAGTATTGGCGCAACCCGACAACAGCAAGCCTTTTGATGTATATTGCGACGCCTCTGGCACCGAGCTAGGTTGTGTCTTGATGCAAGACAACCGAGTCATCGCTTATGCCTCAAGAGCACTCATGCCTCATGAGCAAAACTATCCCACTCATGACCTCGAGTTGGCAGCAGTGGTTCATGCATTAAAAATGTGGAGGCACTATCTAATGGGAACCCACTGCAACATCTTCACTGATCATAAGAGCCTTAAGTACATCTTTACTCAGGCTGATCTCAACATGAGGCAGAGAAGATGGCTAGAGCTGATCAAGGATTATGACCTGGAGGTACATTATCACCCAGGAAAAGCTAATGTGGTAGCAGATGCCTTGACTCGGAAGTTGCAATGCAATTGTATTCTGATGGATTCTCGCATTAACACCTTGTGTGATGAGTTGAGCAAGATGCAAATTGAAGTGATTCCTTCTGGTTCTTTGTCTCACATTTCTGTTGAGCCAGCTTTGCAAGACCAGATTATCATGGCCTAGCTCAGTGACAAGGGAGTGCAGATTATCAAGAAGAATCTCCATCAGAAGGTCGAGAAGTATAATTGTTTCCGCCAAGATGAAAAGGGTGTGTTATGGTTCAAAAGCAGATTGGTGATTCCTAAAGACCAGGACCTCAAGAGGAAAATTTTGGATGAGGCTCATCTCTCCAAATTCTCTATGCATCCGGGAAGCACTAAGATGTACCATGACCTGAAGCCTTTGTATTGGTGGACCAGAATGAAGAGGGAGATAGCCCAGTATGTATCGGAATGTGACACCTGTCAGAGGATAAAGGCAAGCCACTTGAAATCAGCTGGAGCTTTGCAACCCCTGTCTATACCTTCGTGGAAGTGGGATGACATCAGCATGGATTTCATTATGGGTCTGCCCAACACCTCTCGTCATCATGATTCGATTTGGGTTATTGTGGACCGACTGACGAAAGTGGCACATTTTCTTCCTGTGCACACCACTGATAAGGCTCAGAAGTATACATAATTGTATATTGACCGGATCGTGTGTTTGCACGGATTACCTCGGACCATTGTTTCTGACCGAGGAGCCCAATTTGTTGCCAGATTTTGGGAACAATTGCAAGAGTCTTTGGGAACCAAGCTAATCAGGAGTTCAGCTTACCACCCACAGACTGATGGTCAGACGGAAAGGGTAAACCAAATCCTGGAGGATATGCTGAGAGCTTGTGCAATCGATTGTGGCAAGAACTGGGATAAGCACCTCTCCTTGGCAGAGTTTGCTTATAACAATAGTTATCAATCCAGCCTAAGGATGGCACCTTTTGAAGCTCTCTATGGAAGAAGGTGCAGGACACCACTCAATTGGTCTCAACCTGGAGAAAGAGAAGTTTTTGGACCTGACTTAGTGACTGAAGCCGAAAGGAAGGTCAAACTAATCAGGAAGAATCTAGAAGCTGCTCAGGCCAGGCATAAGAGTTACCATGATAGAAGAAGGAAACCTCTCCAGTTCGAGGTGGGAAGTTTTGTATACCTCAAGGTATCACCCACCAAGGGAGTGCAGAGGTTTGGGATCAAAGGCAAGCTAGCCCCTTGTTACATTGGACCTTATGAGATCATAGAAGCATGTGGACCCGTGGCATATAAGCTGAAGTTACCTTCAAAGATGTCTGCCATTCACAGTGTATTCCATGTATCTCAGCTGAAAAGGTGTGTTCGATTGCCGACCGAGATCATAGCAGAGCCAGAATTGGAGATAGAGCCAGATCTATCATACCAAGAGTACCCCTCCAAGATTCTGGATTGCAAAGAAAGATCAACTCGGGCTAAATTGATCAAGATGTACAAGGTCCAGTGGAGTAATCACTCAGAGGAAGAAGCTACTTGGGAAACCGAGGAATTCTTGAGATCCAACTTCCCCGATTGCCTACCTAAGGAAGCTAGTACGTAATCACACCCAACCCCCTCCTCCTGCCCTTCGAATCTAATTTTCAAAAATATGATCTTAATTCAGAATGAAGTAACTATGAAGTAAAACTTAAAAAGGGCTTCCTTCTGAAGTTGCAAAGAGAATGACATTCGAAGAGTAGATTTACCCTAATAATGACAATAATCACCCATTTCCTTTAAGTCTCACCCTTCACTTCACCCTGGGAGGACTCTGGCCCGAATCTCGGGACGAGATTCCTTTAAGGGGGGAAGGCTGTGACACCCCAGTGTCACCTAGGGTTTCTCTCAAAATGCCAAACCAAGAACCATCATTTTATGTGAACCAAATTAAGCATGAGCATCAAATTGACTTAAGAGTAAAGAATCCACCAAGCATATACCTAAAAGTATCATGATCAAAACAAATGGGTCTTTCAAAAAGGTAATAATGTTGCAACCCTAATAAAAACCCTAAGTGAGCCCCATGAGCAAAATTAAAGAAAATAGGGAAAAGGATATGAAAAATTAAAAATCATGGCTTGAGCCAATTATAAACATTGAAGTATATTTATTAAGCAACAAGAAAGGTTGAGAAAGCTTGGCCAAAATAACTCAAATAAAACCCCAAATCAAGCTTCTCATGTGGGGACTTAATGGGAATTCTGAAATTCAGAATTCTGAAATTCAGACCTTGAGCCAAAGATCAAGCATGTTCACCTTGATCCTTAACTTGAATCCTAATGGCCCCATTAACAAAAATGTGCCTAACTAACCCCTCTGTCGTGTGCCAGGAGATGGCATTGGGACGCGTGCCTTGGACATGTCAAACCAGAGATCTTCTCCCTGTGTGTGGCAGTGAGACAAACAGGATTTCTCCCCTCTCTATCTCTTAATCCAGTCAGCAAAACCTGCTAGCCTCCACACACAAACGACAAAGGAACCTGAGAGGAAGAGATCTCTCAACGGGATCATGGCCATAATCTCAAAGATTTGGGGCCAATCCACACTTGAACTCGACCTCTCTCTGCGCTGCCTCGTGCTCGACGCTGTGCCAGGCGCTAGAGCGCGCACTGGCGTTCGCCGCGCACGCCCCGAGCGCTTGTCAGAAGCCCCACCCTCGGCCGTGCTCGCCCGCGCCTATAAAGCCTCCCCGGGCGCGCCTCACTTCACCCCACGCTCACCATCACCGGCCAGCCACCCCTCCTTAGCTCCGGCGAGCTCATTTCCGCCCGCCATTGCCGCCAGAGCTTCGGCCACCGTGGCCAGCCCACCCCAGCCACCCCCAAGTCGAGCCAGTGCTTTGGCTAGCTCCGCCAGTGGCCCGTGAAGCTTTCCAAGCCCTCGGACCAGGCCGGACTTCACCGGAAGCCCGAGATCGACTTCACCGGACTTCGGTCGCCCGCCTGCGCGCGTGGACCAAGCTCTCCGGTGAGCCATTCTTCAATTCCTCGCGCACACCCCTTCCTTGTTCCCTGGTGAAGCTCTCTGACCCGTTCAATTGAACTATCTCGCCGTGAGCAGGCCGGACTCCTCGCCGCCGACGAGCATCCCCGCCTGCGCACGTGGACCGGCCGACTCCGACCATCCCCGACGGCGACCCGCACATCACTGTGATCCCCGAGACCTCCCCTACATCCTCGACCACCTCACCGGAGCAATCTCGCCGCCGGTAAGCCCCTCCGCCCTTTCTTCCGCCGCGGTTACTGTTTAAGTTAGGAGAAGGACCTCGGGTTAGGATTAGAAGAACCCGAGGGGTTTTCTGTAACGTCAGTGACTCATGTGAATAGTAGCCTAGGGACTGATCCGTGAAGAAAACTTAAAACACCCGCCAGGGACCCTAGTGCAAAGTGGTTTTCCATTTTAATCAATTCTGTTAATCTTTTTAAATAACCAGAGAACTTAGAAAATCCATAACTTGATGAATTCTTAATCAAAAGTTGTCAAACTAATTTTGCTAGATCCTAAATATTATGAACTATCATTTAAAAATGATAAACCCTATGCTTTCTTTTCTGGATTTTAGAGTTTAAAATTAAAAAAAGAAACTGGCCAAACCTTGTTTAATTAAGGAAAATTAGTTTTTCTTCTGTACTGAATCTAAGAAAATTTGTAGGTATTCAAACCTCATTTAGACATTGTTTAAAAATAGCAGGAACCCCAGTATTGAAGAATATAGTGTAATATTCATTTAAAGCTACTTTGCCCAAAACTTAGGAAAAATCAGAAAGGCATTAGAAATTAATGAACAATGAGTGAAATTATTTTTCCTAGTTTGCTTAAGTAACAAAGAACCTAGGAAAAATAAAGAGACCTTTAGTCCAGATCAGTTTTAAAATGAAATGTTTTATTTAACATTATTTGAACTAGAAATCAATTATTAGAATTACAAAGCTAGACCCAAAATTGATAATAAAAATTCAGTGGACTTATAACCACCAGAACCCCACTGCAAAAATAATGAACACCTCAGCCCAACATTTTAAGTAGGGAAAATAAATCTAACATGATAATGAGGCATTTTCCAAATAAATCATGAAGTAACCCATAATAATGCAATAATGGGCAACCAAAATTTGGCTAAGTCAATAATGAGATAAGCCACCAGAGAAAAATGCAAACCCATGAAAAAGGAGCAAAATCATACCTATTGCTAATAGATTATAAGAAAGGCCATGTAATCCAATTAATGCATACCACCCTTCCCTTAAGCAAAAAGATGCCAAACTTCAGAATGATTGCTCTTGCGCAAAACAAAAACTAAGAAAAATAAGAACTCTGTTGTTTGATATTTTTCAAATATAGTGGTAGTAGAAAGCACCTCTTTGGCTAGAAACTTGAGAAAACCATAGTAAAATAACTGAAAGGTATTAATGGCTAGAAATTTGTATCAAGTCATTTTATAGCACCTAAAAGCCAGCAAAAATAAGTTTTAGAGAATTACCCACTGTTAAATAATGGTTGTAATTCAAAGCACCCCTTCTGCCCTAAAATTTGATAATTTTGTCCAGAGAAAACTATTCACCTTCTGACCCCCAAATTTTGAGGCAAAGAAATATACACCAGTACCAAGCCACTGTAATGTTTACAGAATTTTTGGAATTTTATTTAAGCAACTTGTAGTTCAAACCCACTCCAAAACATTAAAGAGAATAAAAGAAAAGGAAAGAAGAAATAAACCTCACCCCAATAAGTCTAACTTGAGTACTTATCAATTCTCACTAAGGCTTATAAAGAATTCAGTGGAACCCCAAAAATAAACCTACCACTTACCTTAGCTAAAGTTTGACCCAATTTACCAAGTATACCACCCAAAGGTCTTACATAAGTAAGGTTTAACTTTATCTAACTCAAGTAGATCATACACCGTCAAAAGTTGTAATTTCTAAAGCACATATCATATCATGCATATATCTTACGCATTGCATTCATTAGATTGTAATCTTGCCGACAGAGAGTACGTGCTCATCCCCGAGCTAGGATCTATCCAAGAGGAGGACCAGGAGCAAGCTTCCGAGGCTGCTGTTGAGGATCTCCCCGCAGCCCCAACAATTGAAGGCAAGCCCCGGTTTATATGCATAACTGTATTACTATATGCTACTTTACTACACTTAATGCTTGTAGGATTGTAATGTGCACTTAAGTGTAGGAGTTGCTTGAAACCTCTAGTTGCATGAACTTAGGATTCCTTTTTGAGATGAATACTAGTATTCTAGGTCGAGTAGCTGCTTGCTAATCAGGATCTCGGTAGAAGTCGAGTGATTTTTCTAGCACTCGCGCGAGGTCAGGAATTGATTGTATTCATCTTGATAACGGGATCTATGTTAGTCTATGGACTTGGATCCAGGGAGAATGCCTTGTCCATGAGACGGGAAAAAGGAATTAAGGATTAATGTGTGGATACCTGAGTCAAGCTTTTGAACGTACTAAGTACATGCCGGGAAAAATGGTAACCGGTAAACCTAGTACCTAAGTGAAGCCGGGCGCGGACTTTATCCCTCATGCGACCTGAGACTGGGTCTCCCATGCTAGCTATGGTGGGTACAAGTGCGGTCACTGCACGGCGGCAGCCGGGGTCAGTGGAGCATTGTATGCCAAGGCGGTGAGGCCTGGACGCGAACGGGGAATCGATGGAGACGGTTGTCATGTGTGGGGTCGGAGTACCCTGACATGCCGTGTGTTTAGGTTTACCTTGCAAGGTTAAAACTCGATTCGAATCGTCTGCTTCTCGCAGCTAATGAGACTGCTTGACCCCTTGTACTGCATCGAGTAAGAAGTGAAATGAGGTTACATGAGATAATTTGTTGATTGAACTAAATGCTTGTCACCATGGATGCTTAGAAGGAGCAAATCTAGCTAAGTTAATGAGGATAGAATTTGAAAAGCTAAAAAATGATTTTAGAAACAGCTAGTGCTTTTGGCAAACCAAACCCCTCAGCCAAACAGCTGCATAGTCTAGAGGTAGAGGAGTAGACTCCTCACACCGGTTAAGTCTAGCTGAGTATTAGTATACTCAGCCTTGCTTGTGGCATAATTTTTGCAGGTACCATTCAGGAAATGGTTGATGGTGTGACTTGGCCTACCACCCTGTCACCGGGTTGGACGGTCGAGTGGGATGTTTCTCCGGCAGGAGAGGAGCATGAGGAGTAGTGGGCTAGGCCTTGCCCATTTCCTCGATACCGACGACATCGATTATCCGCTGCATTTTATTTTTTGAACTCTTATTTGCTACTCAAAAACTCCGATCTATGTAATAACTCAACACTTAATTTGAGGTTTCCTGTTTTATTGTATTTCTTCCGTGACTCACCTTCGAGTGAGATTGTGGAATTTGATCCTGGTTAAGTGGCTCCATCAGACTAGATCTGAGGGACTGACGGGTTATTCCGATTTAAGTGTGTTACGGCCCCTGAGGCGTGACTTAGGCACTTAAGCTGAAATAATTCGGGTGGTTCCGCCACAGCCGCACTGACGGATCATCTCCGCGCGGCGACCTGGCCGTCCAAGTTCCGGCCACACCTGCCGGAGAAGTACGACGGTACGACAAATCCATCGGAATTCATGCAGGTTTACGTCACTGCCATTACGGCAGCCGGTGGAGACACCACCGTAATGGCGACATACTTCCACGTTGCCTTGTCTGGGCCGGCCCGGACTTGGCTCATGAACCTTGCCCCAGGATCGATCTACTCCTGGGAAGAGCTCTGCGCGCGGTTCACAGCGAACTTTGCCAGCGCTTACCAACAGCATGGTGTGGAGGCTCACCTCCATGCAGTGAGGCAGGAACCCGGGGAAACTCTCCGGGCCTTCATCTCCCGCTTCACCAAGGTACGAGGGACTATACCCCGTATCTCTGATGCCTCCATCATCACCGCTTTCCGCCAGGGGGTGCGTGATGAAAAGATGCTGGAGAAGTTAGCCACACATGACGTGGAAACTGTCACCACACTCTTCGCTCTGGCCGACAAGTGCGTCAGGGCTGCCGGGGGCTGGGCATGGCACTCGGCACCACAGACTGGGGTCGCCCAGACGGGTGGCTCAGATGCCGTCGCTCAGGACGGCAAAAAGAAGAAGAAAAAGAACCACGACCACGAGAAGTCGTCGTCTACTGCTCTGGTCGTCACAGCTGCGACTGGGGCCGGAACGAGCGCAACAAGCACCCACGACCGCAGAGGGGTAACAACGGCTCTTGCCCTGTACACCCCAACAGTCGCCATAGCGCCATGGAGTGTCACGAGATCATCGAACTTGCGAAGCGCGTCAGCGAGCGGCACGAGCAGACCTCTAGGGATGGCTCCCCACCTCGTCGTCGGCCTGGCAAGGACAGGGTTGACGACGACGAGGTGGCCGCGGGAGAACGGGACCTTGGGTATCAGTCGCCCAAGGGGATCCTGAAGGACGTTTTCACCGGAGACTCAGACTCCGGTGACGATAGCTAGCCAAGGTACCGGAGGGACCTCGTTCTTCCTGGTCTACGGGGTCGGAGCCTGCCTTCCCCCGGAAACCATTATGGACTCCCCATGGGTCCAACTTTTTGATGAGTCTATGCAGGAGCAGCTACGGTGGAAGAACGTGGACTTCGTCAACGAACGCAAATGGCAAGCGGCGATCCGAAATGCACGTTGTTGGGGACTTGTTCTCAAATGCTATGAATTAAGAACAAGGCAACACAAAAGAAGGTTAAATGATTAATGTCCTTCGTCCTTCGAAGCATTATTTCCCTTGGGATATAACGATCTTCGGACGAAGGTCATGAAGGTCATACCTTCATTATTACGGCACATGATAGTGAAAACGAGAATCACATGAAATGTGAAAGATAACATGAACATTTATATACCATTATCAGTTCATTTCTATTTTATTATCATGGAAAAATAGAAATGACATTAAGTTACAAATGTACCTTCGGCTTAAAGGCAAAAGTACAAGCGTGACGCAAAAGCAAATGCCAAGTTAGCGTGAACAGTACGAGAGCACTGTTCACCTATTTATAGGCACGGGACGCAGCCCATGTAAAATTACACCCATGCCCTTTACATTTGCTAATGACCCTATAGTAACCCATCGAGGTCTGAATAGCCTTTTCCTTTTTAAGTCGGTTTCCTTTTCTGCTATCATGCCGAAGCTCTCCTGCACATAGCTTCGGCTCTGCGCCAACCTTCGTGTTCTTTGTGCTTCTTCATGTTGTAGTTCTGATCCGAGTCCGAAGATACCTGTTCATGTATTATACTCCAGAAACATTGTTAAATCATGTTTTTGAGGACCTTCGGAAGCCGAAGGCCCCCAACAGTAGCCCCTCGCAATATTAATTTGTTAGAATGATAAATTCAGATTGTGATATGGACGAAGGCCCTAAGCCGAAGGTCCGAAAAAACACCTTCCCTTTGCTAGAATAGCATGAGTCAATGACAAGCGGGACCCTCCCACTTGCAACGCCCTGGGCGTATAAATATGATCCGACCGCGAGCTCATTTGGCACGCTCTCCTGCCACCTGCTTTTGCCTGCTCAAATAGCTCTTTGCCTACAAACGCTTGTCCAGCTTTTGCATTTTTAGCTTCGGCCCTAAGAGCACATTTTCAGCATTTTCGAAGGGATGTCTCAGGAAAAGAAAGTTGTTGCTGAAATGAAACTGAGCCTTTCTGAGGAGAAGAATCTGGGATTTCTTGAATCGATAGCGAGAACAAATACAGAGAAGATTACTAGAGAAATTTTAGAAGGCTTATCTGAAGATACCGGTGAAAGCGACAGCTATGATGTAGAAAGTGGGGGTGAAGACTCCGAAGATCGACCGTGGCGACCAAGTCACACAGTCTTCGGAAAATCTAGCATTAAACAGAGTCATCTTGATAACATGAGGGGAAGATATTTTCGAGACATGTCTACGGTGAGGGCGGATGATGGGGAGAGGACTGTGCCTACTCCCGAAGAGAATGAAGTTGTGATCTTCCGGAGCTTTTTTAAAGTTGGGCTTCGGTTTCCCTTAAACAGATTTGTGGTTGATGTTCTAAAGATATATCAGGTCTACCTTCACCAACTTACTCCCGAAGCTATCATAAGAATGGGGATCTTCGTATGGGCCGTGAGGAGCCAAGGCTTGGAACCAAATGCAAAAGTTTCTGCAATATACACGAACTATTATATGAGACAAAACCCTGGGGTAAAGAACAATATCATAATAATTTTGGCTGTTATAGCTTCGGTGCTCGCTCTGGGTCAAGTTGTCCCATGCCAACCTTTCGGAAGAGATGGCCCGGAGATTGGATGAAGGAATGGTTCTATGTGAAAAATGATTTGAAAGCACGAGAAGATATTAAAGATATCATTATGCGCCCTATCTGGCAGCGTTTCGGCCTTCGGAAACCGAAGGTGGATATTGACGAGGCAGTCGAAGAATGCCAGAGGGCCTTCGATGTAGTTTGCTCTTTCATCGGGCCAAGGGATTTAGTCCAGGAGCACATAGCCTTCAGAGTATGGCCACTTGTAGAAAAGTGGGAAATGCCAAAGGAAACTATTACCAAGTCTGACGAAGGTGGGCTGATTAGGATGAAGTTCACCTTCAGATACGAGGGTAAATTTGTTGAGCCAGATGATGATTGGCTGAAATGTATTGAAGCCACAAGTGATGAACTGCTTGGGCCATACTCGAAGGCAGAAGATACTGCGTTATCTGCGGCCTTCGGAGGCCGAAAGAAGAAAAGGTTCAACCGAGTTTTTGATGCTATTGGGTTCGTGTACCCTGACTACCGCTACCCTCTACGGGGGCGAAAGAGAAAAGATGCAACTTCCGGGAAAGATGATGCTTCAACTGCTCCAAGCGAGCCTATGCCGAAGAGGAAAAGGGTGAAAGTCCTTACTCACCGACCGCGCTTTATTGAACCGGCCATAGTGCCCGAGTTTGTCGGCGAGGCCTCTTCGGCTACTGAAGCCAAAAACCCTATACCTGCGCAGAAAACTGAAGAGCTAAAGACCGAAGGCTGAAAGAATTGAAGAGCCGAAAGCTGAAGGGACAAAAATATCAGAAATTTTAAGCCCTTCGATAGAAGTTGGAGTGCCACAAACTCAGAAAGGTCCAGCGGTGACCCCCAAAAGAAAAAGGATGGTTAATGTTCTAGATGTACTGGAGACAATAAAGTCTTCAAGCTCTACTCCGAGAAAAATTGCCGAAGCTCAAAAAGCACAGATTGAAACAACAGCCTCTGAAGCCGAAGCTACAAAGCACCAGGCTGAGATTGAAACTGGACCTTCAGAGTCTGCCAGGGAGAAATCCTTGGAAACCGAAGGAGAAACTACAAAGGAAGCCACAAAGCAAATTCTGTCTGAAAAAACTCTCTCTTCAACTCCCGAAGCATCTTCCAAATTATATGATTATATTGTACGACATGCTTCGGGCAAAATGCTATCTGAAGAGGAAAAGCGAGAAGCCCATCATTATGCCCAGAAATTAAAATATCCAAAAGGGGCGCTGATATTCAATGGTAGCGGAGAAGAAGACTTCTTGTATTGTCTCCCAGACAGCAAGGAGATCTCTGTCTGCCGGGAGATGGCAAGAAGCTTCGGATTCCCAACACTAGAAGATGGGCTCTCAGTTTTGTCAAAAGATGAATTGGCCGACAGCTTAGCGTACAATAGCTTAAAGGTGAGAAAATAAACTTTTTGTGTGCTTAAAAATTCGTGTGCTTATTTTTTAATACCACGTTCCTTTTGCAGGGCCTTATTCTTAGCAATGCCCTCAGAGCGCAGAAAAGCGCTGAAGACGAGGGATGTACCATGGCGTTGAATAACCTTCGTTCCGAAGTGATTGAGCTAAGGAACAAAGGTCTTGAGAAAGATAAAATATTAAACTCATTGCTTAATAAAATAAAAGAAGGCGAAGCTACTTCCAAGGCCCAAGCTGAAGCCTAGAAGTGTGAAATTGAAAATCTTCAGAAACAGCTGGCGGAAGCGAAATTAAAGTGTGCAATTGCCGAAGCTGACCGAGACGCCACCGATTACTGGAAAAAATCATTGGGAGAAAACAACTGCAGAACTTCGGTCTTCAAAAGAAAGATGTTATGAAAAATCCATGGAATGTGTGGAGAAAATTAAGACTAGTTTCGCCAGTGTCGGCGCATATTCGAATGAAGGCAACTTCGTACTGGGAGATCCCGAAGGTCCAATCGACTAGATCAACGGCGAGGCCGAATCTTTTGAAGAAATTTTAAGTGGCCATGGAGATGTCTGTGCCTTCACAGGTGCCAGGGGAATTGCAGCTATTTTGGAGAAGGTAGGTTGCGAGCATGTGAAGATTCTGGCCCAATCTGAAGCCGCATTCTCTATTGAAGATACAAAGGACCCTCGGCCGAGGCAAGCTTTGTTGGCGAAAATTTTTTCACCGACATCTGGGAAAATGGTGGCCGAGGGATGGCTCACGAAATTATAAAGAAAAGTGAAAAAGATACCCACAATGCTAGAGAAGCAGCAAATGCAGCTGAAAAAACTGCAGAACTTGAAAAGCGAATAGGTATTGTCTAATTGCTTTTGACTTTATGATTTATTATTGTGGCTTCGCACTTTATTCATGTTTTTGTATTACAGCCAAATTATCTTCTGCTCTGGAGCCCTCCGGGTCACAGGCCGACCCCGAAGCAAAAAAGGAAGATGAAATTATTAAAATAGCCGAAGCTATTATGGACAAAGTTGTTTTTCAATTACTGAACGAAGCTGCAGAAGTAGTTTTAAAAGAGGAATAGCTATTGTTGTAAAAATATTTGGAATATTGATGTATTATTTGCTGAACAAAGTGTGTAATATTCTATGGTTTTCAAAGTAATATATAAGCTGTATATAACTCAGTTCTTTACGATGCATGAAACTTTTACGTATATACTGTTTTTGAGCCTTTAGCGAAAAAACACCTTTCCTTCTTTTCATGCTTCATGAAGAATATCATGTGCGTGGAAATATTATGCTTCGTAAGCAATAGATCTCCTCTGATGCTAAAGTTGACGAAACTGTACATCTTCAAACTTTGTTTTGTGCCTTATCACAATTTCTTTGAAGCAATTTCCGAAGATTAACATTGTATTCCCTTCTTTGTGCCATTGATGCAATGTGATGTATGATGTCATGTTATGCGAATGATGCGATGATGCTATGGTATGCAAAATGATATTGGTGCCGAAGATACACGTACGTTCCCACAGTAAGACATAGTCTCTTTGCCGTTTATTTTTTGGCGTATCAGCGTTGACTTTTCGTTGTAAGCCTCCCTTAGGAGCTTCTTCGCCTTTTATTTCGGCGGTATCAGCGTTTATGTTTCGCTGTAAGCCTCTCTTAGGAGCTTCTTCGCCTTTTATTTCGGCGGTATCAGCGTTTATTTTTCGCTGTAAGCCTCCCTTAGGAGCTTCTTCGCCTTTTATTTCGGCGGTATTAGCGTTTATTTTTCGCTGTAAGCTCTGCATTCCCTTTGGAACAACTTTTGAGCAGAAAACTTACGTTGCGTTCCCTTAAGAACGACTTTTGTTGCTCTGGCAAAGATTTGCCATGCATTCCTTAAAACGGCTTTGTGTTGCTTCGTCAAGACTTTTGGATCTTCGTTGTTTTATGAGAAAGGTATATTACATTATGATGATGTCAAAGCTATTACAAGAAATTGAAATCAACAAAAGAACTAAACTTTCAATGATTGCTATTTATTGAAAAAAGGTAAATGATAACAAATGTAAAAACTGTTTCAGAGGTAGGATATGTCTTAGTAGATGTGCTTTGATTCTGGCACAGTACTGTTGACTGTGCGAGCTTCGGACTGCTCCCTAAAGTCTCGCTGCTGGTGAGTGTGCTGGCTCCCTTCTAGCTGCTGGCCTTGGGGATAAGCGGGTTGCATTGGTGGTGGAGGTTGTTGCCAAGATGCCTGAGGTTGGCTTGCCGAAGCAACAGAGACTGCAGGATGGTTACCCACATACTCTGGAATGTACGGTGAGTGGTACGAAGCAGTATGCATAACCTGCTTCGGCTGGCTCTGTTGGGCTGCAGCTTCTGCTATCTCTTTCTGTTTTTGAATGGTGACATGGCACATCCTGGTAGTATGGCCCTTGTCCTCACCGCAAAATAGGCAGTAAATTTTCCTGGGCTGATCCCCAAACCTTCCTCCGAAGCCCCTGGCACCTCTGCCCCTTGGATCTGGGGACCGAGGATAGTTCTGTTGCTGCCCCGAAGCCTGGGAGGAATACTGCGGCCTTTGTTGCTGACTTCCCCTATCGTCATTCTGAGTAGAATGGATAGATCTAACGTGCCTAGGGTGGATTCTCCCTCCGAAGCCCCTAGTCATTTCGGAGAACCTGTAAGCTTCCTCCCTTGTTTGCCGAAAGTCATTATCTGCTCGGATATATTCATCCATCTTCTGAAGCAGTTTCTCCAGGGTCTGAGGGGGTTTCCTAGCGAAGTATTGGGCTGTAGGTCCTGGCCAAAGCCCCTTAATCATGGCCTCAATAACAATTTCATTAGGCACCGTTGGCGCCTGTGCCCTCAGTCGTAAGAACCTTCGGACATACGCCTGAAGGTATTCTTCATGATCCTGAGTGCACTGGAACAAAGCTTGAGCAGTGACCGGCTTCGTCTGAAACCCTTGAAAGCTGGTGATGAGCATGTCCTTCAGCTTTTGCCACGATGTGATTGTTCCTGGCCGAAGAGAAGAGTACCAGGTCTGTGCAACATTTTTGACTGCCATGACGAAGGATTTCGCCATGACTGCAGTATTGCCAAGATATGGTTGCTTCGTAGCTCATCAGAAATTGCTTCAGATCTGAGTGTCCGTCATACATTGGGAGCTAGGGTGGTTTATAAGACGGGGGCCAAGGTGTAGCCTGCAGTTCTGCTAACAGAGGAGAAGCATCATCAAAAGCAAAATTTCCATGATGGAAATCCTCATACCAGTCATCCTCGTTGACGAAGCCCTCTTGGTGAAGCTCTCTGTACTGGGGCCTCCGGTTCTGCTCATCTTGCGTAAGATGACGAACTTCTTCAGAGGCTTCGTCTATCTGCCTTTGTAGGTCAGCTAGCCGGGCCATCTTTTCTTTCTTCCTTTGTACTTGTTGATGCAGCATCTCCATATTCCTGATTTCTTGGTCCAAATCGTCCTCCTGAGGCGTTGGACTGGTGGCCTTCCTCTTCTGGCTTCGGGCTTCCCGAAGAGAAAGGGTCTCCTGGTTCGGGTCCAGTGGCTGCAGAGCAGCAGCCCCTGTTGTTGAAGCTTTCTTTGGCGGCATGACGAAGGTCAATGCTTGCCGAAGGTGGTCAAAAAGGGTTCACCGGAGGTGGGCACCAATGTTGGGGACTTGTTCTCAAATGCTATGAATTAAGAACAAGGCAACACAAAAGAAGGTTAAATGATTAATGTCCTTCGTCCTTCGAAGCATTATTTCCCTTGGGATATAACGATCTTCGGACGAAGGTCATGAAGGTCATACCTTCATTATTACGGCACATGATAGTGAAAACGAGAATCACATGAAATGCGAAAGATAACATGAACATTTATATACCATTATCAGTTCATTTCTATTTTATTATCATGGAAAAATAGAAATGACATTAAGTTACAAATGTACCTTCGGCTTAAAGGCAAAAGTACAAGCGTGACGCAAAAGCAAATGCCAAGTTAGCGTGAACAGTACGGGAGCACTGTTCACCTATTTATAGGCACGGGACGCAGCCCATGTAAAATTACACCATGCCCTTTACATTTGCTAATGACCCTATAGTAACCCATCGAGGTCTGAATAGCCTTTTCCTTTTTAAGTCGGTTTCCTTTTCTGCTATCATGCCGAAGCTCTCCTGCACATAGCTTCGGCTCTGCGCCAACCTTCGTGTTCTTTGTGCTTCTTCATGTTGTAGTTCTGATCCGAGTCCGAAGATACCTGTTCATGTATTATACTCCAGAAACATTGTTAAATCATGTTTTTGAGGACCTTCGGAAGCCAAAGGCCCCCAACACACGTTACAACCAAGCGCTCGGGCGCTACCGCCAGCGGATCGTGCATAGTAGGGAGCTCGGGGTCCGGGACCTAGTCCTACGGTGAGTACTGAACCAAGAAGGGCTCCACAAATCCTCCCCCAGTCGGGAAGGACCCTTCAAGGTGACGGAAGTACGCCGACCCGGGTGTGTCCGCCTTGCCACAACTAAAGGAATGCCTCTTCCCAACCCCTGGAACATAGAGTATCTTCGTAAGTTCTATCCATAGGAGCAAGTCTGAGGGGTTGGGGTTTCTTCTTTTTGTAACTAGGTTGTGCATACGTGTATGCCAGCCCGGTGAGGTCCGCCCTCGTAAGCCCGGCCTGTTGGTCTGCACCCATGCATATCGAGTTATGAAAGGAAGGATTTACCCCCTCAGATATGCTTATGTGATGGTTTTATTCTGTTACAGTTTCTAGATATCATTTTTTATCTAACCCACCCATACAGCTCTCCACCCTTGCTGGTATCATGACATCCGAATTGAGTAGCCAGGCTTGCAGTTTAGGACCCCTCTACGAAAGCAGGGGGTCCGGCAGCCTGGGGGCCGGTTCTAGAGAACGGGTACCCGTTCCTTGGGGTGGTCCGGAGCTGTGTAGCCGCTTAGCTTGGTTCCGTACCCTAAGCCTACACACTCCACCACTCTGCGACATGTATCCTAGTATTTGAACTATAGCCTGATGGGTCCGAGAACCTGGGGTCCGGTCCTAGAGAATGGACGCTCGTCTCCTGGGGTGGTCCAGAGCTGTGTAGCTGCTTAGCCTGGTTCCGTACCCTAAGCCTACACGCGCCACCACTCTGCGATGGGTGTCCTAGTATCTGGAGCTATGATTCAGGGGGTCCGGACACACGACTTGGCTCCCCAGGCTAAATCCTGCAAGTCATGTTGCGTGAATCAAAGGATGGCTGATACCAGACGATGGGCCCTATGGGTGTGCTACTAACACTTCCTAGCTGAAGCTGTGAACAGGTCCAGGTCCCAGTCGAGGCTACCGTTTGGGGGCCGGTGAAAGGGAAATAGGGTCAAACCTTTTCCTAAATAATTTTGGTGGTTGAATTGCCCAACACAAATAATTGGACTTACTAGTTTGCTCTAGATTATAAGTTCTACAGGTGCCAAAGGTTCAACACAAACCAATAAAAAAGTCCAAGAAAGGGTTCAAATAAAAAGAGCAAAAGACAACCGAAGGCTGCCCTGGTCTGGCGCACCGGACAGTGTCCGGTGCACTAGGGAGATCAACTCCGAACTTGCCACCTTCGGGCTTTTTAAAATTGCCTCTCCGCTATAATTCACCGGTCTGTCCGGTGTAGCACCAGACTGTCCGGTGTGCCAGCGGAGTAACGACTAACAGCGACAATGGACATCTGCAAAAGGTGAACAGTGAGCTACAGTGCACGGACTGCGCGCGCAGAAGTCAGAGCAGATGCAGATGGCGCACCGGACAGTGAACAGTGACTGTCCGGTGCACCACCGGACTGTCCGGTGGCCCCACATGTCAGAGCTCCAACGGTCGAACCCTAACGGTTGGGTGACGTGGCTGGCGCACCGGACAGTGTCCGGTGGCACACCGGATTGTTCGGTGCACCCTTCGACAGTAGCCTTCCCCAATGGCCACTTTGGTGGTTGGGGCTATAAATACCCCCAACCACCAACACTTCAAGGCATCCATGTTTTCAGCCAACACATTCAATACAAGAGCTAGTGCATTCAATACAAGACACAAATAGAGTGAATCAAAATCTCTCCAAGTCCCAATTCCACTCAAAGCAATAGTGACTAGAAGAGAGTGTTTTGACGTGTTCTTTTGAGCTCTTGCGCTTGGATCGCTTTTCTTCTTCCTCCATTCTTGTTTTCAACTCACTTGTAATCAAAGCAAGAGACACCAAGTTGTGGTGGTCCTTGTAGTTGACTAAGTGTCCCGTTTGATTGAAGAGAAAAGCTCACTCGGTGAAGGTGACCGTTTGAGAGAGGGAAAGGGTTGAAAGTGACCCGGTCTTTGTGACCACCTCAACGGGGAGTAGGTTTGCAAGAACCGAACCTCGGTAAAACAAATCATCGTGTCGCTCTCGCTATTTGCTTGTGATTTGTTTTTCGCCCTCTCTTTCGGACTCGATTATATTTCTAACGCTAACCCCGGCTTGTAGTTGTGCTTAAACTTTATAAATTTCAGATTTGCCTATTCACCCCCCCTCTAGGCGACTTTCAATTGGTATCAGTTCCTGGTACTTCATTAGAGCCTAACTGCTCGAAGTGATGTCGGGAGCTCATGCCAAGAAGGAGATGGTGACCGGCGAGAAGCCCGCCATAAGCCACGGGAAAGCTCCATCGGGAGAGTCTGGCAACAAGAAGAGGGAGGAATCACCTCCCCACATTAAGTCCCACCGGAGTGACGACAAGAAGAAGAAAATGAAGAAAGTGGTCTACTACGAGACCGACTCTTCATCGCCATCCACCTCCGGCTCCGACACATCGTCCATCACTTCTAAGCGCCATGAGCGCAAGAAGTTTAGTAAGATCCCCTTACGTTATCCTCGCATTTCCAAACACACTCTTTTACTTTCTGTCCCACTAGGCAAACCACCGGTCTTTGACGGTGAAGATTATTGTATGTGGAGTGATAAAATGAGGCACCATCTAACCTCACTCCACGCTAGTATTTGGGACATTGTTGAATTTGGTGCGCAGGAGCCATCCATGGGGGATGAAGGCTATGACTCGGACGAGGTAGCCCAAATCCGGCACTTCAACTCCCAAGCCACTACTATACTCCCCGCCTCTCTAAGTCGAGAGGAGTATAATAAGGTGCAAGGGTTGAAGAGTGCCAAAGAGATTTGGGACGTGCTCAAGACCGAGCACGAAGGAGACGAGGTGACCAAGATCACCAAGAGGGAAACGATCGAGGGGGAGCTCGGTCGATTCATGCTTCACCAAGGGGAGGAGCCACAAGCCATGTACAACCGGCTCAAGACCTTGGTGAACCAAGTGCGCAACCTCGGGAGCACTAAATGGGATGACCATGAGATGGTCAAGATTATTCTTAGATCACTCGTTTTTCTTAATCCTACTCAAGTTCAATTAATTCGTGGTGATCCAAGATATAAACTAATGTCTCCCGAGGAAGTGATAGGAAAGTTTGTGAGCTTTGAACTCATGATCAAAGGCTCCAAACAAATAATCGAGCGAGGCGCCACCTCTACAACCGAGGTGCAACCCGTCGCATTCAAAGCGACGGAAGAAAAGAAAGAAGAGTCTACATCAAGTAGGCTCCCCATCGACGCCTCCAATCTCGACAATGAGGAGATGGCTTTAATCATCAAAAGCTTTCGCTAAATCCTCAAGCAAAGGAAGGGGAAAGATCACAAGCCCCGTCCCAAGAAAGTTTGCTACAAATGTGGTAAGCCCGGTCACTTTATAGCAAAATGTCCTATTTCTAGTGACAGTGACAGGGGCGACGACAAGAAGGGAAGAAGGAAGGAGAAGAAGAAGTATTACAAGAAGAAGGGCGGCGATGCCCATGTTTGTCGGGAGTGGGACTCCGACGAGAGCTCCACCGACTCCTCCTCCGACGAGGACGCCGCAAACATCGCCGTCAACTAGGGTCTCCTCTTCCCCAACGTCGGCCACAAGTGCCTCATGGCAAGGGACGGCAAAAAGAAGGTAAAATCTAGAGCCTCCACTAAATATGCAACATCTAGTGATGAGGATAACTCTAGTAATGATGAGGATAATTTGCTTGCCCTTTTTGCCAACCTAAACATGCAACAAAAAGAAAAACTAAATGAATTGATAGGAGCTATTCATGAGAAGGATGAACTCTTGGATAGCCAAGAGGACTTCCTAATTAAAGAAAATAAAAAGCATGTTAAGGTTAAAAATGCTTATGCTCAGGAAGTAGAAAAGTGTGAAAAATTGACTAGTGAGCTAAGCACTTGCCATGATGTTATCTCAAACCTTAAAAATGAAAATGCCAAATTAATTGCTAAGGTTGAGAAGTTAGATGTTTGTGATGATTCAATTGTTAGTCTTAGAAATGATAATGCTAGTTTGATTACTAAGATTTGAAAGGGAAATGTGCCCTTGGGCTATTTCTATTATATTTTGGTGATTAAGTGTCCAACACATAGTAAGTAAGTTGAGTATATGCCAAATGAAAAGAGAAGTGCAAATCATGTAACAAGGTATGTTTCTAGACTTAGTACATTGTTTTGAGTACTAACATGTTTTGTCTAAGTGCTAGAAACATAGAAAAGAGAAGAAGAAAAGGACTTGGCTCTAAGCAGCCAACACTCAGCTTAGTCTAGCACACCGGACTGTCCGGCGGTGCACCGGACAGTGTCCGGTGCGCCAGGCTGGCTTCCGGCGAACTGGCCACTCTCGGGAATGTTTGGCGGCGTACGGTTATAATTCACCGGACTGTCCGGTGGTGCATCGGACTGTCTGGTGAGCCAACGGTCGCCAGCACAACGGTCGGTCGCGCAATCCGCGGGCGACGCGTGGCCCGTGCCAACAGTCGGCGGGGGGCACCGGACTGTAAGGTGTGCACCGGACAGTGTCCGGTGCACCAACCAGCTCGGAGTTGCAACGGTCGTTTGCGCTCGAAAAGGAAGGAGATCGCGCACCGGACATGAACAGTGGCTGTCCGGTGGTGCACCGGACTGTCTGGTGCGCCACCCGACAGAAGGAAACTTTGGCCTTCCTTGTTGGCCTCCAACGGCTCCTAGCTGCCTTGGGGCTATAAAAGGGACCCCTAGGCGCATGGAGGAGACACCCAAGCACACTCTAAGCATTCCAAGACTTCTAGTCCTCACTTTCACGCAATCGTTCATCGTTCTTGAGATTGGAGCACTTTTCGAGTTGTAAACTCCCCGCGCGTGTTTTGTGTGCTCATCTTCTCACTTGTGTGCGTGTTTGCGGTGTGGATTTAATTCTAGTGTGCGTTGCTCTTCCCAACCTTACTCCACGCTTTTCTTGAGATCAATCTTGTAAGGGCGAGAGGCTCCAACTTGTGGGGATTCCTCGCAAATGGGAAGAAAACTATAAGGAAGAATATCGTGGTATTCAAGTTGATCATCGGATCACTTGAAAGAGGTTGAGTGCAACCCTCGTCCATTGGGACGCCACAACGTGGAAGTAGGCAAGTGTTTTACTTGACCGAACCACGGGATAAACCACTGTGTCTCTTGTGTTGTCTTTGTGATTACTGTGGTTCGCAAGAGCTTGCTCTATAGCCACTTGGTTCTATTGCACTAACATCTTTATAACCAAGCTTGTGGCTATTTAGTGTTGAATTTTACAGGATCACCTATTCACCCCCCCTCTAGGTGCTCTCAATTGGTATCAGAGCCGTTCTCTTCACGTAAGGGACTAATCGCCCGAAGAGATGGATCCTAAGGGAAAGGGGATGGTGGTCAACGATAAGGAAAAGGAGTCCTTCCTCAACGAGCCTAGAGACGACAAGCCCACTGACTCTGGCTCGAGTCACAAGAAGAAGGACGGGAATAAGAAGAGGCGCATCAAGAAGATCGTCTACTACGACAGCGATGAATCTTCTTCTTCACCAAGAGACGACGACGAGAAAAAGAAACCGGTTAATTCAAATTATTCATTTGATTATTCTCGTATTCCTTTTAATTCCAATGCTCATTTGCTTTCAATTCCCCTTGGTAAACCTCCACACTTTGATGGAGAGGACTACGCTTTTTGGAGTCACAAAATGCATAGTCACTTATTTTCTCTCCATCCTAGTATATGGGAGATCTTTGAAAATGGAATGCATTTCGACAGTACCGATAACCCTGTGTTTATCAATAAGCAAATTCATAAGAATGCACAAGCTACCACTATTTTGCTAGCATCCTTGTGCAGGGACGAGTACAACAAGGTGAGCAGCTTGGACAACACCAAGCAAATCTGGGACACCCTCAAAATATCACATGAGGGAAACGACACCACCATGATCACCAAAATGGAGTTGGTGGAAGGCAAGCTGGGAAGCTTCGCGATGATCAGGGGAGAGGAGCCAACACAAACATACAACAAGCTCAAGACCCTGGTCAACAAAATTAGAAGCTATGGAAGTACAAGATGGACGAATCACGATGTCGTTCGTCTAATGCGAAGGTCATTCACGGTAATTGACCCCCATCTTGTTAACCTTATTCGTGAGAATCCCAGGTACACCAAGATGACGCCCGAGGAGATTCTTGGAAAGTTTGTGAGCGGGCGCATGATGGTGAAGGAGGCCTGATATGTGGACGACGCTCTAAATGGTCCACTTCCCATCCACGAGCCTCAAACCGTTGCCCTCAAGGCAACCAGCAGCAGGGAGACGCTACCAAGCAAGGTGGCACAAGTAGAGGCCACTGGCCTCAATGAAGATGAGATGGCGCTTATCATCAAGCGCTTCAAGACCACATTAAAAGGACGCAAGGAGTACCCCAACAAGAATAAGACAAGGGGAAAGCGTTCCTGCTTCAAATGCGGTAAGACAGGTCATTTTATTGCTCAATGTCCCGACAATGAAAATGACCAGGGGGAAGAAAGACATGGGAAGAAGGAGAAGAAGAAAAGCTATAGGAAGGCTAAAGGCGAGGCGCGTCTTGGAAAAGAATGGGACTCGGACTGCTCTTCATCCGACTCCGATGATGAAGGACTGGCAGCCTCGGCCTTCAACAAATCTTCGCTCTTCCCAAACGAAAGCCACACCTGCCTCATGGCCAAGGAAAAGAAGGTGAGTGTTCGAGATTCCCCCAAGTACTCTACTTCTAGTGATGAGGATTCTAGTGATGATGAGGTAGACTACACTAGCTTGTTCAAAGGATTAGATAGAGCTAAAGTAGAAAAGATTAATGAGTTGATTGATGCTTTAAATGAAAAAGATAGACTGCTAGAGAGGCAAGAGGCCATCTTGTATGAGGAACATGACAAATTTGTTAGTGTTCAAAAGTCTCTTGCCTTAGAGATTAAAAGGAATGAATTACTATCTTCTGAGTTATCTACTTGCAATGAATCTATCTCTAGCTTAAAGAACTTGAATGATGATTTAAATGCTAAGCTAGAGGTAGAAAATAAATCAAGTTCATGTGTAGAACATGTTGTAATTTGCAATAGATGCAAGGATTTTGATATCAATGCTTGTGATGAACATCTTGCGTCCATTGCTAAATTAAATGATGAGGTGGCAAGTCTTAATGCCCAACTTAAGCCTTGCAAGGTTGATTTTGATAAGCTAAAATTTGCTAGGGATGCCTACACAATTGGTAGACACCCCTCTATTAAGGATGGACTTGGCTTTCTAAAGGAAGCCAAGAACTTAACAATCCAAAGGGCTCCCATTCCCAACAAGGAGAAATGGAAGGCCCCTATGGCTAGTATAGCATTCAAAAGAATCATGCTTTCATGTATAATAGGAAAATTGCTAGTCATAATAGGAGATATGATTATGATGCTTGTGATTCATGTGCTATGTTTGCTTCAAGTTCTAATTTAATGGTAGACCTAGGAGAAATTTTGTGTCTCATGCTCCTAGGAAAATGTGTAATAAACCTATTACTGTCTTTCATGCTTGCAACACTACGTTTGTACTTTCATGTAAAAATGAAAAAGTGGTTGCTAGAAAATTGGGATCCAAATGCAAAGAAGACAAGACTTGCATTTGGGTCCCAAAGGCTATTGTGACTAACCTTGTAGGACCCAACAAGAGTTGGGTACCTAAAACCCAAGTATAAATTGCCTTGCAGGTTTATGCATCCGGGGGTTCAAGCTGGATTATCGACAGCGGATGCACAAACCACATGACGGGGGAGAAGAAGATGTTCACCTCCTACGTCAAGAACAAAGATTCCTAAGATACAATTATTTTTGGAGATGGGAACCAAGGCAAGGTTAAAGGTTTGGAAAAAATAGCCATCACAAGGGAGCACTCTATTTCCAATGTATTTTTAGTAGAGTCGCT
Source organism: Zea mays (assembly GCF_902167145.1). Taxonomy (NCBI): domain Eukaryota; kingdom Viridiplantae; phylum Streptophyta; class Magnoliopsida; order Poales; family Poaceae; genus Zea; species Zea mays. The sequence goes on along the minus strand of NC_050101.1, from coordinate 107,084,323 downwards.
AGGCTATAATCTCTTGTCTGTAAGTCAATTGTGCCACATGGGCTACAATTGTTTGTTTACAAATGTTGATGTATCTGTCTTTAGAAGGAGTGATGGTTCATTAGCGTTTAAGGGTGTACTAGATGGCAAACTCTACTTAGTTGATTTTTCGAAAGAGGAGGACGATCTAGATGCATGCTTAATCGCTAAGACTAGTATGGGCTGGCTGTGGCATCGCCGTCTAGCACATGTTGGGATGAAGAACCTTCACAAACTTCTAAAGGGAGAGCATGTGTTAGGACTAACCAATGTGTCACACCCGGTTTTGAAGGTAAACCGAATGCGAACCATGTACGTGCCAGGATCAGTAATTCACTTACATAGCGATTACATAAATGACTCATCATAGCACAATGCTTCGAATTACAATAAAGAGTAAGTAATAATATTACAGACTAGAGCCATTTACATAGTATAAATCAAAGTACACAGAGTCGAAACGTAGCCAACGTAAACAACCCACCACAGGCAGCTGACTGGGGGAGGTCGCTAGCCTAATCCTCGAACTCATCGACGTCCTGGAACTCCCGGAGATCTGCCTCGACACCGTTCTCCTTCTTTACCTGAGCATAGATTGCACCAAAGGCAACCTGGTGTTTTGTGAAAGCAAGGGTGAGTACACATCAACGTACTCAGCAAATGTCCCGTTTGGCTGTAGTGGACTGGCTTTATGTGGAGTTAAGTCAAGCAGTTGCTTTTAGTTGGTCTGGTTATTATTACTAGTAGAAAGCCATGTTTTAGCGTTAACCCAAGTTATTAACCCAAAGTACCCTTTCCAAACGGAAAGAATAACACTTACCATTACCATAGTCATAATCATAACCATCCTCCTCATCACCACCTGTAAACCATACATCTCTGATCAAGTATCTCTAATCAATGGAGCTCCCTTGGCTGCTCATAACCGCGAGCACGGCTGATATATCAGTTTCATAACACTCTGCAGAGGTTGCGCACTTTACCCACAAGTCGTGATTCCCTCTTGCCTCGGGCCGATCAAATCCTTAAACACTACCAAGGTGAATAGGCAGGGTTTCACTACGTAGCCTTTACAAAGATTCCCCGAGGCTGTAGCCGCTCGTTAGGTTTCCTAAATGCACCGCACTCCTCCCCAAGGGGCGAACCAAAATTGGCAGAGCGAGCCGCATACACCGAGCCCCATTAACGGCACGACGGCTAAGTGAACTACACCCCGGTTCCTCTAATTATTCAGCTAAGGGCATCCCATTCCACCCTCATGGTTGCACTATTTTCCCGGACGGTCATCCAACGAACAGGTCCTTACGGAGAGGCACTCGAGAAACCGCTCGAGCCCCCTTGAATGACACAAGTATAACATCATAATAAAGAAGGGAAACATCGTATCATTGATAAATCTCATCATGTTCATTGATTAGAGTTGAGCAATAGCATAAAACGAAGCAATAATAACCCAAAAGGTAATCAAGGACAAGGTAAATACAAAGCTAGTCAATCCTTAGGTTGATCATGGTATGCGGGTTGATGAATTATAAAGTAAATGGGACATAATAGGTCAGAGGACACTTGCCTTCACCAAACAGATGCTTAGGGTCTTCGATCTCATAGAACTCGAAGAGTTTGATCACTTGGTCGCCATGCTTGATCGTCGATTCCTCGAAGCTCAGAAACGAATCGCGATCTAATCGCAACGCGAAGCGAAGACGAACAGGCACAAGCAAACAAACATATACATGTGCATAAGAACATTACACCATACAAGATAAAATGTTATAAAAGCGAGCAATATAAAATAGAGAGCGCCTCTACGGTTACGCGAGAAAAAGAACCACGATAGTCGAAGCTACGGTCGAGGGGGTTAGCGCGTTTACGTTAAACAAGTACTAATTAGAACATTTAATCCGACATTTCTATATTAATGGATATTAATCAAATGTAAATTACTACTACTACTTAGTTTTGACTAACTTACTATTTAAATATTTGACAGTTAAGCAAGTAACTTAATGAATATGGTCGATTCTAAGCGAGACGAATTAACGACACACGACGTGCAAACACGATGTGCGCAACGCACGGACACAAACGACTTAGTGCGCGGACAACGCGCGATACGCGTGAACGGCACGCGGCAAGACGCACGACACACGCGAACGGCACACGACAACGCGTGCGAACAACACGCGCGACACTCGCGAACGACACGCGACGACGTGCACGAAACAGCACCGCGGCACGCGCGGACCGATATGCGAAACTAATAAATAAACAACGTGATTAAACTAAATAATTATTAATAAATAACATTTCAGTTAAGGTTAATCATATTGGTGACTAATTATAAATGCGTAAATCGAATTCCTAAATTAGGTTTTTAAATTGAAACGTCGTTCTAGTAGCCACTGGTTAAACAAACGTTTAACTAAATTAAATTAAATATGCAAAAATTGGGATAAATATATCTGAATTAAGATAATTTTAATACGAATCTAGCGCAACTTGAATGGATCGAATCGGGTTTAAAACGCAAAAGTTATGAATGTTTTAAACCATACTGTAATTCGCGCGGGCTAAATTTACGAGACTGCCATCGTCTTATTCCTCTCATCTTCTTCCTCCCATCCATGAAAGAGAGAGGAGGGGAAGAGGAGGGGGCTGCGCAGGGGAGGACGAGACCGGGCCGACCGGGGGTGGGCGCGGCCGCACCGGGCGCGCGGGGCACGACCACAGCCGCCGGGGAGGGGCGCGCGGGCGCGGGAGCACGGGAACGCGGACGCCACCGCCGGCCACCGCCGTCGCCGCCGCCGGGGAGGGGGAAAGGGGCGTCGTCGAGGAGGGGAAACGGAGGGGGAGGGGTGCCGCCGCCGGGGAAGGTGAGGGGAGAGTGAGGGAGGCCCTGCGCGGACGGGAAAACTAAGAACACGAAGAAACCCTAGGTACAACAATTGAGGTTCTCACCGTGGAAGAAGACCCTCACCGGAGCCGAGAGGAAATCCGTCATTGCCGGAGATTCGGGGATCCAATTGACGAACCGAATGCGCTGCGACGAAGCCCTCAACGAGACGAACGCAGCGGTACCCTCGGATTCGACAGATGATGCACGGATTGGGAGTAATTGCTCGCCGGAGTTGGAACCGCTCCGAACTTCGGCGAGCAATACCGGGAGCTAGGGATTGGATTTGGAGAAAACGTTTTGTGTTATGGAACGGGCTCGACGAGATGAAGCCGGACATGTATATATATCTAGGGTTTGGATGAGATAATAATTCAGTTAAAATTCGGATTTTACTATTTTTAAAATTCGAAAAAGCCTAGAAATCTATATTTTGTGCTCAAAATATTATAGATACTTTCAAAAATTCCTATAAATGTTTTGGCACCTAATGAACTCAAAAAACATAATTAGAATTTATAAAAACATTTTTAAGTTCCACAAATAAATAGATTTTGGTTTCCGGAAAATAGAAAAATATTCCGAAAAATATGAAAATTTACCGAGCACTTCTATAAGATATGTTAACATGTTTCAAACCCATTTTGCACTTAGAAACACCATGCAACGGCATGAATGCAACAACCAAAGTGCCTCTAAGGCTTATTCCACTAGGTTTACGCTAATATAAAACAAAATAATTCTCCATTTTTAGGGAAAAGAGAAAGGAAAGCGAAGAACTGAGAGAGTAACACCTGAATTTGGTGGATATTAGAAAAGAAATTTTATACCCCCAAATTCAGGGTGTTACAAACAGAATCTCGTCCTCGAGATTCAAGAAGAGGCTAGCAAGAAAATGAGATTGGTTCATTAGTCTTTCATAGCTTTTTCTAACTCAACTTTGCCTCCGCCGGCTTGACTTGTGAATTGGTTGCTTTGACCATCAGATGCTTGAGACCGATTGATGCAATTCTTAAGGATCTCCTGGACCTGTGGGTTAGGACCCACACACACTTTCGCTGCGCCACTCTGATTTTTTTGGTTGATGTTGATCGCATTGTCTTCATCAGGGTTAGCGGCTAACCCCCTTAACAAGAGCATTGATACACACTTGATGAAGATGTTGCCGACTCTGATCTTGACTGATTTGGAGGAGTTGGAGGTTGCCAAAAGGACAGGTGCAAGAGGAAAGAATAACGAGAAAAGGTAAGTATAGACGGATTAGAGAGAGCTGGGGGAGAACCCAACTACTTAACTCTATGGCACTCACCTAGTAAACAGATTCCATTGCGGTCCAAGAGCCACAACACATCAACACTCATTCCAAAGAAGCAAATCAGTCATAGCAGAAGGACAAACATCAATGTAGGATATAGAGGTGTCAAGGGTGCATATGATAATAATTAAAAAACATAACAAAGGATATACTTAAGACAAGACTCGCGAAACGACAAAGTGGAGAAAACAATCAAGGGTAAGATTGGTAAGGTTCCAACATAAGGGTTGAAGTAAAGATTCATTACCGAGTGGAGTTACAAGGAAACGACGAGATTACTACAGGTGTGCAAAATAAAATGATCACTCATGGATCATTAGGAAGCAAGGGTGGTCAACGGCATGTTAACTGAAATATTTCAAACAGATATTGGGACATAAAGGTAAGCATATATAAAAATAAGAGTATGCAAGATTCCAATGGTACGAGCATACCAAGACCAAGAAAGTACAAATTACCAAAAAGATAGCGACTTATCAATAGAATAGGAAAGGGTCTCAAAAGACAGTAAGATCATGGACATATAAACTAAAATGTTTAAATAGGTAGTAGAGGTACAAGGGTAAGTGCTTTAGATTAAGGGATAAGGGTATTAAAAATGCAAGGATACGAGCATGTCAATAACAAAATGGAATAGAGATGGTCAAATAGTAGCAATTTAATAATGCATGAGGAAAGAGTCCCAAAAGACTAAAGGCTATGGTCAGGGGGCATCTACAAAGATGTCGCAAGCACAAGATGAGATCAGATCTAATAGATTGAGAGAAGTATAGACCATACTAGAATAAAATACTTTTTGGCAAGGGGCATATAGGAGCACAACATAGAATTAGTCGAGGTGACTAATATTTTGAAGCAGAATCAAGGATGAGATGAAGTAATAATCAATAAGTCCTTAAAACAGCCAATGCTACTCTAGGTCAGCGGTCCTACAGTCAGCACGGCTTTGATACCACTTATGTCACACCCGATTTTGAAGGTAAACCGAATGCGAACCATGTACGTGCCAGGATCAGTAATTCACGTACACAACGATTACATAAATGACTCAACAAAGCACAATGCTTCGAATTACAATAAAGAGTAAGTAATAATATTACAGACTAGAGCCATTTACATAATATAAATCAAAGTACACAGAATCGAAACGTAGCCAACATAAAAAACCCACCACAGGCAGCTGACTGGGGGAGGTCGCTAGCCTAATCCTTGAACTCATCGACGTCCTGGAACTCCCGGAGATCCGCCTCGACACCGTTCTCCTTCTTTACCTGAGCATAGATTGCACCGAAGGCAACCTGATGTTTTGGGAAAGCAAGGGTGAGTACACATCAACGTACTCAACAAATGTCCCGTTTGGCTGTAGTGGACTGGCTTTATGTGGAGTTAAGTCAAGCAGTTGCTTTTAGTTGGTCAGGTTATTATTACTAGTAGAAAGCCATGTTTTAGCGTTAACCCAAGTTATTAACCCAAAGTACCCTTTCCAAACGGAAAGAATACCACTTACCATTACCATAGTCATAATCATAACCATCCTCCTCATCACCACCTGTAAACCATACATCTCTGATCAAGTATCTCTAATCAATGGAGCTCCCTTGGCCGCTCATAACCGCGAGCACGGCTGATATATCAGTTTCATAACACTCTGCAGAGGTTGCGCACTTTACCCACAAGTCGTGATTCCCTCTTGCCTCGGGCCGATCAAATCCTTAAACACTACCAAGGTGAATAGGCAGGGTTTCACTACGTAGCCTTTACAAAGATTCCCCGAGGCTGTAGCCGCCCGTTAGGTTTCCTAAATGCACTGCACTCCTCCCCAAGGGGCGAACCAAACTTGGCAGAGCGAGCCGCATACACCGAGCCCCATTAATGGTACGACGGCTAAGTGAACTACACTCCGGTTCCTCTAATTATTCAGCTAAGGGCATCCCATTCCACCCTCATGGTTGCACTATTTTCCCGGGCGGTCATCCAACGAACAGGTCCTTACGGAGAGGCACTCGAGAAACCGCTCGAGCCCCCTTGAATGACACAAGTATAACTTCATAATAAAGAAGGGAAACAACGTATCATTGATAAATCTCATCATGTTCATTGATTAGAGTTGAGCAATAGCATAAAGATAAATAATAATAACCCAAAAGGTAATCAAGGACAAGGTAAATACAAAGCTAGTCAATCCTTAGGTTGATCATGGTATGCGGGTTGATGAATTATAAAGTAAATGGGACATAATAGGTCAGAGGACACTTGCCTTCACCAAACAGATGCTTAGGGTCTTCGATCTCATAGAACTCGAAGAGTTTGATCACTTGGTCGCCATGCTTGATCGTCGATTCCTCGAAGCTCAGAAACGAATCGTGATCTAATCGCAACGCGAAGCGAAGACGAACAGGCACAAGCAAACAAACATATACATGTGCATAAGAACATTACACCATACAAGATAAAATGTTATAAAAGCGAGCAATATAAAATAGAGAGCGCCTCTACGATTACGCGAGGAAAAGAACCACGATAGTCGAAGCTACGGTCGAGGGGTTAGCGCGTTTACGTTAAACAAGTACTAATTAGAACATTTAATCCGACATTTCTATATTAATGGATATTAATCAAATGTAAATTAATACTACTACTTAGTTTTGACTAACTTACTATTTAAATATTTGACAGTTAAGCAAGTAACTTAATGAATATGATCGATTCTAAGCGAGACGAATTAACGACGCACGACGTGCAAACACGATGTGCGCAACGCACGGACACAAAAGACTTAGTGCGCGGACAACACGCGATACACGTGAACGGCACGCGGCAAGGCGTGCGACACACGCGAACGGCACACGACAACGCGTGCGAACAACACGCGCGACACTCGCGAACGACACGCGACGACATGCGCGAAACAGCATCACGGCACGCGCGGACCGATATGCGAAACTAATAAATAAACAACATGATTAAACTAAATAATTATTAATAAATAACATTTCAGTTAAGGTTAATCATATTTGTGACTAATTATAAATGCGCAAATCGAATTCCTAAATTAGGTTTTTAAATTGAAACGTCGTTCTAGTAGCTACTCGTTAATCAAACGTTTAACTAAATTAAATAAAATATGAAAAAATTGGGATAAATATATCTAAATTAAGATAATTTTAATACGAATCTAGCGCAAGTTGAATGGATCGAATCGGGTTTAAAACACAAAAGTTATAAATATTTTAAACCATACTGTAATTCGCGCGGACTAAATTTACGAGACTGTCATCGTCTTCTTCCTCTCATCTTCTTCCTCCCATCCATGGAAGAGAGAGCAGAGGAAGAGGAGGGGGCTGCGCAAGGGAGGACGAGACCGGGCCGGCCGGGGGCGGGCGCGGCCGCACCGGGCACACGGGGCACGGCCACCGCCGCCGGGGAGGGGCGCGCGGGCGCGGGAGCACGGGAACACGGACGCCACCGCCGCCGCCGCCGCCGGGGAGGGGGAAAGGGGCGTCGTCGGGGATGGGAAACAGAGGGGGAGGGGTGCCGCCGCTGGGGAAGGTGAGGGGAGAGTGGGGGAGGCCCTGCGCGGACGGGAAAACGAAGAACACGAAGAAACCCTAGGTACAACAATGGAGGTTCTCACCGGGGAAGAAGACCCTCGCCGGAGCCGAGAGGAAATCCATCGATTGCTGGAGATTCAGGGATCCAATCGACGAACCGAACGCGCTGCGACGAAGCCCTCGACGAGACGAACGCAGCGGTACCCTCGGATTCGGCAGACGATGCACGGATTGGGAGTAATTGCTCGCCGGAGTTGGAACCGCCCCAAACTTCGGCGAGCAATACCGGGAGCTAGGGATTGGATTTGGAGAAAACGTTTTGTGTTCTGGAACGGGCTCGACGAGATGAAGTCGGACATGTATATATATCTAGGGTTTGGATGAGATGAAAATTCAGTTAAAATTCGGATTTTACTATTTTTAAAATTCGAAAAAGCCTAGAAATCCATATTTTTTGCTCAAAATATTATAGATACTTTCAAAAATTCCAGAAAATTCCTATAAATGTTTTGGCACCTAATGAACTCAAAAAACATAATTAGAATTTCTAAAAACATTTTTAAGTTCCACAAATAAATAGATTTTGGTTTCCGGAAAATAGAAAAATATTCCGAAAAATATGAAAATTTACCGAGCGCTTCTATAAGATATGTTAACATGTTTCGAACCCATTTTGTACTTAGAAACACCATGCAACGGTATGAATGCAACAACCAAAGTGCCTCTAGGGCTTATTCCACTAGGTTTACGCTAATATAAAACAAAATAATTCTCTTTTTTTAGGGAAAAGAGAAAGGAAAGCGAAGAACTGAGAGAGTAACACCTAAATTTGGTGGATATTAGAAAAGAAATTTTATACCCCCAAATTCAGGGTGTTACAAACAGAATCTCATCCTCGAGATTCAAGAAGAGGCTAGCAAGAAAATGAGATTGGTTCATTAGTCTTTCATAGCTTTTTCTAACTCAACTTTGCCTCTGCCGGCTTGACTTATGAATTGGTTGCTTTGACCATCAGATGCTTGAGACCGATTGATGCAATTCTTGAGAATCTCCTGGACCTGTGGGTTAGGACCCACACACACTTTCGCTGCGCCACTCTTATTTTTTTGGTTGATGTTGATCGCATTGTCTTCATCAGGGTTAGCGGCTAACCCCCTTAACAAGAGCATTGATACACACTTGATGAAGATGTTGCCGACTCTGATCTTGACTGATTTGGAGGAGTTGGATGTTTCCAAAAGGACAGGTGCAAGAGGAAAGAATAACGAGAAAAGGTAAGTATAGACGGATTAGAGAGAGCTGGGGGAGAACCCAACTACTTAACTCTATGGCACTCACCTAGTAAACAAATTCCATTGCGGTCCAAGGGCCACAACACATCAACACTCATTCCAAAGAAGCAAATCAGTTATAGCAGAAGGACAAACATCAATGTAGGATATAGAGGTGTCAAGGGTGCATATGATAATAATTAAAAACATAACAAAGGATATAGTTAAGACAAGACTCGCGAAACGACAAAGTGGAGAAAACAATCAAGGGTAAGATTGGTAAGGTTCCAACATAAGGGTTGAAGTAAAGATTCATTACCGAGTGGTGATGATTTTTCCCGCTTCACTTTGGTGTTCTTTTTGCAGGATAAATCATAAACCCAAGGGACCCTAAAGCGCTTTCTAAAGAGGGCTCAAAGCCAGTTTGAGCTCAAGGTGAAAAAGATAAGAAGCGACAACGGGTCCGAGTTTAAGAATCTGCAAGTGGAGGAGTACCTTGAGGAGGAAGGCATCAAGCACGGGTTCTCCGCTCCCTACACACCACAGCAAAATGGTGTGGTAGAAAGGAAGAACAGGATGCTTATCGACATGGCGAGGTCGATGCTTGGAGAGTTCAAGACGCCTGAGCGGTTTTGGTCAGAAGCTGTGAACACAGCTTGCCATGCCATAAACCGGCTCTATCTTCATCGCAACGTCTCATACTTTCGTGTATTTGGGAGCAAATGTTACATTCTAGTGAAGAAAGGTAGAAATTCTAAATTTGCTCCCAAAGCTGTAGAAGGGGTTTTACTACGGTATGACTCAAATACAAGGGCGTATAGAGTCTTCAACAAATCATCGGGTTTGGTTGAAGTCTCTAGCGACGTTGTATTTGATGAGACTACTGGCTCTCCAAGAGAGCAAGTTGATCTTGATGATGTAGACGAAGATGATGTTCCAACGGCCACAATACGCACCATGGCGATTGGAGATGTGCGACCACAGGAACAACAAGAGCAAGATCAACCTTCTTCCTCAACAATGGTGCATCCCCAACCCAAGATGATGAACAAGTTCCTCAAGAAGAGGCGTGTGATCAAGGGGGAGCACAAGAAAAACAAGTTATGGAGGAAGAAGCACCACAGGCCCCTCCAACTCAAGTCCGAGCGACGATCAAACGAAATCACCCCGTTGACCAGATTCTGGGTGACATAAGCAAGGGAGTAACTACTCGCTCAATATTAGCTAACTTTTGTGAGCATTACTCGTTTGTCTCTTCTATTGAGCCTTTCAGGGTAGAAGAGGCCTTGCAAGATCCGGACTGGGTGTTGGCCATGCAGGAAGAGCTCAACAACTTCAAGCGAAATGAAGTTTGGAGTCTAGTGCCACGTCCAAAGCAAAACGTTGTGGGAACCAAGTGGGTGTTCCGCAACAAGCAAGACGAGCACGGGGTGGTGACAAGAAACAAGGCTCGACTTGTGGCAAAAGGCTATGCCCAAGTCGCAGGTTTGGATTTTGAGGAGACTTTTGCTCCTGTGGCTAGGCTAGAGTCTATTCGCATTCTGTTAGCCTATGTCGCTCACCATTCTTTCAGGTTGTTTCAAATGGACGTGAAGAGCGCTTTCCTTAATGGGCCAATCAAGGAGGAGGTGTATGTGGAACAACCCCCTGGCTTTGAGGATGACAGGTATCCTGACCACGTTTTTAAGCTCTCTAAGGCTCTCTATGGACTTAAGCAAGCCCAAAGAGCATGGTATGAATGCCTTAGAGATTTCTTAATTGCTAATGCTTTCAAGGTTGGGAAAGCCGATCCCACTCTTTTCACTAAGACTTGTGACAGTGACCTTTTTGTGTGCCAAATTTATGTCGATGATATTTGGTTCTACTAATCAAAAGTCTTGTGAGGAGTTTAGCAGGGTGATGACACAGAAATTTGAGATGTCGATGATGGGCGAGTTGACATACTTCCTTGGGTTCCTTGGGTTCCAAGTAAAGCAACTCAAGGATGGCACTTTCCTCTCCCAAACAAAGTACACACAAGATCTTCTCAAGCGGTTTGGGATGAAGGACGCCAAGCCCACGATGACATCAATGGGAACCGACGGACATGTCGACCTCAATAAAGGAGGTAAGTCTATTGATCAAAAGGCATACCGGTCTATGATAGGGTCATTACTTTATTTATGTGCTAGTAGACCGGATATTATGCTTAGCGTATGCATGTGTGCTAGATTTCAATCCGACCCAAGGGAATGTCACCTTGTGGCCGTTAAGCGGATTCTTAGATATTTTAGTTGCTACGCCTTGCTTCGGGATCTGGTATCCAAAGGGGTCTACCTTTGACTTGATTGGATATTCAGACTCCAATTATGCCGGGTGCAAGGTTGATAGGAAGAGCACATCGGGGATGTGCCAATTTCTAGGAAGGTCCCTGGTGTCATGGAGCTCAAAGAAACAAACATCCATTGCCCTATCCACCACTGAGGCCGAGTATGTTGCCGCAGGACAGTGTTGCGCGCAACTACTTTGGATGAGGCAAACCCTCTGGGACTTTGGCTACAATTTGAGCAAAGTCCCACTCCTATGTGACAATGAGAGTGCAATCCGCATGGCGGATAATCCTGTTGAACACAGCCACACTAAGCACATAGACATCTGGCATCACTTTTTGAGAGACCACCAGCAAAAGGGAGATATCGAAGTGTTCTATATTAGCACCGAGAACCAGCTAGCCGATATCTTTACCAAGCCTTTAGATGAGAAAACCTTTTGCAGGCTGCGTAGTGAGCTTAATGTCTTAGATTCACGTAACTTGGATTGATCTATAGCATACATGTGTTTTATGCCTTTGATCATGTTACTTTATGCATTTATGAGATTTGTTGTTGGTGCTCAAGTTGTGCAAGGGATCCCCGGATCTCACAAGTCCATGTGTGAGTGATGCACATATTTAGGGGGAGAAGTGCTATAACTTGACCCTTTGATACTAACATTTCTGTTTGAGTTTACTTAATGTAGTCTCAAAGGTAAATTGAAAGGGAAAGGTGAACTTGGACCATGCAAAGACTTCCACTGCACTCCGGTATTAGTGTACTCACCTCTAAGTTCATACTTATGATCTTATTGCCTTTTGCTCTTAATTGACATTTTTGGTGAGGCAATGGGGTTAAAGGGCCAATAATAATCCCGTTTTGGTGCTTAATGCCAAAGGGGGAGAAATTAAGGCTGTTGGGGACTTGTTCTCAAATGCTATGAATTAAGAACAAGGCAACATAAAATGTTAAATGTTAATGTCCTTCGTCCACTGAAGCATTATCTCCCCGAGGATTTAATGAACTTCGGACGAAGGCCATGAACAAAATATCACGAAGGTCACACCTTCGTGATCAGACTTATAAGACAATGAAGAATGAAATATAAAATATGAAACATTGGAGAAAGATATACCAAAAAACAGGTAATATTATTCACATATTTTATTATACAAACCTAAATATTAAGACATAATATTTAGGTACATTTATACCTTCGTCTTGGCAAAAACAATAATTCCAGTGTAACGTGTCAGCGATTGCAAGATTGCGTGAACAGTACAAGGGTATTGTTCATCTATTTATAGGCACAGGGCGCAGCCTGTGTAAAATTACATTTATGCCCTTTACAATCGACTGCAATAATGACACAAAACATCATGGGTCATTAAGTCATTTTATCTTTAAGTCGGTTCACCCCTTCGTCTTGAGATCTGTCACTGTGTCAAAGCTTTATAGGTGATAGCTTCGGCGCTGCTTCTGAGAGAATCTGCCGAAGGTGTTCTCTTGCTTTAGGATCTTCGGCTACGAAGCATACCCTCAACAGTAGCCCCTTCGCGGTGCTAGATCGTTTTTCGTAACGAGCTTGATCTGTGAAAAAGTCTTCTAGGCTTCGGGATGCCGAAGATCCAAAAAACACCTTCCCTGAGCTCGTTGGCGAGAAACGATTAAAATATTCCGCTCGCGGAGTGGCCCCATCTTGCAGCAATTACGCGCGCCCTGGCAATTCACCTTCTCGGACTCTGTGGCCCACCGATCAGTGAGTGCGAGTGACTGTTTGTCTGGTGCGGAAAACCTTGACGATTCACCTTCCCACCTGCGGCCACCTGCGGCACTATATAAACAGACGGGTAGGTGTGAAGTTACCACAACATTCATTGCTATTGCATTGTTTTGCTGCCAAAATATTGACCAAAGCCGAAGCTATTTACTTTGCTCAAGCTTCGCAAAACGAAAGAGCTTCGGCAAAGTAAAGAAAAATTTTCAACTTCATTCAAAAAACAAGAAATTCAATCACCAGATGGCCAGAGTGCGTTCCACAGCTAGGGTTACGCGCGACGGAGAAGAAGCCGAAGGTGCAGAAACTGCCCCAATCTCCAAAGTGATGAAGCGCTCAGGGCTGGTAGCATCGGAGGAAGCACCTACCACTGAAGCAGAACAAGCTGATGTTGAGGAGACTGAGCTGAAGATGATTACAGCGCAGTGCCAAGTAAACCGAGCCACTTGGATTTCGGGAAATCCACCATCTCCGAAGATGATCTGCCTAAGATGTTGAATTTGGGCTATTTCAACGAAGCGAAGAAAGAGCTGGTTCATTTTGGTGGGGAAGAGACTACTCCGAAGCCAGGAAAGGATGAAGTAGTGGTCTTCAAAAGTTTCTTTAAGGCTGGTTTGAGATTTCCTTTGAACAAGATGATTGCTGATGTATTGAATAAGGTTGGGATCTACCTTCATCAGCTAACTCCTAACACTATCGTTAGGCTTAGTGTTAATATCTAGGCTCTTCGAAGCCAAGGGGTGGAGCCATTTGGTGAAGGCTTCTGCCGAGTGCATGAGCTCCATTACCAGACGAAAGCTAGAGGAGATGGGCTACATGAAAATTTTGGCTGCTACAACTTTGCCTATCGCAAGACTACAAAATTTCCAGTGATTAGCTACCGAAGCAAGTGGCCAGCTGGCTGGAAGTCTGAGTGGTTCTACATCAAAGTTGATGAAGAGAAGGAGAAGCTAGTCCAGAGTCCGTTGGAATTGATATTCGAAGAGACTAGACCCCGGTGCGACATGACACCAGAGAGTCCGAGCCAAATCGCCCTTGCTGAATTTTGAGTTATTGCAGATCATATTGGCACTAGGGACTTAGTGCAAGAGTTTTTGGCCTTCAGAGTGTTCCCAACTTTGAAGAAATGGGAAATGCTGAAGCTGAAGGGCGAAAAGAAGAAGGGGGAATTTGTTCGTTTGCCTTACCATTACAAATTCAAGAAACATTTCAAAGTGCCTTGCCAAGAGTGGCTGGATACAATTGAAGTAATGTGCAATGAAATACTCGGCAATTATTCTAAAAAAGAAGATCAATTGATGACTGTGGCCTTCGGCACCCATCCGAAGCGGAGGTTAAATCGAGTAATGGATGCTCTGGATTTTGAGTACCCTGATTACGAGCGGCTAGACAAGGATGCCGAAGGCCAAAAAAGGAAAAGAGTAGTTGGTGCTCTGAATAAAGACGATGAAGAACAACCGAAGAAGAAAAAGTTAGAGCCTGAGCCGAAAACAGGTGTTTCGAAGAAGAGAAAAGCTACAGCTTCGAAGCAGAAAGCAATTGATGAAGAAGAAGAATCTGCTGCAACACCCTCTGCTACCGAAGTAGAGGAAATCTTAAAGGTAATGACTGAATCTTTGCCTGTCAAGCTAAGTCCACTCAGGCCACATCTGACGAAGCTTTTTTAGAAGGAAAAGGAGCCCGCGAAAACGAAGAAGGCAACTAGGCCAAAAAAGCAAAGAATCATTACAGTGACAGAAGCCATCAAAGGGACACCACCAAGAGCTTTAGCTCCGAAGGCGCCGGCTGTTGGAAGCACGACAACTACTGAAGCTACACCTTTGGAAGCCACAAATGCCGAAGCTACCAGAGCCGAAGATATTCATTAAGAAAGCACGATTGATGATATAGATAAAATACTGCTAGACATGGCCACAGAAGAAGCTGCCACAGCCACCGAAGAGACTACGACCCTAGAGCCCGAGAAGGAGAAAGAAATAGCCGAAGACACTTCGGAAGATGAAGTTTTTAACTTTCAAAACTTAATTGGTCAGGAACTGACAAAGGCTGAGAAAGAAGAGCTAAAAGAATATGCTATATCTTGCGGATATCGGCCGGGAGCACTTCTCTTCGGTGGCATTGATGACAAAAGGTTGGGCTGCGTCCGGGATCAGACCGGTGCGAAGGTTATCGGTACTCTATCAAAGAGTATCGGTTTCCCGAAGCTTGAAACAGATATCAGCCGCTACCGACGACAGCACATCGTCGGTAGTTTATTTTATTCCAATTTCAAGGTAAACAACTTTTCTCTGACTTTTATTGTTTTTAATAACGAAGATATTTTCTAACGAAGGTTGTTTATGTGCAGAGTATGCTGCTGAGCAAAGCTTTGAAAATGCAGCATGATTTGGAAGATAAAAAACACGAGGTTATAATTGAGAATTTAGAGAGCAAAATAAAGGAGCAATCAGCTGCTATTGAAAAGAAAGACTTCGAGCTTCAGACAACCGAAGGATTATTGGCGGAAGCTGAAGCTAAAATAGCAGAATTAAGTACGAAGCTTCTCTGCCAATCAAAACACTTTGAACAAGAAAAGCAAGAGCTTAATGCAAAATTTAAGGCCGAAGTCCAGAAAAATTCAGATTTGAAAAAATCATTGACAAGCCTTCAAAACAAATGTTTGGAATTCAGTAATCGATGTGTTCAACGGCTGAAGCAGGTCTTCTATTCGGTTGGAGCCAGCAGCGAAAAATTTAATCCTTCGTCTGAAGACCTGCCAGGGGCCTTCGAACATATCGAAGGTGAAATTGACGACCTTGATGAAGTTATAGCTGGACATGGTGACTTCTGTGCCCTGGTAGCTTCTCGGGGCACAACTGTTGCCTTCCTGAAGTCTGGCTGCGAACACGGAAAGGTTATCAATAGACCCAATTTCAGCTTATCACCAGTAGATTTGGATAACATTCCCAACCTTGCCCGAAGCATAGAAAATAGATTTATAAAATTGGTATGGACAAAGGGTGGACGAAGCAAAGCTGGTGATGAGGCTCGGAGTCATCTTAAGCCGATAACAAAATCATACCTTGTACTTACCTCTTCCTTCGAAATTGAATTTTGCTTACAATACTTTAATACGTACAGGATGACGAAGCCGAGGCCGAAGCTGAGGAGTAAAAAGACGAAGCTCCATGGATACTGACGAAGCTTGAATAGTCTGTAGAAAAAGCTCTAAAAAACTCTTGTAATAACTTGTGTAAAGAATGATGTAATTAAATTTTACTTCGTGGACTTTGTCCATACCTTGTAATATATTCTTACCTTTCCATCAATGTATAAAGTGCTTTGATGTGAACAAAATTAGCATTTTTGAGCCGAAGGCGAAAAACACCTTCCCTTCTTTTCGTACACAGCGAAGCATAAAACTGCTTCTTTTTCTTTTTTCTGAAGCCTTCTCTTTAGAGCCGAAGTAGCTGTTTATGTTATGAAGATGATGATCCTATGTATGTCTAAATGAATGTTTATGAATGCAAATGTATGATGTAATGTATCGTGCAAATGAATGCCCAAACCCACACATACGAAGCCATAACCAAAGCCTTCGTTCCCTTAGGAACAACCAAAGTCTCTTTGCCGTTTATTTTTCGGATTCACCGTTTATTTTTCGGTGTATCAGCGCTGACTTTTCGCTGTAAGTTCTGCATTCCCTTAGGAACATCTTTTGAACTTCTTCGCCTTCTATTTCGGCGATATCGCATTGACTTTTCGCGCTTCGCCTTATATTTTGGCGGAATCAGCGTTGACTTTTTGCTGTAAGCTCTGCATTCCCTTAGAAACGACTTTTGAGCAGAAAACTTACGCTGCGCTCCTTTAGGAACGGCTTTTTTGTAGCTTCGTTGTGCTCTGCATCCCCTTAGGGACGTCTTTCGAGCTTCTCCCTGTTTTTTCTTTTCTCTTTGCACTCGATGGTGCATGCTCAGCTTTTACATTTACATTTTTGGGGGATATTGCTCTTGTAGAGCTGAAATAAGAAAAAGAGAAATTACATGCTATGGCCCCGTTAAAAACCTTTCTCCCCCTTTGGAAAGGAAAAGGGTGCCATAGAAAAAATAAAAAGATTGCATCAAGCTACACATAATATCGCCGAAGCTCATCCGCATTCCAAGATCTAGGAATGTCGTTGCCGTCCATATCCTTCAATCTGTAAGAACCGGGTCTTGACAAAGATACTACCAGGAAAGGTCCTTCCCACTTCAACTGTAGCTTGCCTACTGTATCTAGGTTGGCAACTCTCCGAAGTATCAAGTGCCCTAGCCTGATATTTTTTAATCGAACTTTTCTGTCACACCATTTTATTGTTTCGGCTTGATATTTATTGATGTTTTCCACAGCCTGAAGCATGATTCCCTCTATAGCATCTTTTGCCATAGAATAATCAGCTTCGTCCTCTACTGCAGCCACTGTTCTTATCGATCCTGCTTTAGCTTCTTCCGGGGTTATCACTTCGTCACCAAATAGTAATTTGAATGGTGTAAAGCCTGTTGACCTTGATATCGTTGTGTTGTGGCTCCACCCCACTTTGATAATTCATCTGGCCACTTTCCCCTGGGCT
This sequence comes from Zea mays, assembly GCF_902167145.1. Classification (NCBI taxonomy): domain Eukaryota; kingdom Viridiplantae; phylum Streptophyta; class Magnoliopsida; order Poales; family Poaceae; genus Zea; species Zea mays. The sequence continues at coordinate 107,066,619 of NC_050101.1, read as the reverse complement.
GATTGAAAATTAACTTCATTATTCCTGTCATTATAATGCCATTAGCTCTTTCGACAAGTTCATTTGACTCCGGATGTCTAACAGATGCAAAATGGATCTTCGTGCCAATTTGCTCACAGAACTCTTTGAAAGCTTCGACATCAAACTGTGTTCCGTTGTCCACAGTAATAGCCTTCGGCACTCCGAAGCGACAAACAATATTTTGCCAGAAAAATTTCTGAACCGTGACCGAAGTTATTGTGGCTAAAGGTTTCGCCTCAATCCATTTGGAAAAATATTCTACCGCCACCACAACAAATTTTAAATTTCCTTGTGCTGGTGGAAGTGGGCCTAGCAAATCAAGGCCCCACCTTTGCAACGGCCAAGTGGGCTATATTAACTGAGTCAGAGACGAAGGCTATTTTTGATCCCTTGCACATTTTTGACAGCCTTCGCATTTTTGGACTAATTCTGCTGCATCCGAAGCTGCCTTCGGCCAATAAAATCCTTGACGAAAAACTTTTCTCAGCAAGGGCCTAGATCCGATGTGAGATCCACACAGGCCTGCGTGCATTTCCTTCATCAATTCTATACCTTCAGCTCTGGATAAACATTTGAGCAATGGAGAACAAACTCCATGTTTGTATAATTCCCCTTCTATTATTACATATGGTCGGGCTCTTGCCTCTATTCTCTTGTTATAAGCTTCGTCATCTAAAAGGCAGTTGCCCTGAAGAAAAGATATAATCTCCGTTCTCCAGTCCTCACTATGAACATGAGATATATTGAGCACTGCTCTTTCAAGAAGTTCCACCGAAGGTGCTTTTATTGTCTCAAAGAATACTTCTGAAGATAAAGGCAGCCCCTGTGCCGCTGACTTGGCTAGCAGATCAGCATGCTCATTTTCTCCTCGTGGAATATTTTTGACAGAAAACCCTTCGAAAGAAGCTTCAAGCCTTCGAACTGTGTCCAAATATTTCTCGAGCTTCGGATCTATTGCTTTACAACTCTTATCAACATGTCCATAAATAACTTGGGAATCGATTTTGAGAACCGCCCTTCTTATCCCCATTGCCTTTAACTTCTGAAGCCCCAAAATCAAAGCTTCGTATTCAGCAATATTATTTGTGTAGCTGAAATCAAGTTTCACTACATAGCATGTTCTAACTTTGGAAGGTGCAACTAAAACAGCGATTGCACCTGCCCCGAAGGTTCCCCAGGAACCGTCATAGAACACTGTCCAAGCTTCGGCATCTTTACTTGCTTCTTCTTCCTGAGCCCCCGGCGTCCAGTCAGCGATGAAGTCTGCTAACGCTTGGGACTGAATCGAGGATCTATGCACATAATCAATGCTGAATTCGTTGAGTTCCGTAGCCCACTTTCCAATCCTTCCAGTAGCTTCTCTGTTCCTCATTATATCCTTCAAAGGATGTGATGAAGGAACAATTATATGGTATGCTTGAAAGTAGTGTCGAAGCTTCCTGGAGGCCATTAAGACAGCATATAGCACCTTCTCCAATTATGTATAGTTTTTCTTTGATAAACTGAGAACTTTGGAGACAAAGTATACTGGAGCTTGCCTTTTAGTTTGCCCTTCAAGCTTCTCCTGGACAAGTAACGCACTCACTGCAGAGTGCGAAGCTGCTACGTACAACAGCAGAGGAGCCCCTGGCGCGGGTGGAGTTAGCGTCGTTAGATCTATCAGATACTGTTTCAGCTCTTCGAAGGCTTTCTGCTGAGCTGATCCCCATTGAAAGACTTCGGCCGACTTCAATACTTCGAAGAATGGTAAATTTCTCTCTGCTGATCTAGATATAAATCGATTCAGAGATGCCAGTCTTCCTGTCAGCCGTTGAGCCCCCTTCTTTGTGCTTGGCGGCTCCATCCGAAGAATAGCTTTGATTTTATTTGGATTAGCTTCGATTCCTTTTGTTGAAACTAGACAACCAAGGAATTTCCCCTTCTTTACTCCGAAGACACACTTTTCTGGATTCAACTTCAGGCCAGCTTGCCTAAAATTAGCAAATGTCTCCCGCAGATCAGCAATGTGATGTTCTTGCTTCGTGCTTTTTACTATGATATCATCGACATAAGTTAGCACATTTCTGCCTATCTGAGAATGAAGGACTTTCGTTGTCATTCTACTGAAGCTTCCTCCAGCATTCTTGAGCCCCTCAGGCATCCGAAGATAACAATATGTACCACTGGGGGTTATGAAGCTTGTTTTTGGCTCGTCTTCCTTTTTCATCCAAATTTGATGGTAACCTGAATAACAATCTAGTAGACTCATGAGCTCTGACGAAGCTGCTGCATCTACTAGAGAATCTATCCTTGGTAATGGAAACTCATCCTTCGGACAAGCCTTGTTGAGATCAGTAAAATCAATGCACATTCTCCATTTGCCATTGGCGTTCTTCACCATAACAGTGTTAGCTAGCCATTCTGGGTATTTTACTTCTCTGATGACTCCAGCACTAAGAAGTCTTTTCACTTCATTCCGAGCACCTTCGGCTTTGTCATCAGACATTTTCCGAAGCCTCTGCTTTCTGGGTCTGAAGGATGGATCAACATTGAGCGAGTGTTCAATGACATCCCTGTTGACACCACAGAGATCGTTGGCGGACCATGCGAAGACATCTTTGTTGTTGAACAAAAACTGTGTTAGGTTTTTCTCCTGTTCCTTAGATAATTGAGATCCCAGCAACACCTTCTGCTCTGCTATATCTTCACATAAGAGCATGGGCTTCGGCTGATCGACCGAAGCAGCCTTCTCCCTTCTGTACTTGTATTGCTCACAAGCTTCGGCTCCATCTATATTATGGATTGCTTTTGAATCTGTCCAGTTTCCTTCAGCCTTTCTGGCAGCTTCCTGACTTCCATGAATAGCAATAGGTCCTTGATCCAAAGGTATCTTCATGCAAAGATATGCTGGATGAAGAATTGATTCAAAAGCATTGAGTGTCCCACGACCAATGATTGCATTGTAGGGATACTCCATGTCGACAATATCAAACACAACTTGCTCAGTCCTTGTATTGTTGACATATCCGAAGGTCACTGGCATCGTGATCTTGCCGAGCGCTACAATCTGCCTTCCTCCGAAGCCACAAAGCGGGTGTGTAGCATCATGAATCTTATCCTCTGGCTCTTGCATCTGTCTGAAGGCTTTAGCAAATATAATATCCGCTGCACTGCCTGTATCAACCAGAACATTGTGGACCAGAAACCCTTTGATAACACAAGAAATAACCATAGCATCATTGTGAGGGTAATCCTTGAGCTGAAGGTCCTCTTGGGAGAAGGTGATTGGGATGTGGGACCATCTTGACTTGATGAAGGGTCCTTGCACCCCGACATGATGTACCCTTCTCCGTGCCTCCTTCTTCTGCTTCTTGTTGGCCGGCTCTGAGCATGAACCGCCTGTTATCGGGAGTACCAGCTTCGGAGCCGAAGCAGCTCCAGCTTGGTTGTTGAACGAAGCTGTCGGGGACCATATATAGGGGTACCCTCAAGGCTCCTAATTCTCAGCTGGTAACCCCCATCAGCACAAAGCTGCAAAGGCCTAATGGGTGCGATTAAGTCAGGGATCAGTCCATTCGAGTGACTCGATCACGCCTCGCCCGAGCCTAGCCTCGGACAAGGGCAGCCGACCCCGGAGGGTTTCCGTCTCGCCCGAGGCCCCCCTCCAACGGCGGACACATCTCCGGCTCGCCCGAGGCCCTGCCTTCGCTAAGAAGCAACCCTGACTAAATCACCGCACCGACTGACCGAATCGCAGGAGCATTTAACGCAAAGGTGGCCTGACACCTTTATCCTGTCACACGCCCCCCGGCAGAGCCGAAGTGACCGCCGTCACTTCGCCGCTCCACTGACCGGCCTGACAAAAGGACAGCGTCGCCTGCGCCACTCCGACTGCAGTGCCACTTGACAGAGTGAGACTGACAGGCAGCCAGGCCCTGCCAAAGGCACCATAGGAAGCTCCGCTCCGCCCGACCCAGGGCTCGGACTCGGGCTAGGTCCCGGAAGACGGCGAACTCCGCTCCGCCCGACCCCAGGGCTCAGACTCGGGCTAGGTCCCGGAAGACGGCGAACTCCGCTCCGCCCGAACCCAGGGCTCGGACTCGGGCTAAGTCCCGGAAGACGGCGAACTCCGCTCCGCCCGAACCCAGGGCTCGGACTCGGGCTAAGTCCCGGAAGACGGCGAACTCCGCTCCGCCCGACCCCAGGGCTCGGACTCGGGCTCAGCCCCAGAAGACGACGAACTCCGCTTCGCCCGACCCTAGGGCTCGGACTCCGCCCTGGCCTCTGCCGAACGACCTCCGCCTCGCTCGACCCAAGGGCTCGGACTCGGCCTCGGCCATGGAAGACAGACTCGACCTCGGCTTCGGAGGAGCCTCCACGTCGCCCAACCTAGGGCGCAAGCTAGCCACGTCAACAGGAAGCGCCATCATCACCCTACCCCGAGCTGACTCGGGCCATAGAGAACAAGACCAGTGTCCCATCTGGCTAGCTCCGCCAGATAGGCAATGATGGCGCCCCGCAAGCTCTGTGACGACGACGGCTCTCAGCTCTCTTACGGAAGCAGGAGGACGTCAGCAAGGACTCAACCGCTCCGACAGCTGTCCCTCCGCCAGGCTCCGTCGCTCCTCCGACGGCCACGACATCACACCAGCTGGGTGCCAAGATCTCTCCGGCTGCCACATCGGCATGTACTTAGGGCGCTAGCTCTCCCCCGCTAGACACGTAGCACTCTGCTACACCCCCATTGTACACCTGGATCCTCTCCTTACGCCTATAAAAGGAAGGACCAGGGCCCTCTTAGAGAAGGTTGGCCGCGCGGGGACAAGGACGGGACAGGCGCTCTCTTGGGGCCGCTCGCTTCCCTCTCCCGCGTGGACGCTTGTAACCCCCTACTGCAAGCGCACCCGACCTGGGCGCGAGACGAACACGAAGGCCGCGGGATTTCCACCTTTCTCACGCCCGTCTCCGGCCACCTCACTTCCCCCCTTCGCGCTCGGCCTCGCGTCGACCCATCTGGGCTGGGGCACGCGGCGACATTCACTCGTCGGCTTAGGGACCCCCCGGTCTCGAAACGCCGACAGTTGGCGCGCCAGGTAGGGGCCTGCTGCGTGTTGACGAACAGCTTCCCGTCAAGCTCTAGATGGGCAGTCTCCAGCAACCTCTCCGACCCGGGACGGTGCTCCGTTTCGGGAGTCTTGAGTTCATGTCTTTCGACGGCAGCTACGACATGATACTCCTTCCACCGCCGCGCGACAACGACAATGGCGGCCGATAGCCCGCCCGCCGGCGGCGGGATCGACGACGTCTTCCCCGCGCGGTGGAAGAACAACATTCGAGCTCGCCCCGTCCTCTCCCCCGCCAACGGAGGAGGAGGCGGGGCAACCAAGGCCAAGCGGGAGGCCGCGCCTCGTCGGCTGTCGAGCGAGTCGACGTCCCCAGCGCCCCAACGGGGGGCGCGTCGGGCGTCGACCTCGCGTTTGAGACGAAGGCGAGCGCCGTCTCCCCGCGACATGCCAATCCCGAGCAAGGGGACGACGCCGGTGCGCTCGCGGAGAGCTTGCGGGACGTCGCCCTCGTACCTGAGACGACGGTGCAATCAGTCCCCGACGTGACTATGTCGCTGCTCGTCGACCGAAAGGTACCGACCGATTCCCATCCCACGTCATTTGGACTCAGCCACAACCCGCCTAGCAACCTTGCTTCGGCGGGCGCTCTCGTAGAGGCGAGTTCAAACCCTCCGGGGTTTCGCATGCGGTCGCCTTGGGACCGGCTGATGGACGTCTCGACCTACGGGCCCTCTGGGTCCGAGGAAGATGACGACCCCAACATCTGTTGGGATTTCTCTGGATTTGGCAACCCCAGTGCCATGTGGGACTTCATGACCGCATGTGACTACTGCCTCTCCGACTATTCCGACGGTAGCCGCAGCCTCGACGACGAGGACTGCGGCCCAAGCCGCGAATGTTTCCACGTCGAGCTAGGGGATCCCTCCGAAGGCAACCATCTCAGCATGCCGGAGGACGGTGATCACCCTAGGCCGGTGCCTCGCGCTGACATCCCGCGGGAGCTAGCTGTGGTCCCCGTTCCGGCGAGGGGTCACGACCCACAGCTCGAGCAAGTCCGCGGGGCGCAGGCCAGGCTCGATGAGGGAGCAGGAGCGCTTGAGCCGATCCGCCGGGACGTCGGGCAGGTATGGGCGTGCCAACCCCCGGCCGGAGAAATACGTCACCTGCCCTAGGGTTTCCAGCACCGCGTCACCGACGGCGTCAGGCTCAGGCCACCACCCGCATCCAGTGGGGTCGGTCAGAACCTGGCTGCAGCAGCGATGCTTCTCCGCGCGATGCCGGAGCCATCAACCACCGAGGGTCGGCGAATCCAGGGAGAGCTTGAAGCGTCCCGATCCTTTGGGACTCAAATGTGAAACAATTACTAGTCCCAGGAGGCTAGTAAGCACATTCCTTACTTCAAATAGTACAGAGTCTAGATAAATTTATTACAATACCGGGGTACAAGCTCGAGAGAGCCAAATAGAGAAGCGCAGTAGGAAAATACACTAGCCCAAGCCACAGGCAGAACTGGGTGCAGACACAGCCCTCTTAATCAAGCATAGCAGAAAAGAAGTCCTCGGCTGCTGAAAAACATAAATAAATCTGGGTGAATACACTAGGTATTCCGCAAGCCCACCCGGCTCCCGTAAAGAGAAAGTGACCTATATTGTACATGCTTATTATGGTGGAGTTGAAGTCACTCATACTTTTTCAGAGAAAGGCAGTACTCAATAGTTAGGGTTTTCCCAAAACAATAGAAGTAACACTTGCTTGACCACCACTGAGCTTCCCGCTCCCGTGGTACTACTTTCTTTCCAGAACATACACACGCATTTCCCTGTTCCCAGTTGTAGTAGAAACACTAATTGTCATACCATACCAGACTCGTCCATACCAGTGGACACGGACTATTCGAATAGGTTTAGACTCTGCGCAGAGGGGTACACTTTACCCACTAGTCCGGTTTCTGCGATCTCACCGTCGCGAGAACCGAATGCCGGATCTCTTTCCTTACTCGCACGTCCTAACCTTAACGGTTATCCGGAAGGAGTCAGGCCACCACCATGTCCAAACCGGACAAAACTTTCCCCCTCCTTATCCTCCCGGTGCTCCCCAGCCTTCTTAACCCTGGGGTTGGACCGCACGAGTTCGGTTTGAGTGACTGCCCACACAGTCTCGAGTGGTTGTACGATAAAGGAGTACAGGTAGTGAAAATGACAAACCGGTCCTTATATGAGGGGACAATCCTTCTGCTCACGCCTAAACCAGCTGAGCCAACACCTTAGGCCCTCCCCTAAACCAGGGAGTCCCTGATCATCCCACTCCCAGGGTGATGAGGGTGAGTACCCTTCATCGCAAAACTTTTCAAAAAGAGACTTTATTTGGAGGAACACATTGCCCTTCTTTCCAAACCACATTTCGTATCCACAAAGTATATGTTAATGCGGGCCATCTCTCACTCACAATGCAATATTCCCCCATGATTCCCGGCCTAGGCAGTGGTAGAGAGAATAGGTAATTTATGCATCAAGGGAAGGATGGACTTGCCTTCGTTGAAGCTCTCTTGGCACAGAAGATCTACTTCCAGAAGTTCGGGCTCCGACCCTTCTTCCGGAGCTACGGGATCCGGATATGCGGTTCCCGCTTCTTCTAGGAAACATACAGTAAAACAATACATCAACAGTAGTTCATCAATCATAGTGTGCCATTTTCTAACAACATTATTTTATGATACCTTGGAAATCCTTTTTGATAATTTTTTGTGCATAAAATATTGAGAAAACTATTTAAATGGGAAAAAGGGTGGAAAAGAAAAAGAGAAGGGAATTCCTCTCTTCTGGGCCGGGGGCACGATTTTTGGCCCACCCCGGGCGCGAGCGCGCGCTGAGGCGCTTTCGGCCCAGCGGCGGCCCACGAGCGAGGGGGGGGGGGGGGGAACGGCGCGGCCGCGAGGGTGACGGCGTCGCTTGGGGGCCCACTTGCCAGCGAGAGAGGGGGGAGAAGGGACGGCGTTGCGGCCAAACGGCGGGCGAACCGGCCGAGCGCGGGGAAAAACCGGCCGCCGGGGAAGCTTGACGGCGGCTTGCCGCCGGTGGCCCGGTTCCTGGCCCGAGGGGGGGGTGGTTTAGCACGGGCGGCAGTTGGCGATTCTTATGGTAAGTTTAATTTGGCCAGAGGGGGTCGGGAGGGGGCTGCCCACGGGGAGGGGGCGGAGTTCCGCGGCGGGGATCGCCGCCGGTGGGCTCTAGGTGGGGAACGGGGGCTGGAAGGTGGCGCTTCGGGTTCGTGGCTACACGAGGGAGCTGCTCGGCTCACTCAATCCCTTGCCGGACCAACAGAGAAGGAGAGGGAGGAGAAGGAAAAGACTCACCGGAGAGGAAGACGACGCCGGCGCCTTGTGAATTGAGCTCGGGGAAGGGGAGGAGGGGGATGGCCGAAGCTGGTGCGAGGAAGAAGGAGCTCGGGGGGAGCTTTTTATAGGCGCGCGGGGGAAGGGGGCGGTGGAGCTCCCTGACTCCGGCGAGCTTCCCGGTGCTGCCATAAATGGCGCACAGCGCCGCCGAGGGGACGCTACGGCGGGGAGGTACCGGCGAGGACGCTGGTCAAGGGGAGGAGGACGGAGCGGTGCCAAACTTCCCTGTGCGGCAGGATGGCAGAGGGGAGGACGGAGGCGACGGCCGGAGGTGACTTCGGCGAGGGGACGGCGGACGGACGACGAAGCATCTGACCCGTGGGGCCGCTTGGTCAGAGGGAGCGAGCGTGCGAGAGAGCGGGTGGCTGACGGGTGGGGACGCCTTGTCAGCGAGAGGGAGGGCGGGGTGTGGAGCGGCTGCCGCGCGCGCGGAAGCAGGCCGAAGTTGGGCCGAATGTGGGGGAGTGCGGGCGCGTGGGAAGGGGGGTTGCGGGTGTTGGGCCGAGATTCGGTCCAACAGGGAGAGGAGAGGGTTTTCCCCTTTTTCTTTTTACTTTTCAAATCCCATTTCCCCTTTTGCCCCTTTTTCTTTTGAACAAAATATTTTGTGAGTACTCTAAGTGTTTAGAAAATAGAATCTAAGTGAGGTGCTTTGTGATCAAACAAAATGTATGCATATGATGAAAGAAAAACTTAGTGGAGAACTTAGAATTAGAGGATGAAGGGAGGGGTAAAAGGTGGATTAGGGTTTCAAACCTAGATTAGGATTTTTGGGATGCTACAAACCTACCTCACTTAAAGGAATCTCGCCCTCGAGATTCAGACGGGGCTCGAGAAAAGGTAAGGGTATTCCTTCCTCAGAGAGTCCTCACTTTCCCAGGTGGCTTCCTCTTCTCCATCTCTGCTCCACTGAACCTTACAGAGCTTCACTTCTGAATTGCGGGTCCTTCTGACTGCTGAGTCGAGAATCTTCACTGGCTTTTCCCGGTACTGGAGATCTTTTTGAATCTGAATTGCTTCTGCCTCGATACGGGTTTCTGGTACTTTTAGGCATTTGCGTAGTTGAGACACATGGAACACATTGTGAATATCTGACATGGATTCTGGTAGCTCAAGACGGTATGCCACGGGTCCTATTCGGGAAATGACAGGGTAAGGACCGACGAAACGGGGTGCTAGCTTTCGTCTCATCTGGAACCTTTTGACACCACGCATTGGGGAAACCTTGAGATAAACAAAATCTCCTTCCTCAAATCTGAGTTCCCTTCGCCTATTGTCTGCGTAACTCTTTTGTCGACTCTGAGCTTCAAGTAACCTTCTGCGGATCAAAGCAACCTTTTCTTCGGCTTCTTTAACAAAGTCGGGTCCTTCTAGTGTCCTTTCCCCTACATTGGACCACATTAGGGGAGTCTGGCATTTTCTTCCATACAGTGCTTCGAATGGTGACATTTTGATGCTGGCCTGATGGCTGTTGTTGTATGAGAATTCGGCGTACGGCAAACTAGACTCCCAATCTCTGTCGAAGGCTAACACGTAGGCTCTGAGTAAATCTTCAAGGACCTTGTTGACTCTTTCTGTTTGACCATCTGACTGGGGGTGATAAGCAGTGCTGAAATCTAGCTTGGTGCCCATTGCTTGCTGAAGGCCCTTCCAAAATTTTGAAGTGAACTGCGTTCCTCTATCTGATACTATTTTCCGTGGAATGCCATGTAGCCTGACTATCTCTTTAAGGTATATTCGGGCAAGGGCTGCTCCTCCAAAAGTGGTCTTTACTGGAACGAAATGGGCCACCTTGGTGAGACGATCGATTATTACCCATATGGAATCATTTCTTCTTTGTGATCTGGGCAGTCCGGTTACGAAATCCATGCCTATTTCTTCCCACTTCCATTCGGGTATTGGGAGGGGTTGAAGTAGGCCTGCAGGCTTCTGATGTTCGGCCTTTGTTCGCTGACAGGTGTCACATCGGGCCACATACTGTGCTATTTCCCTTTTCATCCCTTTCCACCAATATCTGGCCTTAAGGTCTAAGTACATCTTGGTGGTCCCTGGGTGGATAGAGTAAGCTGAGTTGTGGGCTTCATCGAGCAGGGTTTCTCGTGCTTCTCCCACTGGCACGCACAGGCGATCCTTGAACCAGAGGGCTCCTTGCTTATATGTCCTGAGGTCCGGAAGTTGCTCCTTTCGAACCCTTTCCATAAGCTTGGTTGTTTCTGCGTCCAGGCGTTGGGCCTTGCATATGAGATTTTCTAGATTTGGCTTGACTTCCAGGCCACCATTGTCTCCCAGACATGCATTTAGCTGAGCTGATTCTTTCTTCCAATCTTCCAGAAAGTTTGCTCCTTTAACCCCGAAAGGTTTTCGGCTGAGGGCGTCTGCTACTACGTTGGCCTTTCCGGGGTGGTAGTGGATTTCGAGGTCATAATCTTTGATCAATTCGAGCCACCTTCTTTGACGGAGGTTGAGGTCCGGTTGCGTGAAGATGTACTTTAGACTCTTGTGATCAGTGAAGATGTGGCATTTGTTCCCAATCAGATAGTGCCTCCAAATTTTTAGGGCGTGCACTATGGCTGCCAACTCCAGATCGTGGGTAGGATAGTTCTGTTCGTGCGGCTTGAGTAATCGGGATGCATAAGCAATGACTTTCTCATTTTGCATTAAGACACACCCTAAGCCTTGCTTGGAAGCATCACAGAAGATGACAAAATCCTGGTGTATGTCTGGCAGGGTCAAAACTGGTGCAGTTGTAAGTTTCTCCTTGATGATTTGGAAACTTCCTTCACATTTGGGAGTCCATACAAACTTATTGTCCTTTTTGAGAAGTTCAGTCATGGGCTTTGCTATGCTGGAGAATCCCTTGATAAAGCGGCGATAATACCCTGCCATTCCCAGAAAGCTTCGTACCTCACTGACGTTGGATGGTTGCTTCCAATTTGAAACAGCTTCTACCTTAGATGGGTCCACTTCTATCCCTTCAGCAGTCAAGATATGCCCTAGGAAAGCTATCTTCTCTAACCAGAACTCACACTTGCTGAGCTTAGCATAGAGTTGATGTGCTCTGAGTCTTCCGAGGACGGTTCGAAGGTGATGCTCATGGTCCTTGCGACTCTTGGAATAGATGAGGATGTCGTCGATAAAAATCACGACAAACTTATCCAATTCTTTCATAAATACCTTATTCATGAGGTTCATGAAAAAGGCGGGTGCGTTGGTCAGTCCAAATGGCATCACTGTGAATTCATATTGCCCGTATCTGGTGACGAATGCAGTTTTCTGAGTATCTGCCTCCTTAATCCTGAGTTGGTGATACCCTGACCTGAGGTCTATCTTGGAGAAGTATTTGGCTCCTTGCAGTTGGTCGAAGAGGTCATCGATCCGAGGGAGAGGGTACTTATTCTTGATTGTAACTTCGTTCAAGGATCGATAATCAATACACATCCTCATACTCCCATCCTTTTTGGTAACGAAAAGAACGGGTGCTCCCTAGGGAGACGAACTGGGACGGATGTACCCTTTTTGTTGTAGTTCTGAAATCTGAAGTTTCAATTCTGCCAACTCCGTGGGGGCCATGCGGTATGGTCTCTTTGCGATGGGTGCAGTGCCGGGAATGAGATCTATATAGAACTCTACTCCTCTTTCTGGTGGCATCCCGGGCAACTCTTCTGGAAATACATCTTCAAACTCCTTGATTGCCGACATGCTTTCTACTGCCAGATTAAATATCATTGGATCATTTGCGGGCGGTTGGGCTTGACAGGAAACTGCCTTTCCTTGGTGGTCTATGAGAAGAACAGTCTTGCTTGCATAGCTGATAACACCCTTGTGCTTAGCTAGCCAATCCATTCCTAGGATTACATCAATTCCTTGGGATGGCAAGATGGTTAAGTCTGCCAGGAATACTACCCCACTTAAAAGAATTCTGACTTGGGAACACCTGAGTTTGCACAGGAGGTCTGATCCCGGGGTTCGGGTGACCAAAGGGATAGCTAGTGGTGTAGAGGGTATGCCATGCTTCTCCACAAACTTAGCAGCTATAAATGAATGGGATGCTCCCGAATCAAAAAGCACAGAAGCGGGAGTAAATTCAACGAGGAACTCACCGAGCACTACTCCCGGGGCTTGCTGGGCTTCCTGAGCGTCGACGTGGTTGACCCGGGCCCTGCCCTGGTACTGAGTCCTGCTCTGCTGGCTGTTGGAAGGAAGCGCCTTGGAGGTAGGTGCCGATGGAACCTTGGGGCCATTCACCGAGTTGGAGTAGGTTGGTCCTGGTGCCTTCAACTGAGGGCAGTTGTTCTTGAAGTGACTGGGGTCCCCACAGTGCCAACAGGCGTTTGCTGGCGGCTGGTTGCTTGCAGCGGAGGGTGCCTGATGGGAGCTCTGACTCTGCTGACTGTAGCGCGATGGAGAGGGTCCAGATTGCTTATGGAAGCTTGGACCCCTGGGTGGAAGCCCAAAGGGTCGGGCTCTCTGGTGACGTTCTTGCTATTGCGCTCGGAGGACCTGGAATTTTCTCTTGATGTGCCCTTTCTCTTCCTCTTTTGCTCTTTCCACTTGAATAGCTTTGTTGGAAAGGTGAGAGAAGTTGTGGAAGTCTTGGCTGGCGAGGATGGTCTTAAGCTCGGGTCTTAACCCTCTCAGAAAACGGGCCATTTTTCTGGCCTTGGTGCTGACATCCTCGGGCGCGTAGCGGGCCAGCTCTGTGAACTTGTGCACATATTCACTGACTGTTCTCCCGCCTTGAGTTAGCTCCCGGAACTCATCCTCCTTGAGTTGAACTATCCCCTAGGGTACGTGGTGCTCACAGAAGGCTGCTTCGAATTCTGCCCATGTAGCATCTCTGACGGCTTCACTGAAAGTGTCCCACCATGCTAAAGCCATTCCTGAAAGCTGATGAGCTGCCAGCTGAACACGCTGATTCTCAGGACAAGCGATGGCTTCCAACTTCCTCTTGATCGTGCGAAGCCAGTCATCTGCATCGAGGGGATTGCTGGACCCCGTGAACGTGGGCGGCTTGAGTCTCAAGAATTCTCTCATCCTGTCCTGGGGCCTTCCACCGCCTGGGCGCTGGTTTTCCAGACTTCGAGTGAGGACTTCAATGAGTCTGGTTTGATTGGCCAGAACTTGGGCTAGGTCTAGTGGTAGTTCTGGAGGTGCGGGGAGGTGGGTCTCACCCCCTTCTCCGCCAGCCTCTCCTTCAGCTCCTAGAGGAAGTCTTGCTCCAATCCCGGAGGCGGTAGGCGTGGTTCTATCCGAAGCCATCTGCCATGGGAAGAGAGTCACTATTATGCACATGCCATTTTTTTAACTAGTTATTTTATTCATTACATCAAGCCATTACATTACATAGCATACTGCTACCACAAGCTCATCACACCCGAGTGCTACCTAGGGTACCCCCGAACTCTTTCTCTAAAGTGTCCCCAAATTCCTTGAGAAGGTCATCAAGGCTGGCCAGGGACATGTCCTCGGTGTCGGACTGGTTCCTAGGAGGGTTCTCTTCCTGCTGCTCAGTCTGACATCCTTGGCTTTTGGTCTTCTTGCGGATTTTTCTTGCGGGGGCGAGCTTCTTCAGTTTCTTGTCGTAGTCCATTTTGAGGGTGCGGTAAGCTTCACGGGTATTGGTCTCTTCGCCTTCAGCTATCGAGAGGCTCTCTTGAAGGGACGCTTTTTCTTCTGAAAGTTCCCTGACTTTCTGCTCCAGGCTTTCCACCCGGGAGGTTAGGGAGGTGCAGTGGAGGGCGAGGTCATCATATTGGTTATCAAGGGTATGAAGGTATCCAGCCATGTAGACAATGGTGGGATCATTCTCAATAGGATCTCCTCCTGATAGGGCCTGAAGTCTTTTCCTCCAGGTGGGGGTATTCTTGTTGCTGGGTGGAAAGTAGCGAAGGGGGGTTTCAATGATTACCTTGTTGTAGTTCTGACACAGTTGTCGGAGGGCTTTTCGGGCGACATTTTGGCAAGCATCTAGGAAATGGACTCCGGTAAAAGTGACTTGGAAGGAACGTTGGTTTGGATAGCTTTGGCTTTCCCCCAGGTAGACTGCCATAGAGCATCTTATCATTCCTCCCTCGATATGCTCCGTCCAGACGTATTCCGGCTTCTTGCGGATTCCCATGCGGAGCGCACAGCTTCGCAAGAGGCGTGGGAACCCTTCCACTTCTGAGCAGTAGGATGACTTAATGGCCAGAGAGTCTTCCATCTGGAATAGGAAAAGAAGGGGGTCTTGTTAAAATCGGGGAAGGGAAGAGAAAACTTTTCTTGAGGTAAGAGGTATTTTCTTTTTAGGGTAAGTTTTAAGGTCAGGGCTGCGACCTACGGCCAGTTCTATAGGCTTTGATACCACCTGAAGCGTCCCGATCCTTTGGGACTCAAATGTGAAACAATTACTAGTCCCAGGAGGCTAGTAAGCACATTCCTTACTTCAAATAGTACAGAGTCTAGATAAATTTATTACAATACCGGGGTACAAGCTCGAGAGAGCCAAATAGAGAAGCGCAGTAGGAAAATACACTAGCCCAAGCCACAGGCAGAACTGGGTGCAGACACAGCCCTCTTAATCAAGCATAGCAGAAAAGAAGTCCTCGGCTGCTGAAAAACATAAATAAATCTGGGTGAATACACTAGGTATTCCGCAAGCCCACCCGGCTCCCGTAAAGAGAAAGTGACCTATATTGTACATGCTTATTATGGTGGAGTTGAAGTCACTCATACTTTTTCAGAGAAAGGCAGTACTCAATAGTTAGGGTTTTCCCAAAACAATAGAAGTAACACTTGCTTGACCACCACTGAGCTTCCCGCTCCCGTGGTACTACTTTCTTTCCAGAACATACACACGCATTTCCCTGTTCCCAGTTGTAGTAGAAACACTAATTGTCATACCATACCAGACTCGTCCATACCAGTGGACACGGACTATTCGAATAGGTTTAGACTCTGCGCAGAGGGGTACACTTTACCCACTAGTCCGGTTTCTGCGATCTCACCGTCGCGAGACCCGAATGCCGGATCTCTTTCCTTACTCGCACGTCCTAACCTTAACGGTTATCCGGAAGGAGTCAGGCCACCACCATGTCCAAACCGGACAAAACTTTCCCCCTCCTTATCCTCCCGGTGCTCCCCAGCCTTCTTAACCCTGGGGTTGGACCGCACGAGTTCGGTTTGAGTGACTGCCCACACAGTCTCGAGTGGTTGTACGATAAAGGAGTACAGGTAGTGAAAATGACAAACCGGTCCTTATATGAGGGGACAATCCTTCTGCTCACGCCTAAACCAGCTGAGCCAACACCTTAGGCCCTCCCCTAAACCAGGGAGTCCCTGATCATCCCACTCCCAGGGTGATGAGGGTGAGTACCCTTCATCGCAAAACTTTTCAAAAAGAGACTTTATTTGGAGGAACACATTGCCCTTCTTTCCAAACCACATTTCGTATCCACAAAGTATATGTTAATGCGGGCCATCTCTCACTCACAATGCAATATTCCCCCATGATTCCCGGCCTAGGCAGTGGTAGAGAGAATAGGTAATTTATGCATCAAGGGAAGGATGGACTTGCCTTCGTTGAAGCTCTCTTGGCACATAAGATCTACTTCCGGAAGTTCGGGCTCCGACCCTTCTTCCGGAGCTACGGGATCCGGATCTGCGGTTCCCGCTTCTTCTAGGAAACATACAGTAAAACAATACATCAACAGTAGTTCATCAATCATAGTGTGCCATTTTCTAACAACATTATTTTATGAGACCTTGGAAATCCTTTTTGATAATTTTTTGTGCATAAAATATTGAGAAAACTATTTAAATGGGAAAATAGTTTGAAAAGAAAAAGAGAAGGGAATTCCTCTCTTCTGGGCCGGGGGCACGATTTTTGGCCCACCCCGGGCGCGAGCGCGCGCTGAGGCGCTTTCGGCCCAGCGGCGGCCCACGAGCGAGGGGGGAAGGCGCGGCCGCGAGGGTGACGGCGTCGCTTGGGGGCCCACTTGCCAGCGAGAGAGGGGGGGAGAAGGGACGGCGTTGCGGCCAAACGGCGGGCGAACCGGCCGAGCGCGGGGAAAAACCGGCCGCCGGGGAAGCTTGACGGCGGCTTGCCGCCGGTGGCCCGGTTCCTGGCCCGAGGGGGGGTGGTTTAGCACGGGCGGCAGTTGGCGATTCTTATGGTAAGTTTAATTTGGCCAGAGGGGGTCGGGAGGGGGCGGAGTTCCGCGGCGGGGATCGCCGCCGGTGGGCTCTAGCTGGGGAACGGGGGCTGGAAGGTGGCGCTTCGGGTTCGTGGCTACACGAGGGAGCTGCTCGGCTCACTCAATCCCTTGCCGGACCAACAGAGAAGGAGAGGGAGGAGAAGGAAAAGACTCACCGGAGAGGAAGACGACGCCGGCGCCTTGTGAATTGAGCTCGGGGAAGGGGAGGAGGGGGATGGCCGAAGCTGGTGCGAGGAAGAAGGAGCTCGGGGGGAGCTTTTTATAGGCGCGCGGGGGAAGGGGGGCGGTGGAGCTCCCTGACTCCGGCGAGCTTCCCGGTGCTGCCATAAATGGCGCACAGCGCCGCCGAGGGGACGCTACGGCGGGGAGGTACCGGTGAGGACGCTGGTCAAGGGGAGGAGGACGGAGCGGTGCCAAACTTCCCTGTGCGGCAGGATGGCAGAGGCGAGGACGGAGGCGACGGCCGGAGGTGACTTCGGCGAGGGGACGGCGGACGGACGACGAAGTATCTGACCCGTGGGGCCGCTTGGTCAGAGGGAGCGAGCGTGCGAGAGAGCGGGTGGCTGACGGGTGGGGACGCCTTGTCAGCGAGAGGGAGGGCGGGGTGTGGAGCGGCTGTCGCGCGCGCGGAAGCAGGCCGAAGTTGGGCCGAATGCGGGGGAGTGCGGGCGCGTGGGAAGGGGGGGTTGCGGGTGTTGGGCCGAGATTCGGTCCAACAGGGAGAGGAGAGGGTTTTTCCCTTTTCTTTTTACTTTTCAAATCCCATTTCCCCTTTTGCCCCTTTTTCTTTTGAACAAAATATTTTGTGAGTACTCTAAGTGTTTAGAAAATAGAATCTAAGTGAGGTGCTTTGTGATCAAACAAAATGTATGCATATGATGAAAGAAAAACTTAGTGGAGAACTTAATTAGAATTAGAGGATGAAGGGAGGGGTAAAAGGTGGATTAGGGTTTCAAACCTAGATTAGGATTTTTGGGATGCTACAGAGCTCAAGAATCTCCTGGAAGGCGCTGCGGTCCGACGGGCCGAGAGCTCTGCCTCCTGAAGGCAGGGATACCCCTCGGAACCTCATGCCGCGACTTCCCGATTCATGCGGGAAGCCTCGGTCTATACCGGGCGTACGCGCAACACCGCGCCTGCGGCCCCGGGCCACCTCGGCAACGAGCACCATCATCGCGACCGTCGGGCCCACCTCGACGAGAGGGTGCGCCGAGGTTACCACCCCAGGCGTGGGGGACGCTACGACAGCGGGGAGGATCGGAGTCCCTCGTCCGAACCACCCGGTCCGCAGGCCTTCAGCCGGGCCATCCGACGGGCGTCGTTCTCGACCCGGTTTCGACCCTCGACTACTATCACAAAGTACTCGGGGGAAACGAGACCGAAACTGTGGCTCGCGGACTACCGCCTGGCCTGCCAACTGGGTGGAACGGACGACGACAACCTCATCATCCGCAACCTCCCCCTGTTCCTCTCCGACACCGCTCGCGCCTGGTTGGAGCACCTGCCTCCGGGGCAGATCTCCAACTGGGATGACCTGGTCCAAGCCTTCGCCGGCAATTTCCAGGGCACGTACGCGCGCCCCGGGAATTCCTGGGACCTCCGAAGCTGCCGGCAGCAGCCGGGAGAGTCTCTCCGGGACTACATCCGGCGATTCTCGAAGCAGCGCACCGAGCTGCCCAACATCACCGACTCGGATGTCATCGGCGCGTTCCTTGCCGGCACCACCTGCCGCGACCTGGTGAGTAAGTTGGGTCGCAAGACCCCCACCAGGGCGAGCGAGCTGATGGACATCGCCACCAAGTTCGCCTCTGGCCAGGAGGCGGTCGAAGCTATCTTCCGAAAGGATAAGCAGCCCCAGGGCCGCCCATCGGAAGATGCTCCCGAGGCGTCTACTCCGCGTGGCGCCAAGAAGAAAGGCAAGAAGAAGTCGCAAGCGAAACGCAACGCCGCCGACGCGGACCTTGTCGCCGCCGCCGAGTACAAGAACCCTCGGAAGCCCCCCGGAGGTGCCAACCTCTTCGACAAGATGCTCAAGGAGCCATGCCCCTATCATCAGGGGCCCGTCAAGCACACCCTCGAGGAGTGCGTCATGCTTCGGCGCCACTTCCACAGGGCCGGGCCACCCGCGGAGGGTGGCAGGGCCCGCGACGACGACAAAAAGGAAGATCACCAAGCAGGAGAGTTCCCCGAGGTCCGCGACTGCTTCATGATCTACGGTGGGCATGCGGCGAATGCCTCGGCTCGGCATCGCAAGCGAGAGCGCCGGGAGGTCTACTCAGTGAAGGTGGCGGCGCCAGTCTACCTAGACTGGTCCGACAGGCCCATCACCTTCGACCAAGCTGACCACCCCAACCACGTGCCGAGCCCGGGGAAATACCCGCTCGTCGTCGACCCCATCGTCGGCGACGTCAGGCTCACCAAGGTCCTTATGGACGGGGGCAGCTGCCTCAACATCATCTACGCCGAGACCCTCAGGCTCCTGCGCGTCGATCTGTCCTCCGTCCGAGCAGGCGCTGCGCCCTTCCACGGGATCATTCCCGGGAAGCGCGTCCAGCCCCTCGGACGACTCGACCTTCCCGTCTGCTTCGGAACGCCCTCCAACTTCCGAAGGGAGACTCTGACGTTCGAGGTGGTCGGGTTCCGAGGAACCTACCACGCGGTATTGGGGAGGTCGTGCTACGCGAAGTTTATGGCCGTCCCCAACTACACCTACCTGAAGCTCAAGATGCCGGGCCCCAACAGGGTCATCACCGTCGGCCCCACGTACAAACACGCGTTCGAATGCGACGTGGAGTGCGTGGAGTACGCCGAGGCCCTCGCCGAGTCCGAGGCCCTCATCGTCGACCTAGAAAGCCTCTCCAAAGAGGTGCCCGACGTGAAGCGCCATGCTGGCAACTTCGAGCCAGTGGAGACGGTCAAGGCCGTCCCTCTCGACCCCAGTGGCGACACCTCCAAGTAGATCCGGATCGGTTCCGGGCTCGACCCCAAATAGGAAGCAGTGCTCGTCGACTTTCTCCGCGCAAACGCCGACGTCTTTGCGTGGAGTCCCTCGGACATGCCCGGCATACCGAGGGATGTCGCCGAGCACTCGCTGGATATTCGGGCCGGAGCCCGGCCCGTCAAGCAGCCTCTGCGCCGATTCGACGAGGAGAAGCGCAGAGTGATAGGCGAAGAGATCCACAAGCTGATGGCAGCCGGGTTCATCAAAGAGGTATTCCATCCCAAATGGCTTGCCAACCCTGTGCTTGTGAGAAAGAAAGGGGGGAAATGGCGGATGTGTGTAGACTACACTGGTCTCAACAAAGCATGTCCGAAGGTTCCCTACCCTCTGCCTCGCATCGATCAAATCGTGGATTCCACTGCTGGGTGCAAAACCCTGTCCTTCCTCGATGCCTACTCAGGGTATCACCAAATCAGGATGAAAGAGTCCGACCAGCTCGCGACTTCTTTCATCACGCCCTTCGGCATGTACTGCTATGTCACCATGCCGTTCGGTTTGAGGAATGCGGGCGCGACGTATCAGCGGTGCATGAACCATGTGTTCGGCGAACACATCGGTCGCACGGTCGAGGCCTACGTCGACGACATCGTAGTCAAGACGAGGAAGGCTTCCGACCTCCTCCCCGACCTTGAAGTGACATTCCGATGTCTCAAAGCGAAAGGCGTCAAGCTCAATCCCGAGAAGTGTGTCTTTGGGGTGCCCCGGGGCATGCTCTTAGGATTCATCGTCTCCGAGCGGGGCATCGAAGCCAACCCGGAGAAGATCGCAGCCATCACCAGCATGGGGCCCATCAAGGACTTAAAAGGCGTACAGAGGGTCATGGGATGTCTCGCGGCCCTGAGCCGCTTCATCTCACACCTCGGCGAAAGAGGTCTGCCTCTGTACCGCCTCTTAAGGAAGGCCGAGTGTTTCGCTTGGACCCCTGAGGTCGAGGAAGCTCTCGGGAACCTGAAGGCGCTCCTCACAAAGGCGCCTATCTTGGTGCCTCCAGCTGATGGAGATGCCCTCTTGGTCTACGTCGCCGCGACCACTCAGGTGGTTAGCGCCGTGATTGTGGTCGATAGGCAAGAAGAAGGGCATGCGTTGCCCGTTCAGAGGCCAGTTTACTTCGTCAGCGAGGTACTATCTGAGACCAAGATCCGCTACCCACAAGTCCAGAAGCTGCTGTAAGCAGTGATCCTGACGAGGCGGAAGTTGCGACACTACTTCGAGTCTCATCCGGTAACTGTGGTGTCATCCTTCCCCCTGGGGGAGATCATCCAGTGCCGAGAGGCCTCGGGCAGGATTGCAAAGTGGGCGGTGGAAATCATGGGCGAGACAATCTCGTTCGCCCCCCGGAAGGCCATCAAGTCCCAGGTATTGGCGGACTTCGTAGCCGAATGGGTCGACACCCAGCTGTCGACGGCTCCGATCCAACCGGAGCTCTGGACTATGTTTTTCGACGGGTCGCTGATGAAGACGGGAGCTGGCGTGGGCCGAATCTTCATCTCGCCCCTCAGGAAACACCTACGCTATGTGCTACGCCTCCATTTCCCGGCGTCCAACAATGTGGCTGATTACGAGGCTTTGGTCAACGGGTTGCGGATCGCCATCGAGCTAGGGGTCAGGCGCCTCGACGCCCGCGGTGACTCGCAGCTCGTCATCGACCAAGTCATGAAGAACTCCCACTGCCACGACCCGAAGATGGAGGCCTACTGCGATGAGGTTCGGCGCCTGGAAGACAAGTTCTACGGGCTCGAGCTTAACCACATCGCTCGGCGCTACAATGAGACTGCGGACGAGCTGGCAAAAATAGCCTCGGGGCGAACAACGGTTCCCCCGGACGTCTTCTCCCGGGATCTGCATCAACCCTCCATCAAGATCGACGACTCGCCCGAGCCTGAGGCGCCCTCGGTCCAGCCCGAGGTACCCTCGGCACAGCCCGAGGCACCCTCAGCTCAACCCGAGGCGCCCTCGGTTCAGCCTGAGGTAACCTCGGCCTCCGAAGGCGAGGCACTGCGCATCGAGGAGGAGCGGAGCGGGGCCACGCCTGATCGAAATTGGCAGACCCCGTACCTGCAATATCTCTGCCAAGGAGAGCTACCCCTCGACCGAGCCGAGGCTCGGCGGGTAGCGCGACGCGCCAAGTCGTTCGTCTTGCTGGGCGATGAGAAGGAGCTCTACCACCGTAGCCCCTCGGGCATCCTCCAACGATGCATCTCCATCACCGAAGGTCAGGAACTCCTGCAAGAGATACACTCGGGGGCTTGCGGCCATCACGCAGCGCCTCGAGCCCTTGTCGGGAATGCTTTCCGGCAAGGCTTCTACTGGCCAACGGCGATGGCTGACGCCACTAGAATTGTCCGCACCTGCGAAGGGTGTCAATTCTATGCGAAGCAGACCCACCTGCCCGCTCAGGCTCTACAGACGATGCCCATCACCTGGCCCTTTGCTGTGTGGGGTCTGGACCTCGTCGGCCCCTTGCAGAAGGCGCCCGGGGGCTACACGCACCTGCTGGTCGCCATCGACAAATTCTCCAAGTGGGTCGAGGTCCGACCTCTAAACAGCATCAGGTCCGAGCAGGCGGTGATGTTCTTCACCAACATCATCCATCGCTTCGGGGTCCCGAACTCCATCACCGACAACGGTACCCAGTTCACCGGCAGAAAATTCTTGGACTTCTGCGAGGATCACCACATCCGGGTGGACTGGGCCGCCGTGGCTCATCCCATGTCGAATGGGCAAGTAGAGCGTGCCAACGGCATGATTCTACAAGGGCTCAAGCCTCGGATTTACAACGACCTCAACAAGTTCGGCAAGCGATGGATGAAGGAACTCCTTTCGGTGGTCTGGAGCCTGAGGACAACGCCGAGCCGAGCCACGGGTTTCACGCCGTTCTTCCTGGTCTACGGGGCCGAGGCCGTCTTGCCCACTGACCTGGGATACGGCTCCCCGAGGACGAAGGCCTACAGCGATCAAAGCAACCAAGTTAGCCGAGAAGACTCGCTGGACTAGCTGGAAGAAGCTCGGGACAAGGCCTTACTACACTCGGCGCGGTACCAGCAGTCCCTGCGACGCTACCACGCCCGAAGGGTCCGGCCCCGAGACCTCCAGGTGGGCGACCTGGTGCTTCGGCTGCGGCAAGACGCCCGAGGGAGGCACAAGCTCACGCCCCCCTGGGAGGGGCCATTCGTCATCGCCAAAGTTCTGAAGCCCAGAACGTACAAGCTGGCCAACAGTCAAGGCGAGGTCTACGGCAACGCTTGGAACATCCAACAGCTACGTCGCTTCTACCCTTAAGATGTTTTCAAGTTGTTCATATACCTCGCACCCACGCAAATTTTAGTCATCAAGGAAGGGTCGGCCTCGCCTCGGCAAAGCCCGACCCTCCCTCGGGGGCTAAAAGGGGGGGAACCCCCTCTGCGTTGAAATTTTCCTCGAAAAAAGATCTCTTCCGCCAGAATGTCTTTCGTGCTTTCTGACTACTTCGAAAAGTGGATCCTGAAAACGACGGAGTACACGTAAGCAGCCAAGGCTGACCGAGCCGAGGGACTCCTACGCCTCCGGGATACGGATACCTCACTCATCACCTTCTGCGATAAGTAACTCGCGTTCGGATAAAGTGATTCCGCGGATCGAACAAGTCTTCACGTTCGGAAGCTCTTCTGCCGAAGCGATCCTTCGAGCCTTCTCGACTGAGTCGGTGACAGGGCCTCATGGACGGGTGAAAGTACGCGTAAGCGGCAAGGCCGACCGAGCCAAGGGACTCCCACGCCTCCGGGATACGGATACCTCACTCATCACCTTCCGCGAGAAGCAACTCTCACTCGCACAAACATCCCTGTTACCGACAAAAAAGTCCAGATACTCGAAACAAGAGGAAAAGAGACGCATCTTTACAACGCAGCAAGAGTGTGTGTTCTGGCCTCGGCGGCCACAGAAGGCACACGCTACAAGACACTCTGATCCTGCAGGCTCGGGTCTTGACGCTGGAAGGGGGTAGCAGCACCCTCGGCATCAACGACAACTTCGGCGAGGTTCGAACTAGCCTCGGACGGCGACGCGGTCCAAAGACCTCCACTCCGAAGGACGACGTCGTCACCACGCCCGGGCCATCGCCGCCAGGGTCTTCTCCGGGAATCCGGCCCGAGCAGGCGGCTCGGCCGGTCGCCTCTGGGGCCTCGGCCAACCATCTTCCAAGGGTGCCAGCCCGACCCGAGGCCTCGGCTGGTCAACTCCGGCGTCGGTCCCGCTAACGGACAGCCCGGCTAGGCTCCGGCCAACCAGGTTTCATTTTCAAACCAACTTCGCCTCTGTTCATGCTGATATCGCTACCCCTGGCCTCGGCTCGTCGAAGAGCGGCCAAGGGGCCCCTTTAACTAAGCTAGAGGAGCCTCAGACAACAAGGCCGACCGAGCCGAGGGACTCCTACGCCTCCGGGATACGGATACCTCACTCGTCACCTTGACACGGGGCGACTCATGCTTGGTGAAGCGGTTCAGATAATCAACAGGCGAGTCTTAGTGCTCGAAAATGAGGAAAAAACACGGCTCCGTGCCAAAATTACATACATGTTCAGGCCTCGACAGCCATAATGAACAAAAACACTGGCATTCAAAGTGCCATTACAAACGGAACTCCGGTTCCCCCTCCGCAGGTACGAACAACCCCACTCGATAGGGGTGGGCCTGCGGAGCAACAGAAGACCGACAAACGGCGCGCCGTCACCTGCTCCAGCAGTGGCGACGACGACGACTTCTGCTCCGGGGGGACGAACAGCGGCAGCGCTGACCCCAGGGCGGATGCTGCTGCCAGGAGGCCCCCGCCCATGCCCAAACTCGTGAGGCAAGGACGAGCAGAAGGCCGTAGAGTTGGAGGTCGGTCCGTGGGCAGCCCTGGCTATCTCGTCGGCGGAGGAACCTCTTCCAGCTGCCGTGGCAGACGCCGGCACCGTGAACGGCTCCGAAGCCACTCGCGTCCGAAAGCCAGGCACGCTGCAGCTGCCAGCGCCACGGACGACAACCGCCCTTCCCTCCGATCACTGAGTGAAGGAGCGGGCCGCCGCCCACGCAGGGGCCGACCCCAACTCGGCACTCTCCCCTCCCCAGCCCTGGTGATGAAAATCCTTGAGGCTGAGGGAGGGGTAGAGGCCGCAGCCTGGCACGCTTTCCCCCACCATCAAGCTGGAGGTCACCATCTTGGGTGACCGTCGGTGGAGGGGTGCAGCCGGGCTGCATGATGAAAGTCCTTGAAGCCGAACGATGGCTGAAAGGTACCAACTCCCACGGGGTTGCGTTCCTCCAACGATGAGGCGAAAAGACGGCGGGTATCCCCCATCCGGGGGCTTGGAAGGTGGAGAGACGCGATGCATAAGGGAGTGATAAGACATGGTCGCCTTCCGAAAGGGGTCGCCCTCCTTTTAAAGGCAACTCTCCCTTTTTGCGCCCCCAACCGTCGCGCTGAGTCTTCTCTGACACGCTCCAAGGCCCTCCCCTGTGGCGCGGGGGCTGGGTCCCACATGTCATGCAAACCGGCTCAGAGCAGAAGAAGCCAAACCGCCGCGCGCGGCACACACGACCGCCCAACAGTTACAAGTGACCCTCCACTTTTGCCCAGACCAACGGGCGAAAGAGGCGGGCGGCCATGCAGGCGGCATGCAACCGCGCCAAGTGGACGCGCTTCTCTGACTCCCAACGCGCCCAGCCTGGAGGCCCAGGCCCACGCGTCACGCAACCGGCGCGCCGGATGCTGCATGCAAGCGACTGCACCGCCACTTGCGCCACCACCGCGCCTCTTTGGTTGCGGAACCAATACCGCGACTTGAGGCGACCCAACGCACGACCCAGCAGCGCCAGCCTGGCGCGGCGGTCAATGCGGCCGAAAGTGGGCCGACAGTAATGACGGTGGCAGGCGGGCGGGAGCAGCGGTCACGTCGTCAGCCAAGCTCACGTCCCATCCGGGGGCAGCAAGAGAACCTCCTCTCACGGCGTGAAGACAGCGCGCCCGTGATCCGTTCCTCGAACGGCTCGCGCACGCGCGACGGCCGCCCCGCCAACCACTCGCCCCGTCGCATTAACTCCGCGGCAGGACAGGCGGCACCCATGGCAGGAGAAGCGGGCGACGCTTCGCCTTCGCCGTAATAACCGCACCAAAAAAGGTACGCCGCGTCGTTCGATTTCGTATCCTTTTCCGTTTTTCCTCTTTCTCTATCTCTTGCAACAGGGACCGGGAAAGGGGGATACCCCGAAAAAGATCCTTCCCCATGAAGGGACCAGGCTCCGAGCCTCCTTACTGATCAGAGGTTCGAAGGCTGGCCCCCCGAAGGGTTTCAACAGCCGCCTCAGATCGCGTGGGCCCTACACCCACTACTGGTCAGAGGTTCGAAGGCCGGCCCCCCGAAGGGTTCCACGACCGCCTCAGGCTACTCGGGCTCCGCGCCCATTACTGATCAGGGGTTCGAAGGCTGGCCCCCGAAGGGTTCACAGCCGCCTCAGACGCCGAGCGAGGGATGACCAGGGGTACGTTCGATACATAACCAAGGCTCGGGCTGCGCTCCCGAGGTACCCTAGGACATTTCCGAGACCAGCGGGAGCGATCTTGTAACGGAATCCCATCAGAGGGAGGCATCGAGCCCTCGGACCCCGTCGCCAGGGGACCGGGTCCGGCAGATCACCTGCAGGTACTTTTGGGCGTGCCTCTGGGCCCCTAGCCGACCCCTAACGAACGGGGCACGGACGTCCACTCGGATTACCCGCTTGCAGCTCACCGGAGACACCATGTTCGGCGCCCATCGAGGGTAACATGGCGCTTTCCCCCCTCCTCCTTGCGGAAAGGCGACGCAGGGGCGTATGTAAAAAAAGCCGAGTCTGTCCCTGATCGCCCTCTCGCCCTGCGCAGAGGCTCAGGGGCTGCTCTCGCAAACCCGGCTCCGGCCGAACCGTTGACAGCGTCAACATACCAGCCCGAGAACTTGGGCCCCGACCGTACACCCGGGCTACGGCCAGTTCGCATGAGGGAACAACCAGACCGGCCGAAGCGATACGCAAGGCATTAAGACCTCGGAGGAGTGAAACCACTCCTCCGAGGCCTCGGGGGCTACACCCGGCGGGTGCGCTCGCGCGCACCCACCGGAACAAAATGCAACCGAGAAAGGCTGGTCCCCTTGCAAAAAAGTGCGACGAAAGCCTCCAAGCGAGTGCTAACACTCCCTTCGAGGCTCGGGGGCTACTGTCGGGGACCATAATTAGGGGTACCCTCAAGGCTCCTAATTCTCAGCTGGTAACCCCCATCAGCACAAAGCTGCAAAGGCCTGATGGGTGCGATTAAGTCAGGGATCAGTCCATTCGAGCGACTCGATCACGCCTCGCCCGAGCCTAGCCTCGGACAAGGGCAGCCGACCCCGGAGGGTTTCCGTCTCGCCCGAGGCCCCCCTCCAACGGCGGACACATCTCTGGCTCGCCCGAGGCCCTGCCTTCGCTAAGAAGCAACCCTGACTAAATCACCGCACCGACTGACCGAATCGCAGGAGCATTTAACGCAAAGGTGGCCTGACACCTTTATCCTATCACACGCCCCCCGGCAGAGCCGAAGTGACCGCCGTCACTTCGCCGCTCCACTGACCGGCCTGACAAAAGGACAGCGCCGCCTGCGCCACTCCGACTGCAGTGCCACTTGACAGAGTGAGACTGACAGGCAGCCAGGCCCTGCCAAAGGCACCATAGGAAGCTCCGCTCCGCCCGACCCAGGGCTCGGACTCGGGCTAGGTCCCGGAAGACGGCGAACTCCGCTCCGCATGACCCCAGGGCTCGGACTCGGGCTAGGTCCCGGAAGACGGCGAACTCCGCTCCGCCCGAACCCAGGGCTCGGACTCGGGCTAAGTCCTAGAAGACGGCGAACTCCGCTCCGCCCGAACCCAGCGCTCGGACTCGGGCTAAGTCCCGGAAGACGGCGAACTCCGCTCCGCCCGAACCTAGGGCTCGGACTCGGGCTAAGTCCCGGAAGACGGCGAACTCCGCTCCGCCCGAACCCAGGGCTCGGACTCGGGCTAAGTCCCGGAAGACGGTGAACTCCGCTCCGCCCGAACCCAGGGCTCGGACTCGGGCTAAGTCCCAGAAGACGGCGAACTCCGCTCCGCCCGACCCCAGGGCTCGGACTCGGGCTCAGCCCCAGAAGACGACGAACTCCGCTTCGCCCGACCCCAGGGCTCGGACTCCGCCCTGGCCTCTGCCGAACGACCTCCGCCTCGCTCGACCCAGGGGCTCGGACTCGGCCTCGGCCATGGAAGACAGACTCGACCTCGGCTTCGGAGGAGCCTCCACGTCGCCCAACCTAGGGCGCAAGCCAGCCACGTCAACAGGAAGCGCCATCATCACCCTACCCCGAGCTGACTCGGGCCGCAGAGAACAAGACCAGTGTCCCATCTGGCTAGCTCCGCCAGATAGGCAATGATGGCGCCCCGCAAGCTCTGTGACGACGGCGGCTCTCAGCTCTCTTACGGAAGCAGGAGGACGTCAGCAAGGACTCAACCGCTCCGACAGCTGTCCCTCCGCCAGGCTCCGTCGCTCCTCCGACGGCCACGACATCACACCAGCTGGGTGCCAAGATCTCTTCGGCTGCCACATCGGCATGTACTTAGGGCGCTAGCTCTCCCCCGCTAGACATGTAGCACTCTGCTACACCCCCATTGTACACCTGGATCCTCTCCTTACGCCTATAAAAGGAAGGACCAGGGCCCTCTTAGAGAAGGTTGGCCGCGCGGGGACAAGGACGGGACAGGCGCTCTCTTGGGGCCGCTCGCTTCCCTCTCCCGCGTGGACGCTTGTAACCCCCTACTGCAAGCGCACCCGACCTGGGCGCGGGACGAACACGAAGGCCGCGGGATTTCTACCTTTCTCACGCCCGTCTCCGGCCACCTCACTTCCCCCCTTCGCGCTCGGCCTCGCGTCGACCCATCTGGGCTGGGGCACGCGGCGACATTCACTCGTCGGCTTAGGGACCCCCCGGTCTCGAAACGCCGACAGAAGCCATCAGCTCAAAAAGTGGAAGTGAGTTCACCGGAGGTGGGCGCCAATGTTGGGGACTTGTTCTCAAATGCTATGAATTAAGAACAAGGCAACATAAAATGTTAAATGTTAATGTCCTTCGTCCGCTGAAGCATTATCTCCCCGAGGATTTAATGAACTTCGGACGAAGGCCATGAACAAAATATCACGAAGGTCACACCTTCGTGATCAGACTTAAAAGACAATGAAGAATGAAATATAAAATATGAAACATTGGAGAAAGATATACCAAAAAACAGGTAATATTATTCACATATTTTATTATACAAACCTAAATATTAAGACATAATATTTAGGTACATTTATACCTTCGTCATGGCAGAAAACAATAATTCCAGCGTAACGTGTCAGCGATTGCAAGATTGCGTGAACAGTACATGGGTACTGTTCATCTATTTATAGGCATAGGGCGCAGCTTGTGTAAAATTACATTTATGCCCTTTACAATCAACTGCAATAATGACACAAAACATCATGGGTCTTTAAGTCATTTTATCTTTAAGTCGGTTCACCCCTTCGTCTTGAGATCTATCACTGTGCCAAAGCTTTATAGGTGATAGCTTCGGCGCTGCTTCTAAGAGAATCTGCCGAAGGTGTTCTCTTGCTTTAGGA
The DNA here is from genome assembly GCF_902167145.1 of Zea mays. Classification (NCBI taxonomy): domain Eukaryota; kingdom Viridiplantae; phylum Streptophyta; class Magnoliopsida; order Poales; family Poaceae; genus Zea; species Zea mays. Next base: position 107,037,310 of record NC_050101.1, on the reverse strand, counting down.
TCTTCGGCTACGAAGCATATCCCCAACAAAGGCCAAAGCAAATGGATCAGCTACCACTTGAGAATTTTGAAAATATAAGAGATAGTAGAGTTAGAACTTTTGATTTGTCAAAATACTCTTATTGTCAAAATTTGGTCTCTTGTGGGGAGAATTTATGATTATGGGAAAAAGGGGGAGTTTTTGGATCTTGATCATTTTCACTCTTAAATTATCTCTCTTAATGCAAACCAAGTGGTGGCAAAGAATGATCCAAATATGCCAAATTTTAGTCAAAAAAATTGGTCTTCAATTTGAATCAATGTTGCATGTTTTGCATTGCTTTTGGAATTGTTGGCATAAATCACCAAAAAGGGGGAGATTGAAAGGAAAATGTGCCCTTGGGCCATTTCTATTATATTTTGGTGATTAAGTGTCCAACACATACTAAGTAAGTTGAGTATATGCCAAATGAAAAGACAAGTGCAAATCATGTAACAAGGTATATTTCTAGACTTAGTACATTGTTTTGAGTACTAACATGTTTTGTCTAAGTGCTAGAAACAGAGAAAAGAGAAGAAGAAAAGGACTTGGCTCTAAGCAGCCAACACTCAGCTCAGTTTGGCACACCGAACTGTCCGGTGGTGCACCGGACAGTGTCCGGTGCGCCAGGCTGGCATCCGGCGAACTGGCCACTCTCGGGAATGTTTGGCGGCGTACGGCTATAATTCACCAGACTGTCTGGTGAGCCAACGGTCGCCAGCACAATGGTCAGCCGCACAATCCGCGGGAGACGCGTGGCCCGCGCCAACGGTCGGCGGGGGGCACCGGACTGTTCGGTGTGCACCAGACAGTGTCCTGTGCGCCAACCAGCCCGGAGTTGCAACAGTCGTCTGCGCTTGAAAAGGAAGGAGATCGCGCACCGGACATGAACAGTGGTTGTCCGGTGGTGCACCGGACTGTCCGGTGCGCCACCCGACAGAAGGAAACTTTGGCCTTCCTTGTTGGCCTCCAACGGCTCCTAGCTGCCTTGGGGCTATAAAAGGGACCCCTAGGCACATGGAGGAGACACCCAAGCACACTCTAAGCATTCCAAGACTTCTAGTCCTCACTTTCACGTAATCGTTCATCGTTCTTGAGATTGGAGCACTTTTCGAGTTGTAAACTCCCCACGCGTGTTTTGTGTGCTCATCTTCTCACTTGTGTGCGTGTTTGCGGTGTGGATTTAATTCTAGTGTGCGTTGCTCTTCCCAACCTTACTCCGTGCTTTTCTTGAGATCAATCTTGTAAGGGCGAGAGGCTCCAACTTGTGGAGATTCCTCGCAAACGGGAAGAAAACTATAAGGAAGAATACCGTGGTATTCAAGTTGATCATCGGATCACTTGAAAGGGGTTGAGTGCAACCCTCGTCCATTGGGACACCACAACATGGAAGTAGGCAAGTGTTTTACTTGGCCGAACCACGTGATAAACCACTGTGTCTCTTGTGTTGTCTTTCTCTGTGATTACTGTGATTCGCAAGAGCTTGCTCTATAGCCACTTGGTTCTATTGCACTAACATCTTTATAACCAAGCTTGTGGCTATTTAGTGTTGAATTTTACAGGATCACCTATTCACCCCCTCTAGGTTCTCTCAAGATTGACAAATTGAATGCATCTCTCTCTAGCCTTAAAATTGAGAATGAAAAATTAATTGCTAAGGCTAAAGATTTAAATGTTTGCAATGATGTTATATCCAATCTTAGAAATGAAAATGTTTCGTTACATGCTAAGATTGATGAATTAAATGTTTGCAAACCCTCTACTTCTACCATTGAGCATGTTACTACTTGTACTAGATGTAGAGATATTAATGTTGATGTTATTCATGATCACCTAGCTTTAATTAAACAATAAAATGATCACATAGCTCAACTTAGTGCTAAGATTAATGAGCATGACTTAGAATATGAAAAATTTAAATTTGCTAGAAGCATGCTCTATAGTGGGAGACGCCCTGGCATTAAGGATGGCATTGGCTTCCAACAGGGAGACAATGCCAAGCTTAGTGCCCCTAAGAAATTATCTAACTTTGTTAAGGGCAAAGCTCCCATGGCTCAGGACAACGAGGGTTACATTTTATACCGTGCCGGTTATCCTGAACACAAAATTAGGAGAATTCATTCTAGTAAGTCTCACTCTGGCTCTCATCATGCTTTTATGTATAAGAGTGAGGCATCTAGCTCTAGGCAATCAACTCATGTTAAATTGCCTAAAAAGAAATCTCCTATAGCATCAAATGATCATAACATTTCATTTAAGACTTTTGATGCTTCATATGTTTTAACTAACAAATCAGGCAAAGTAGTTGCCAAATATGTTTGGGGCAAACACAAGGGCTCCAAGACTTGTGTTTGGGTACCCAAGGTGCTTGTTTATAATGTGAAAGGACCCAAGATCGTTTGGGTACCTAAGAACAAGGCCTAAACTTGTTTTGTAGGTTTATGCGTCCGGGGGCTCAAGTTGGATCATCGATAGCGGGTGCACAAACCACATGACTGGGGAGAAAAGGATGTTCTCCTCCTACGAGAAAAACCATGATCCCCAAAGAGCTATCACAGTCGGGGATGGAAATCAAGGTTTGGTCAAAGGACTTGGTAAAATTGCTATATCACCTAACCATTCCATTTCCAATGTTTTTCTTGTAGATTCTTTAGATTACAACTTGCTTTCAGTTTCTCAAATATGCAAAATGGGCTACAATTGTCTTTTTACAGATATAGGTGTTACTGTCTTTAGAAGAAGTGATGATTCAATAGCATTTAAGGGGGTGTTAGAGGGTCAGCTATACTTAGTTGATTTTAATAGAGCTGAACTTGACACTTGCTTAATTGCTAAGACTAACATGGGTTGGCTCTGGCATCACTGACTAGCCCACGTTGGGATGAAGAATCTTCATAAGCTTCTAAAGGGAGAGCACATTTTGAGACTAACAAATGTTCATTTTGAGAAAGACAGGATTTGTAGCGCATGTCAAGCAGGGAAGCAAGTTGGTGTTCATCATCCACACAAGAACATCATGACGACTGACAGGCCACTTGAGCTACTCCACATGGACCTATTCGGATCGATAGCTTACATAAGCATCGGCGGGAGTAAGTACTGTCTAGTTATTGTGGATGATTATTCTCGCTTCACTTGGGTGTTCTTTTTGCAGGATAAATCTCAAACTCAAGAGACCTTAAAGGGATTCTTGAGACGGGCTCAAAATGAGTTCTGCTTAAGGATTAAAAAGATTAGAAGCGACAACGGGACAGAGTTCAAGAATTCACAAATAGAAGGCTTCCTTGAGGATGAGGGCATCAAGCATGAGTTCTCTTCTCCCTACACGCCACAACTAAATGGTGTAGTGGAGAGGAAGAATAGAACTCTACTTGACATGGCAAGGACCATGCTTGATGAGTACAAGACTTCGGACCGGTTTAGGGTGGAAGCAGTCAACACCGCTTGCTACGCCATCAACCATCTCTATCTTCACCGAATCTTCAAGAAGACATCGTATGAACTCCTCACCGAGCAAGTTGATCTTGATGAGCTAGATGATGAAGAGGCTCCGTGTGTCGCGCTAAGGAACATGTCCATTGGGGATGTGTGTCCTAAGGAATCCGAAGAGCCTCCACATACACAAGATCAACCATCATCTTCAAATCAAGCATCTCCACCAACTCAAGATGAGGACCAAGCTCAAGAGGATGAAAATGAAGATCAAGAAGATGAGCCACCTCAAGAGGGGGGAAATGATCAAGGGGGAGATGCCAATGATCAAGACAAGGAAGATGATGACGGTCCAAGACCGCCACACCCAAGAGTCCACAAAGCAATACAACGAGATCACACCGTAAACACCATCCTCGGTGATATTCAAAAGGGGGTAACCACTCGATCTCGTGTTGCTCATTTTTGTGAACATTACTCTTTTGTGTCTTCTATTGAGCCATACAGGGTGGAAGACGCATTAAGGGATTCGGATTGGGTGTTGGCAATGCAAGAGAAACTCAACAACTTCACAAGGAATGAGGTATGGCATTTAGTTCCACGTCCTAATCAAAATGTTGTAGGAACCAAGTGGGTCTTTCGCAACAAGCAAGATGAGCATGGTGTGGTGACAAGGAACAAAGCCCGACTTGTGGCTGTTGGGGGCCTTCGGCTTCCGAAGGTCCTCAAAAACATGATTTAACAATGTTTCTGGAGTATAATATGTGAACAGGTAACTTTGGATTCAAATCGGTACCACAGTGGGAGAAGCCCAAAGAATACGAAGGTTGACACAGCGCCGAAGCTGTAAGCAAGAAAGCTTCGGCGTGATAGCAGAAAAGGAAACCGACTTAAAGATGAAAAGGCTATTCAGACCTCGGTGGATTACTATAGAATTACTACCAAATGTAAAGGGCATGGATGTAATTTTACATGGGCTGTGACTCGTGCCTATAAATAGGTGAACAGTGCTCCCGTACTGTTCACGCTGACTTGGCATTTGCTTTTGCGTCACGCTTGTGCTATTACCTTCTTTTAAGCCGAAGGTACATTTATAATTTGATATCATTTCTATTTTTCCATAGTAATAATATAGAAATGAGTTAATAACAATATATAATTGTTTACGTTATCCTTTACATTTCATATGTTTTCTTCTTCATTATTATTTGTTGTGTTTATGAAGGTATGTCCTTCGTAACCTTCGTCCGAAAATCATTATATCCTCAAGGGAAATAATGCTTCGAAGGACGAAGGACTTTAACGTTTAACATTTTTTGTGTTGCCTTGTTCTTAACTCATAGCATTTGAGAACAAGTCCCCAACATTGGCGCCCACCTCCGGTGAACTCACTTCCACTCATAAACCTTCGCTATGGCGCCGAAGAAAGCTTCAGCAACTGGGGCTGCAGCTCTGCAACCGCTGGACCCCAATCAGGAGACTCTCTCCCTTCGGGAGGCCCGAAGCCAGAAGAGGAAGGCTGTCAGCCCGACACTGCAAGAGGATGAGCTAGACCAAGAAATCAGAGACATGGAGATGCTTCATCAACAGGTGCAAAGGAAGAAGGAAAAGATGGCCAGGCTAGTTGAACTGCAAAGGCAGATAGACGAAGCCTCTGAAGAAGTTCGTCATCTTACTCAGGATGAGCAGAACCGAAGACCTCAGCACAAAGATCTTCATCAGGAGGACTTCTTCAACGAAGATGACTGGTATGAGAATTTCCACCATGGAAATTTTGCTTTTGATGATGCTTCTCCTCTATCCGCTGAGCTGCAGGCTACACCTTGGCCTCCGTCCTACAAGCCGCCCCAGCTTCCTATATTTGACGGCCATTCAGACCCGAAGCAGTTTTTGATGAGCTACGAAGCAACAGTATCTTCGTATGGTGGCAATACTGCAGTCATGGCAAAATCTTTTGTTATGACTGTCAGGAGTGTTGCTCAAACCTGGTATTCCTCCCTTCGACCAGGAACGATCACTTCATGGCAAAAGCTGAAGGACATGTTGTTAAACAGCTTCCAAGGGTTTCAGACGAAGCCGGTCACTGCTCAAGCTCTATTCCAGTGCACCCAGGATCACGAAGAATACCTTCAGGCGTATGTCCGGAGGTTCTTGCGTTTGAGGGCACAGGCGCCAACAGTGCCCAACGAAATTGTCATTGAGGCCATGATCAAGGGACTTCGGCCAGGACCTTCAGCTCAGTACTTCGCTAGGAAGCCTCCTCAAACTTTGGAGAAGCTGCTCCAGAAGATGGATGAGTATATTCGGGCTGACAATGATTTTCGTCAAAGAAGGGAGGAGGCTTTCAGGTTTTCCGAAATGACCAGGGGGCTTCGGAGGAAGATTTTATCCGAGGCACGTCAGGTCAATTCACAACTCTACTCAAAATGATGATAAGGGGAGTCAGCAGCAAAGGCCACAGGGTTCTTCACAGGCTTCGGGGCAACAGCAAAGCTCCTTCCGGCCGCCAGCTCCAAGAGGCAGAGGCGCCAGGGGCTTCGGCGGAAGATTTGGAGATCAACCAAGGAGAACATTTTGCTTGTTCTGTGGTGAAAACAAGGGCCATACCACCAGGATGTGCCATGTTACCATCCAGAAGCAAAAGGAGATAGCCGAAGCTGCAGCACAACAGGGTCAGCCGAAGCAGATCATGCACACTGCTTCGTATCATTCGCCTTATATCCCAGAATATGTAGGCAACCACCCTGCAGTTTCTGTAGCTTCGGCGAGTCAACCTCAAGCTTCCTGGCAACAGCCTCCGCCTCCACCACCGCTACAACAAGGCCAGCAGCCAGAAGGGGGCCAATATGCTCAACACCAAAGGGACTTCAGAGAACAGTCCGAACCTCGCACAGTCAATAGCACTGTGCCAGAGTCGAAGCACATTTCTTGACAAATATCCTACCTTGATAGTAGTCTTTTCCATTCAGTTTTATTTTCTGTGTAATGAAGGACACTTTTTAATCTCACGTAATGATTTCGTTGTATGCCACAAGGAAAATATATCTCCTCTACAGGCTTAAGTTGTTGAAGCTTAAAAGATTTGCGATAGCAAGAAGGACCTTCGAATTATCAAGAGTTTATTTTAAAAGGCACGGCATGAATTCTTCGAAGCAACAAAAAGTCGTTCCAAGGAACGCAGAGTAAGTTTGCTGAAGTTACAAAAAGCCGTTCCAAAGGGAGCGCAGTGTAAGTTTCCTGCTCAAAAGTCGTTCCAAAGGGAATGCAGAGCTTACAGCGAAAAATAAACGCTGATACCGCCTAAGTAAAAGGCGAAGCGCGAAAAGTCAACACGAATACCGCCGAAAGTAAAAGGCGAAGAAGCTCCTAAGGGAGGCTTACAGCGAAAAATAAACGTTGATTCCGCTGAAGTAAAGGCGAAGAAGCTCCTAAGGGAGGCTTACAGCGAAAAGTCAACGCTGATTTAAAAAGATTATGTGTTTTATTGCAGGGATGTGCGTGTATTTTCGGAATAAATACCATTTTACATAGCATAACATCATCATATCATTTCGCATAGCATAAGCATCATACATCATGCTGCATATACAAGAAGGGGACACAATATTGATCTTCGGAAGAATGCTTTGAAAAAGGGAAAATCATGCTAAGTCACAAGGAGATACCATATTGATCTTCGGAGTGTAGCTTCGGAAAATATTTTCGCGAAGCTTGGATATTCTTCATCAGAACACTATGGATATAGTTGTGATAAATGAAAATTCTTCTTCACGAAGCATGAAAAGAAGGGAAGGTGTTTTTTCGTCAAAGACTCAAAAACGATATGTATGTAAATTTCATGCATCGTAAAGAATTGAATCATAAAAAACAAGTATATTACATTCAGGGTTACAAGATATTACACATATTACATTTCAGATGTTTTTACAATAGCACCTAGTCTTCCCTAAGTACTACTTCCGCAGCTTCGTTCAGGAGTTGATTGACAACTTGATCCATGATAGCTTCAGCCATCTTTTTAATTTCATCGTCATCTTTCGGCTGAGGGCCTGGAGGCGCTTTAGTAGGATCTGAGGGAGGACAGGATACGGCTACATTGCTATTACAAATTGCGAACGAAGTTTAAAATCAAAAATTACAACACAATAAAAACCATTAGTTAATACCTATTTGCCCTTCGGGCTCAGCGGTTTTCTCAACAGCCTCTGCTACTTTTCTAGCGTCATGGATGTCTTTTTCGCTTTTCTGGATAATTTCTCGGGCCATTTCTCGGCCACCATTATCCCAGATATCGGTGAAAAATTTTCCACCAACCATGCTAGCTTCGGCTGAAGGATCTTTTGCATCTTCGAAGGACAAAGTAGCTTCGGACTGTGCTAAAATCTTTATATGCTCACAGCCCTATCTCTCCAAAATGGTGGCAATCCCCCGGGCACCCGAAAAAGCGCATATGTCTCCGCGGCTATTTAAAATTTCCTCAAAGGCCTCAGCTTCGTGATTCATCCATTCGATGGGACCTTCAGGGTTGCCTCTTGTAAAGTTTTCTTCGCTCGAGAATGCGCCAACGCTGGCGAAGCTAGCTTTTATTTTCTTAACACACTCCATAGATTTGTCATAGCATCTTTTTTTGGATGAACGAAGCTCTTCAACAGTTCCTTCTAAATGATTTGCCCATTGGTCGCTAAGTTCTCGTTTCGTTTCTTCAAGTATGCGTTCCTCTTTAGATCTGGCTAATTGTTTTCGAAGATCTTCAATCTCACGCTTCTGAGCCTCAGTTTGACCTTTAAAAGTGGCTTCGTCTTCTTTTATTCTATTTATCAATGAATGTAATATTTTATCTTTTTCGAGACCTTCGTTCCTTAGTTCAATTACTTCGGAACGAAGGTTGCTCAGGGCCATAACACACCCTTCGTCTTCGGCATCTTTTTGGGCCCTGAGGGCATTTCTAAGTATAAGGCCCTGCAGAGAAAAATGTGTGTGCGTCAATAAATTTAAGCAAACGAAAAATTTTGGTCTCAAGAAAAAATACAAAGACCTCATTTTTTGCACCTTTAAGCTATTGTACGCCAAGCTGTCGGCCAGCTCGTTTTTCGACAATGCCGAGAGCCCGTCTTCTAGTGTTGGGAAACCGAAGCTCTTGCTCATCTCCCGACAGACAGAAATCTCCTTGCTGTCAGGCAGACAATACAAGAAGTCTTCTTCTCCGCTGCCGTTGAATATCAACGCCCCCTTTGGATATTTCAGTTTTTGGGCGTAAAACTGGGCCTCTTGCTTTTCTTTTTCAGACAACTTTTTCCCCGAAGCATGTCGAATAATATAATGAAGGACTTTGGGAGATGCTTCGGGGGCAACAGCACTGATTTCTTCAACAAGAATTGACTCCGTCATTTTTTCTTCTTCCTCGGTTTTCAAAGATTTTACCTTCATGGGCTCTGAAGGCCCCGCTTCAGCCTCAGTTTGTTGCTTTGGAGCTTTAGTATCAAAAATTTCAGTTTCCGCTTCGGAAGTTTCAACAGTCTTCTTCGGAGTTGTGCTTGAGGACTTAATTGTCTCCAGAACATCTAGCACATTGACCATTCTTTTTCTTTTCGGAGTCACCGCTGGGCCCTTTTGGTTTTTTAATGTCTCAACACTTGCTGAAGGACTTAAAATTTCCAATATTTTCGTTCCCTCAGTACTCGGTTTTTCTGCTTTCTCTGCTGAGGGTGTTTCAGTTTTTTCTTCGATTTTCGACACTGAAGTTGGTTCTTTAATATCAGTGGCCGAAGAGGTTTCACCGGCGAACTCAGGCACTGTAGCTGGTTCAATGTAGCGTGGCCGGTGTGTGAGAACCTTTACCCTTTGTCTCTTCGGCACTGGCTCGCTGGGAGCGGCTGAAGCAGTTTCCTGTGCAGAAGTTGCGTTTTTTCTTTTTTGGCCCCGCGCTGGATACTGGTAGTCGGGGTACATGAACCCAATTGCGTCAAACACTCGATTCAGCCTTTTCTTTTTCCGGCCTCCGAAGGCTGCTGACAATGCAGTATCTTCGGCCTTTGAATAAACCCCAAGTAGTTCATCACTTAAATTTTCAATGCTTTTTAGCCAGTCATCATCTGGCTCAACGAATTTATCTCCAAATTTGAAAGTATACTTCAGCCTGATAAGTCCACCTTCGTCAGCCTCCTTTATGGTCTCTTGCGGCATTTCCCATTTTTCCGCGAGCGGCCATACTCTGAAGGCAATATGCTCTTGAACTAGATCTCTCGTTCCAATAAAAGAGCAAATAATCCCGAAGGCTCTTTGGCATTCTTCGGCAGCCTCGTTCATTTCAACCTTCGGCTTCCGCAGGCCGAAGCTTTGCCAAATAGGGCGCATAATTATACCTTTAATATCTTCCCGTGTTTTCAGGTCATTCTTCACATAAAACCATTCTGTCATCCAGTCGCCGGGCCATCTCTTCCGAAAGGTTGGCACGGGACAGCTTGACCCGGACCGAGAGACGAAACTGTAGCAGCCGAAATTATTGTGATACTGTTCCTTACCCCAGGGTTTTGTCTCGTATAACAATTCGTGTATGTTGCAGAAACTTTTTGCATCAGGTTCCAGACCTTGGCTTCTCACGGCCCACACGAAGATATTCATCCTTATGATTGCTTCGGGGATAAGTTGGTGAAGATAGATTTCAAATGTTTTCAGTACTTCTACGACAAAGCTGCTCAGAGGAAATCGTAGTCCAGCTTTCAAAAAGCTTCGGAACACTACGACTTCATTTTCCTCAGGAGTCGGACAAGTCTTTTCTCCTTCGTCGGCCCTCACAACGGACAAGTCCCGGAAATATCTTCCCCTCATGCTGACAAGATGATTTTCTTTGATACTTGATTTGCCGAAAACCGCATGGCTTGGTCGCCAAGGGCGATCTTCGGAGTCTTCACCACCACTGTCCACATCATAACTGTCGCTATCATCAGTATCTTCAGATAAACCTTCTAAAATCTCTTTGGTGATCTTTTCTGTATTTGTCTTCGACATGGCTTCAAGAAACCCCAGGTTTTTCTCTTCAGATAGACTTAGCTTCATCTCGACAGCAGCCCTTTTATCCTCAGACATCTTCGAAGATGCTGAAAAATTGCTTTCAAAGCCGAAGCTTAAAAACTTAAAAAGCCAAGCAAGTGTTGGTGCGCAAGAGCTAAAAATTGAGTAAGCAAAAGCAGATGGCAGGAAAGCGTACCAAGTGAGCTCGTGGTATGCTCTTATTTATACGACCCAGTGCATTAAAAATTGGAAGACCCCGCTTGTCAGTGAATGTTGTTGTTCCAGCAAAGGGAAGGTGTTTTTTCGGACCTTCGGCTTAAGGCCTTCGTCCATGTCGCAATCTAAATTTATCATTCTAACAAATTAATATTGCGAGGGGCTACTATTGGGGGCCTTCGGCTTCCGAAGGTCCTCAAAAACATGATTTAACAATGTTTCTGGAGTATAATATGTGAACAGGTAACTTTGGATTCAAATCGGTACCACAGTGGGAGAAGCCCAAAGAATACGAAGGTTGACACAGCGCCGAAGCTGTAAGCAAGAAAGCTTCGGCGTGATAGCAGAAAAGGAAACCGACTTAAAGATGAAAAGGCTATTCAGACCTCGGTGGATTACTATAGAATTACTACCAAATGTAAAGGGCATGGATGTAATTTTACATGGGCTGTGACCCGTGCCTATAAATAGGTGAACAGTGCTCCTGTACTGTTCACGCTGACTTGGCATTTGCTTTTGCGTCACGCTTGTGCTATTACCTTCTTTTAAGCCGAAGGTACATTTATAATTTGATATCATTTCTATTTTTCCATAGTAATAATATAGAAATGAGTTAATAACAATATATAATTGTTTAATTTATCCTTTACATTTCATATGTTTTCTTCTTCATTATTATTTGTTGTGTTTATGAAGGTATGTCCTTCGTAACCTTCGTCCGAAAATCATTATATCCTCAAGTGAAATAATGCTTCGAAGGACGAAGGACTTTAACGTTTAACATTTTTTGTGTTGCCTTGTTCTTAACTCATAGCATTTGAGAACAAGTCCCCAACAGTGGCCAAGGGATATTCACAAGTCGAAGGTTTGGATTTCGGTGAAACCTATGCACCCGTAGCTAGGCTTGAGTCAATTCGTATATTACTTGCCTATGCTACTTACCATGGCTTTAAGCTCTATCAAATGGACGTGAAAAGTGCCTTCCTCAATGGACCAATCAAGGAAGAGGTCTATGTTGAGCAACCTCCCGGCTTTGAAGATAGTGAGTACCCTAACCATGTATATAAACTCTCTAAGGCACTTTATGGGCTCAAGCAAGCCCCAAGAGCATGGTATGAATGCCTAAGAGATTTTCTTATCGCTAATGGCTTTAAAGTCGGAAAAGTCGATCCTACTCTCTTTACTAAAACTATTGCAAATGATATGTTTGTATGCCAAATTTATGTTGATGATATCATATTTGGGTCTACTAACAAATCTACTTGTGAAGAGTTTAGTAGGATAATGGTTCAAAAATTCGAGATGTCTATGATGGGGGAGTTGAAGTATTTACTAGGATTTCAAGTCAAGCAACTCCAAGAGGGCACCTTCATCAGCCAAACGAAGTACATTCAAGACATACTCACCAAGTTTGGGATGAAGGATGCCAAGCCCATCAAGACACCCATGGGAACCAATGGGCATCTCAACCTCGACACGGGAGGTAAATTCGTAGATCAAAAGGTATACCGGTCAATGATAGGTTCTTTACTCTATTTATGTGCATCTCGATCGGATATTATGCTTTCTGTATGCATGTGTGCAAGATTCTAAGCCGATCCTAAGGAAGTTCACCTTAGGGCCATAAAACAAATCTTGAGATATTTAGTTCATACTCCTAAGTTTGGTCTTTGGTACCCCAAGGGATCCACATTTGATTTAATAGGATATTCAGATGCTGATTGGGCAGGGTGTAAAATTGATAGGAAGAGCACATCAGGGACTTGTAAGTTCTTGGGAAGATCCCTGGTGTCTTGGGCTTCAAAGAAACAAAATTCTGTAGCTCTTTCTACCGCCGAAGCCGAGTATATTGCCGCAGGCCATTGTTGCGCGCAATTGCTTTGGATGAGGCAAACCCTTAGGGACTATGGTTACAAATTAACCAAAGTCCCTCTCCTATGTGATAATGAGAGTGCAATCCGCATGACGGATAATCCCGTTGAACACAGCCGCACTAAGCACATAGCCATTCGGTATCACTTTTTAAGGGATCACCAACAAAGGGGGGATATCGAGATTGCATATGTTAGCACCAAAGAACAATTAGCCGATATCTTTACCAAGCCATTAGATGAGAAAACCTTTACCGAACTTAGGCATGAGCTAAACATTCTTGATTCTAGGAATTTTGATTGATATTTTGCACACATAGCTCAATTATATACCTTTGATCATATCTCTTTCATTTGCTATGACTAATGTGGTTTTCAAGTGTATTTCATGCTAAGACAAGGCTTCCACTTCACTCCATTGAATTATTCATTCTTTGCCGTCGATCCACACCGCTCTCCAAAATTGGTATAATCTTCACTCCTATATTGTTTGCCAAAGAGGGAGAGAGTTTAAAAAAGGGCTTATATTTCACTCACAAAGTATCCGTTTTTGGCGATTCATGCCAAAGGGGGAGAAAGTATTAGCCCAAAGCAAAAGGACCTCACCACCACCAATTTCAAAAAAATGTGTTCTTTCAATTTGTATTAAAGAAGTTTTTCAATTGGTATCTTATTTTTGATATAATTTTAAATTGGTATAACCCCTTTCAAAATTAATATCTAAAACCCTCTTGAGCACTAAGAGGAGAATTTCATTGAGGGGAAGTTTTGTTTAGTCAAAGGAAAAGCATTTGAAACAGGGGGAGAAAATTTCAAATCTTGAAAATGCTTCTCAAAATCATATTCATTTACCTTTGACTATTTGCAAAAAGACTTTGAAAAGAATTTCCAAAAGATTTTGCAAAAACAAAACATGTGATGCAAGCGTGGTCCAAAATGTTAAAATAGAAGAAAGCATCCATGCATATCTTATGAAATGTAAATTGATTTAATTCCAAGCAACCTTTGCACTTACCTTATGCAAACTAGTTCAAGTTTGCACTTATATATTTGCTTTGGTTTGTGTTGGCATCAATCACCAAAAAGGGGGGAGATTGAAAGGGAAATAGGGTCAAACCTTTTTCTAAATAATTTTGGTGGTTGAATTGCCCAACACAAATAATTAGACTAACTAGTTTGCTCTAGATTATAAGTTCTACAGGTGCCAAAGGTTCAACACAAATCAATAAAAAGTCCAAGAAAGGGTTCAAATAAAAAGAGCAAAAGACAACCGAAGGCTGCCCTAGTCTGGCGCACCGGACAGTGTCCGGTGCACCACCAGACAGTGTTCGGTGCAGCAAGGAGATCAACTCTGAACTTATCACCTTTGGGTTTTTGAGATTGCCTCTCTGCTATAATTCACCGGACTGCCCGGTGTGCCAGCGGAGTAACGGCTAACAGCGACAACGGTCGTCTGCAAAAGGTGAACAGTGAGCTACAGTGCACGGACTGCGGGCGCAGAAGTCAGAGCAGGCGCGGATGGCGCACCGGACAGTGAATAGTGACTGTCTGGTGCACCACCGGACTGTCCGGTGGCCCCACATGTCAGAGCTCCAACGGTCGAACCCTAACGGTTGGGTGACGTGGCTAGCGCACCGGACAGTGTCCGGTGGCGCACCGGACTGTCCGGTGCGTCCTTCGACAGCAGCCTTCCCCAACGGCCACTTTGGTGGTTGGGGCTATAAATACCCCCAACCACCAACACTTCAAGGCATCCAAGTTTTTAGCCAACACATTCAATACAAGAGCTAGTGTATTCAATACAAGACACAAATAGAGTGAATCAAAATCTCTCCAAGTCCCAATTCCACTCAAAGCAATAGTGACTAGAAGAGAGAGTTTTGTCGTGTTCTTTTGAGCTTTTGCGCTTGGATCGCTTTTCTTTTTCCTCCATTCTTGTTTTCAACTCACTTGTAATCAAAGCAAGAGACACCAAGTTTTGGTGGTCCTTGTAGTGGACTAAGTGTCTCGTTTGATTGAAGAGAAAAGCTCACTCGGTCTAGGTGACCGTTTGAGAGAGGGAAAGGGTTGAAAGAGACCCGGTCTTTGTGACCACCTCAACGGGGAGTAGGTTTGCAAGAACCGAACCTCGGTAAAACAAATCATCGTGTCACTCTCGCTATTTGCTTGTGAATTGTTTTTCACCCTCTCTTTCGGACTCGATTATATTTCTAACGCTAACCCCGGCTTGTAGTTGTGCTTAAACTTTATAAATTTCAGATTTGTCTATTCACCCCCCTTCTAGGCGACTTTCAGCCGGGACACCAACTCACTAAGCACATAGCCATTCGGTATCACTTTTTAAGGGATCACCAACAAAGGGGGGATATCGAGATTGCATATGTTAGCACCAAAGAACAATTAGCTGATATCTTTACCAAGCCATTAGATGAGAAAACTTTTACCAAACTTAGGCATGAGATAAACATTCTTGATTCTAGGAATTTTGATTGATATTTTGCACACATAGCTCAATTGTATACCTTTGATCATATCTCTTTCATTTGCTATGACTAATGTGGTTTTCAAGTGTATTTCATGCTAAGACAAGGCTTCCACTCCACTCTATTGAATTATTCATTCTTCGCCGTCACTCCGCACCGCTCTCCAAAATTGGTATAATCTTCACTCCTATATTGTTTGCCAAAGAGGGGAGAAAGTATTAGCCCAAAGCAAAAGGACTGCACCACCACCAATTTCAAAAAAATGTGTTCTTTCATTTTGTATTAAAGAAGTTTTTCAATTGGTATCTTATTTTTGATATAATTTTAAATTGGTATAACCCCTTTCAAAATTAATATCTAAAACCCTCTTGAGCACTAAGAGGAGAATTTCATTGAGGGGGAGTTTTGTTTAGTCAAAGGAAAAGCATTTGAAACAGGGGGAGAAAATTTCAAATCTTGAAAATGCTTCTCAAAATCATATTCATTTACCTTTGACTATTTGCAAAAAGACTTTGAAAAGAATTTCCAAAAGATTTTGCAAAAACAAAACATGTGGTGCAACTGTGGTCCAAAATGTTAAAATAGAAGAAAGCATCCATGCATATCTTATGAAATGTAAATTGGTTTAATTCCAAGCAACCTTTGCACTTACCTTATGCAAACTAGTTCAATTCTGCACTTGTATATTTGCTTTGGTTTGTGTTGGCATCAATCACCAAAAAGGGGGAGATTGAAAGGGAAATAGGGTCAAACCTTTTCCTAAATAATTTTGGTGGTTGAATTGCCCAACACAAATAATTAGACTAACTAGTTTGCTCTAGATTATAAGTTCTACAGGTGCCAAAGGTTCAACACAAACCAATAAAAAGTCCAAGAAAGGGTTCAAATAAAAAGAGCAAAAGACAACCAAAGGCTGCCCTGGGCTGGCGCACCGGACTGTCCGGTGTGCCACCGGACTGTGTCCGGTGCACCACCAAACAGTGTTAGGTGCACCAGGGAGATCAACTCCGAACTTATCACCTTCGGGTTTTTGAGATTGCCTCTGTGCTATAATTCACTGGACTGTCCGGTGTGCCAGCGAGTAATGGCTAACAGTGACAACGGTCGTCTGCAAAAGGTGAACAGTGAGCTACAGTGCACGGACTACGGCGCAGAAGTCAGAGCAGGCGCGAATGGCGCACCGGACAGTGAACAGTGACTGTCTGGTGCACCACCGGACTGTCTGGTGGCCCCACATGTCAGAGCTCCAACGGTCGAACCCTAACGGTTGGGTGACGTGGCTAACGCACCGGACAGTGTCCGGTGGCGCACCGTACTGTCCGGTGCGTCCTTCGACAGCAGCCTTCCCCAACGGCCACTTTGGTGGTTGGGGCTATAAATACCACCAACCACCAACACTTCAAGGCATCCAAGTTTTCAGCCAACACATTCAATACAAGAGCTAGTGTATTCAATACAAGACACAAATAGAGTGAATCAAAATCTCTCCAAGTCCCAATTCCACTCAAAGCAATAGTGACTAGAAGAGAGAGTTTTGTCGTGTTCTTTTGAGCTCTTGCGCTTGGATCGCTTTTCTTCTTCCTCCATTCTTGTTTTCAACTCACTTGTAATCAAAGCAAGAGACACCAAGTTGTGGTGGTCCTTGTAGTGGAATAAGTGTCCCGTTTGATTGAAGAGAAAAGCTCACTCTGTCTAGGTGACCGTTTGAGAGAGGGAAAGGGTTGAAAGAGACCCGGTCTTTGTGACCACCTCAACGGGGAATATGTTTGCAAGAACCGAACCTCGGTAAAACAAATCATCGTGTCACTCTCGCTATTTGCTTGTGATTTGTTTTTCGCCCTCTCTTTCGGACTCGATTATATTTCTAACGCTAACCCTTGCTTGTAGTTGTGCTTAAACTTTATAAATTTCAGATTTGCCTATTCACCCCCTTCTAGGCGACTTTCAGCCGGAACACCAACTCTTTTTTAGGTATACTGGTATCCAGCCTCGACACGTCGAGCCTACATCCCAGGGGGGCCAAGCACCAAGAGAGGAGTTGGTAAAGCCACACACAACAAGAACAAATACTACACAGATAAGAGCTGTTTAATTGATAGTTCCCAAAAGTATCTTACAAAAACAAAAGTTATTACATCCGCCTTCAAGCGGAGCCCTAGCCTCATTTCTATAGGTATGAACTACTCGATATCAGCAGGGTCGCGCTAAAAGCGCGCGGCCACCGTCTCCACGGCATCTTGTATGTCCTCCTAGGCAGCGTCTTCAGTATCGGCCGCCGGGCGCAGGCCTGTCACGCACCCTGAACATGGTGGTGGCCACTGAGAACAGCGGCGCTGGTGGCAACCCGGTGCTACAGCTTGTCAGCGGCGGTGGCCTCCTCGATGCGTGCACCAAGGCGAAGGAGCCCTCATCGTTGGAGGCGACGTCGAGGCCATTAAAGCCAAAGAGATGGAGCCGCAGCTCAGCTCGCTTTCCACCTCATGGAGATGGAGCTAGACCAGTTCATGGAGGTGTACCATGGGATGCTGGTGAAGTTCACGCGAAAGATGGAGCCGCAACTCAGCTCGCTTTCCACCTCCGGAAGGTCGCTGCACGACACCCTTTCGCCCGGGCGCTGGCGGAAGAAGCACCATCCCCACGAACATCTCCTAGAGGTGGGCAAAAATGGCCGCCTGGAGGATGGAGCGGGGCATGAGGTGCTGAAGTTGGAGGCCGAGCTCCTCCAGCAGCAGCAGGAAGATAGGCGAGATCGGCAGCGCCAACCCACAGGAGAGGTTGGAGACGAAGAGCACGAACTCCCCGGCGGCGAGATCGCCGAGGGGAGAGGTGCCGACGCGGATTCTTTTGACGAACACCGGCGCGCCCCACCCGAGCAGGTTGCGTACCAGGTTGAGTGCCACCTCGGACTGGAAGCGCTCGGGATGGACTAGCAAGGCCATGGCGACTACGGCGGCAGAAGAATGCAAATCCAAAGGGGCGCGGAGAGCTCGAAGGCGAAAAGGCGCAACAGTTGGGAGAAAATGCAGAAGCGTAACCGCTGCACACGGGGTAAATCCCCTTTAAAGGAAGACTCCCTTGCTCGCGCCCTAAGACGCTATGGAAAATCTCGCTCGACGCGCACCGAAGCAACCCAGCCTATGACACGGGGGCCCAGGCCCCCCAAGTCATTTAGCTGGGGTGCGGGTCTCCGAGTGCGAAGAAGGCAAACCGTCACGCGAGGAGTGAACCGCGGCCCACGGTAGAGCGCCTCTCCATCTCTGCCGAAACCAACGGCCCAGTCTCTGACATGGGGGCTTGGGCCCACGAGTCATCCTCCTTGGGTGTCGGTTCCTGGGTGTGGAGAAGGCGAACCGCCGCGCGCGCCCGAAAAGTGAACCGCCGCCCGCGGTAGTGTGCCTCTTCATCTCCATCGCAAGAAACAAACGACCCAGTCTCTAGCGCGGGGTCCCGGGCCCACGAGTCATACTCCTTGGGCGCCGGTTCCTGGGTGCGGAGAAAGCGAATCGCCGCTCATGCCAGTACTGCGCCGCCTAGGGGTTGTCGCAGAAGACAGAGGAGGTGATTTTTTTAAACCGATGCAGCAGTATCGAGGCGCCTCGTGCGTGGCCCGGCGAAACCATCATGCATGGGGGCCGCGGGTCAGTCAGCCGCGGGGACAGACGTGGCAGTTGGCGTGACCGAAGGCGGACTGGCAGTGATTACGTCAACAAACCCATGGAAGCGGCGCGCCAATCACCAGTCAAGCTTTGGCCCCACCTACAGACTTGTATCCTCCCCTGTCGGTACCCTGAAACAGGGGTACCCCTTACTACAGTATGAAGACGCGGTGCCCGCGCAGCTATCTCTAGTCGCATGGTGAACAGCACCCGACCCCACCACGTGGATGACTCCAGGGCCGCCACGTGGCCAGAGAAGACAATATCCT
Organism: Zea mays; assembly: GCF_902167145.1. NCBI lineage: Eukaryota > Viridiplantae > Streptophyta > Magnoliopsida > Poales > Poaceae > Zea > Zea mays. The sequence goes on along the minus strand of NC_050101.1, from coordinate 107,018,354 downwards.
CCAAGGTATCAACGGTGGGTCCGGACCCCCATGGGAAAGTGCCAGACCCCTGCACATACGGACCGGACCTCCGGGCAGGGTCCAGAACCTCCGCGGGTACAAACCGGACCCCCGGGACGGGTCCCGGACCTCTCTGTGTGTGGTCCGGGCCACTCACAGCGGGGTCCCGGGATTCCGAGACAAAGAATACCCAGGCCTTAATCAAGGCCAGGCGGGGGTCCGGTGCTGACGCGTGTCCGGACCATATCGCGTGCGCTTCTGCTCCCCGCTCAGGCGGAGACCCGATGCTGCCACGCGGCCTACTGGCCGTGACGTAAGCCAGCAGGCGGAGCCTGACGTAAGGCCTCTAGATCGCGCGGCCGCTGCATTGTGGATAAGGCGCGTCGCCTGTCCACTCCACTGGCAGGCGATGTGCCACCTCAGCATTTAATGAGCCCTGTCCACTCCACTGGCAGGCGATGTGTCGCCTCAGCATTTAATGAGCCCTGCCCACTCCGCTGATGGGCAGTGACCAGGCCGTCTTACAGGCGGCGTGCCTGTCCATTCCGTTGGCAGGCAGTACGTCCATGCTGTCGCATGCGCTGCACTCATCATGACTCGCGCGTACCAAGGAAGGAGCAGCAGCGTATCAATACTATGTGCACTACGGACATTATGGCGCTCGGAGATCGCCCGGGCGTTGCAGGCGTTAGTAACTTCCTTCCGTTTTGCCCCTGGGCCCACATGTCAGGGCTCAGCATCCTTGTACGTGTCCCCCTTGAGCTATAAAAGGGAGGGCACACAACGTTACAGGACAAGTTCTCTCAGACCCAACTTAGGCTCAAGCTCACTTAGACACTCAGACTCACAAGTTCATACAAGCTCTCAAGCTCAATATAGCACACAGTGGAGTAGGGTATTACGCTCCGGCGGCTCGAACCACTATAAACCCTTGTGTGTTCTTGTGTTCATCGTCCATCTAGCTAGCAGGCAAAACGCTTAGGCCCCTCCTCATCTTAGGATTTAGGGCGGGTGCGTTCCGCCACCCGGCCGGAGAATTCCCTCTCCGACAGTGAGCCTCGAGAGTAAGGAGAAGCACTTGTTGGAATATGTCTCTAATTCCTTTTACATATTTGGAATATGCCTTGGAATATGCTTCCATGTACGCCTATAAATATAGGTCCTCCCTGTGACTTGTACTCTACGGTTGACAGTGGATCTGTTTCCTCGTGGTTGTTTGCTCCTCCATATTGGATGGGAATTTTTCACGTAAATCTTTGTGTCTATTTTGTTGCCCTAACAACACTCAACCGGTCTAAGTGACCGTTTGAGAGAGGGAAAGAGTTGAAAGAGACCTGACATACGTGGCCTTTTCAACAAGGAGTAGCTTCTTTGGAACCGAACCTCAGGAAACAAATCGTTGTGTTCATTTGTATTGATCATTGTCTTATGATTTAATTATTCCTCTCCCCTCTCTCTAAGTTCTCTTGCTTACATTTCTTTTGAGTTTGCTCCCAAAGTTATCCGCATTGATTGAGTAACTCATAGCATGAAGAACTCTCTTCCACACTTCGATTTCGTTATTACTCATTTCTAATCCTAACCCCACGTAAAGTTCGTGTTCGAAGTTTATAATTTTTAGGTTTCGCCTATTCACCCCTCTAGACAACTTTCATGGTCAAGGTTTTTTAAAAAGTCAATGACCTGGTCACGACTTAGATCATTTTTATCATCATCATGAGCATCATATGGAGCTTAAATTTATTATTGGAATACATGCACCAAACTATACTTTTCCATGCACTATTGTATTTCCGCACATAGTATGGTGCACCTCTAGATAGATCACGAGAACGTGGCCGCAAACTTAGGGGATGCATTGTATCACCTTACTAAAGTTTAGTTCCTATCACATCGAATGTTAAAATAATAATGACATGTATTAAGGTTCTATTTGTTTACCCTCTGGATTATATAATCCAGCTTAAATAAGTTGAGAGGTAAACAAACAACATAAATTATTAGGTGGACTAAGTCATCGAGATACCTAGATTATTATAATCCATAAGCAGGTCAATAAGTGATTATATAACCCATAAGGTGGATCATATAATCCTGATAGGGCTCGGACACAAGGACGAGAGTCATCCCGCCAGCCACGCCACTACAGGGCACAGACACGTCTCCTCTGACCTCAACAACAGCGCAACAACCCTTGTACTCCTGGGCCTCCTCCTTGCGACTATAAAAGGAGGAGCTTGGGGCCTTCTAGCGAGGGATTGGACGACTTCACGACTTCATGGTTCACAACTCACCTCACTCCTGATATTGGAACTCGCCTCAGTCATACTCAGAGCTTAGGACTTACTCCTTCTCTCGACTTACTTGTATCCTCTACTACGAGCACTTAGGTACAAGATAATAGAAGCCTCCCTCCCTCGCTGGATGTAGGGCCTTCTCTTGCCCGAACCTGGATAAATTTTGTGTGTCTTCTTGCATCAACCATCCGGAACAAGGGCACACATCACAAATTTACTAGTTCGTTAGCACCCTCGAGTTAAACATTGATAGGTCCCTAGACCCATGAGGACCACGAGTCAGTAGGAGGTCAAGAGAAAAGTCTGCCCTAGAAAAACCCATCTTTGGATAGTCCTGAGGCACCGAGCTCGAGATCGCATGAGGCAGAGCCTGAAGGGGGTCGTGCGAACTAAAAGGATGTCACTCTACTTGTCCTGAGTTTTTTATATTTAACCTTTTAGACATACGGGAAAACACAACTTAAAACATCAATTGTATACGACCTTATAGATACATAATACTACTACTCCCAAAATCGAAAGAAAAAGGATCGAAGGGCCCAGCCCACATCAGGGCATGGTCCCAAGATGCTCTGCAGCAGGAATCTGATCTCATCTCTACATGCTTGCATGTCCGATCTCCCAAGATGGGCATACACACTGCTGCACATGTAAGTTCAATTACCTCTTTTATTTAAAGAAAAAACAAACTATTTCCTAACACGTAAGAAAGAGTGCTTAGGATTAATATTGCAGTCATGGGCGTTGATGTTTTTATATTATTCACCTGCCAAGATAGTAAAAACCAAGATAGTTACTAGAGTAATATGTGCAAGGGGAAATCAAGTGTGAGAAGCAAACTTCCCGGTTTCCAATGTTCATCTTATTAATTAGTGGTCAGTTATATAGTTCACTTAGGCCTTGTTCGTTTGTGCCGAATTGGTGGGTCGGAACGATTCCTAACTGGATTGCTTCTCTAATTTATATAAACTTTGGTTAGCTGGAACGATTCCGGGTGCAATCCGACACAAACGAACAAAGCCTTATGGGTCTGAGTTCCGCTTGTCCGTGAATCATTTTGGTGGCATGAAGTATCTGTGCCAAATGACAAGCTTTGCATTGTTTTTTTTCTTGTCAAACTTCAGGAGAGCTACACATCTTTATATATTAGAGAGAGGAAAAAGAAAAAAAAACAAAGCAAAAGTCTTACAAGACAAATCGCAAGACAAATTGTCAAATTACAAGCTTTGCATTGTTTTGGAGGGCCACAGACAGTATTTTTCTCTAGGGTCATATCATGCAAATTGGTTGATATAGTTTTTTTTCTCTATTTTGGATGTTGTAGTTTGATTTTTTTTTTTTTTTGCATGATCTTCTCAAGTTTGTTCATCTGGACAAGTTATGACATTACTATAACAGCTAGAAAATCGTTTGTTCTGAAAATCAAGTGTTGTATTGTCCTGATGATGTTTCACCTTCTGTGTGGATTTAACTCGTCAATGACTTGTAAAAGTATGATAAAATTCTTTTAGACGTGGCAAACAATAACGTAGAATTTAAGTGTCTACTTTTAGACAAGTATGACATTTTTTTGACACCTTATGTATAGAACTAAATAAGCCGGTGATTCAGGAAGCGAACAGCATGCATAGCAGTCGTTCCCAATAGTCAAAGCTGCTCTCGACTAGAGTCTTTGAGAGAGGCGCCTTCCTTCCCGCCCTCATCGTCATAGTTGGAACTTGGATCACCAAACCTCCATGGCAATGGCGGCGCTTCCGGTCCACCCATTCCTCCTCCTCCCCCTCGTGGCCGTCATCTCCTTCCTGTGGCTCCGCCTTGCAGCTTTGTCCCGTCGAGGCAGCGGCCCGCGGCTTCCCCCATCGCCGTGGGCGCTCCCGTTGATCGGCCACCTGCATCACTTCGCGGGCGCGCTTCCGCACCGCGCCATGCGTGACCTCGCGGCGCGCCACGGGCCGGTGATGCTGCTCCGCCTTGGCGGGCTCCCCGTCGTGGTCGCCTCCTCCGCGGACGCCGCCCGCGAGGTGATGAAGACGAGGGACCTCGAGTTTGCGACGCGCCCCGTGACGCGGATGGTCCGGCTGGCCGTCCCCGAGGGCGCGGAGGGGATCATCTTCGCGCCCTACGATGACAGGTGGAGGCAGATCCGCAAGATCTGCACCGTCGAGCTGCTCAGCGCCCGGCGCGTCCAGTCCTTCCGCCCCGTCCGCGAGGAGGAGGTCTGGCGGCTCGTCCGCTCCGTGGCGGCGGCGGCGCCGAGCGCGCGGGCGGTGAACCTGAGCGAGCTGCTGGCCGTGTACGCCGCCGACTCCTCGGTGCGCGCCACGATCGGGAGCCGGTTCAAGGACCGGGACACGTTCCTGTCCATGCTGCAGCGCGGGCTCGAGCTGTTCGCTAACATGAGCTTGCCGGACTTCTACCCAGCGTCGCGCCTCGCCCTGCTCGTCAGCCGGATGCCGGGCCGGATGAAGCGGCACCGGCAGGAAGTGGTCGCGTTCATGGACGCCATGGTCCAGGAGCACGCGGAGAGCAGAGTACCTGACGGCGACGACGACAAGGAAGACTTCCTCGACGTGCTGCTGAGGATTCAGAGGGAGGGAGACCTGCAGATTCCGCTCACCACCGACAACATCAAGTCAGTGGTCGGGGTAAGCACTTCAGTTTCCAGATCCATAAAAGAATCAAACTAAATTACATTGTCATGCTGTTTCGAATTTCGATCCATTGATGTCCAGTATACATACTACTAGAGTAGTGCCGAAACCGAATTGGCTATATATATAGTTATTATAACCATGTGCCGTGCAGGACATGTTCGCCGGAGGCAGCGAGACGCCTGCGACGGCACTGCAGTGGATCATGGCCGAGCTCATGAGGAACCCGAGAGTGATGAAGAAGGCGCAAGATGAGGTCCGGCAAGCGGTCGCCGCCGCCGGCCGGCAGAGAGTGACAGAGGACGACCTCAGCAACCTGCGCTACATGCACCTGGTCATCAAGGAGGGCCTTCGGCTCCACCCACCCTTGCCGCTCCTGCTCCCACGGGAGTGCCGGAGCTCGTGCCAGGTCCAGGGGTTCGACGTGCCGGCGGGCACGATGGTGTTCGTGAACGCGTGGGCGATCGCTAGGGACCCCAGCCACTGGGACAGGCCTGAGGAGTTCGTGCCTGAGAGATTTGAAAGCAGCAGCGTCGACTTCAAGGGGACGGACTTCGACTACCTACCGTTCGGGGCAGGACGAAGGATGTGCCCGGGCATGGCGTTTGGGCTCGTGAGCATGGAGCTTGCGCTCGCTAGCCTCCTCTACCATTTTGACTGGGAGCTGCCGCCTGGGATGACGGCCGCGGATGTAGACATGACCGAGAAGATGGGGGTCACGGCTCGACGGCTCCACCACCTCCTGCTTGTCCCCTCCGCCCGAGTGCCCGTGACCTAGCTAGGTCTGGTCCACGAGCAGAACCTGGAAACTTCGCATACTTGGATAACGCTGAATATCAATACTTGCTTAATAAATTCAGCTATTTTGGATAACGTTTTGCCTCATTTTTTTAACAAGTCCATAATCCGATTCCGTGCACTGCTACTTATGTGCTAGATCTTTTTACCGCACTGTTAGTTTTCTACTTTTTCTTGCGGTGAAATTTGTCTACTTGGGCTTAGGTTTTTAAGTCAAAGTGAGGGCTTGTTTGCCACGGCTCCGGCTTCACCAAAAATGACTTCGGCTCTACCTTCTCTTCAAAAACAATTTATCTATAGAAGCTAGTGTTTTTTAACAAATCGACTAACGAAATGGTTACTCTTGGCACAAGAGAAAGGCAAGAAGAGTAGGGGAAGAGCCGCTATGAGCCAAATTTTTTTTGGCTCCACCTTCTCTATAAAAAATGGTTTCAGGCGGATCTTAAATCAGTTTGGAAAAGCTCTTTTTAGCCATTTTTTTTGGCTCCGCCTTCTCTTTACTGTGAGCTCTTTTTTAGACTGTTTGGAAAAGCTCGTCCAAGAGTCGAAGCCGGATCTTAAGTCAGTTTGGGAGCCCTCATAAATATGTCCTGAGTGTTTAGATATTTCTAACTTTATTTTAAGATTTAATAAGCTATTAGTTCAATAAAAGGAAACTCTGAGACGGTGCCGTTGTCATGCATGCACGACAGCACGAGGACGAGTCCAACTTTTGTGCTGAAAAAAGCCCGAGCTGGTGGGGCCCATAGACGGTCGCGATCGAGTCCATGGGCCGTGGTCCATCGCATGGCAGGTCGGCAACCCGGCCGGCCGTGTCCTCCAAGACTTCGCCTTCCGCGACCCGACCGCCGCGACCACTATATATAACCGCGTACGCCCCCACCCCACGAGCGGCCGTGAAATCGCGCTCCGATTTGTGCTTCTGCGACTTCAATCGGCCAGTCCGAAAAATCCAAGGACATTGCCGGGCGGAACCCTCCCCTCCACCCACATCATGGCGGCGACGACTGTGGCAAGCCGGAAGCGAGGGACGGCGGCCTTCCTCGATGACCCCTTCTCCTTCCCCGGCGACCTGCCGTGCCTGCAGACGAAGCGCGGCCGGTGCTCGTCGTCGATTGTTGCCGCCGACCTCGGCCTCAGCTTCCCGCTGGAGTTCGACCCGGTCGAGGCACTCCATCTCATCTTCCCGGGCGAGGATCGGCAGGTGCGTCGATGCGCGTTTAACGATCAAATTTCGTACATAGATTGTTTACTGATTATTAGTCCTAATCAATCACGGTGGCTTTGTGCTGCAACTAGCTTGATATCTTTACAATACATAGTTGACTGCGAAATTCAGTGCCTTTTGAATTTCAATCGGCCTGTCGAACATAAGTTGGCTTGAGCTCAAATATTTAACCTTAAATAGGAGTGCATGATAAAATACAGCTCTATCTATGTGCCTAAACGGCTAAACCTGTACTTAGTGATTTCTGTTGGTTTCAACTCTAACCTACTGCCTATCCAACTTATTTGGAACTAAAAGACTTTGCCATTGTTGTTACCATAGGATTTATGCACCTAAAACCTTTTCCCCTTAATTGCAAGGTTCTACAAAACCATTTACAAGCGTCAGGAAATGTCCTGGATGCTGCGATCAGAGCATACAAAGATTATTTGGCAGAAAGAAGCAAAGAATCTGCTTCTGCCATCAACTATGTTCCATCCGACAACGAGGAAGGAGATAGCATTCTATCTGAATCTGAATCTGATGGTACGCAGCATCTGCATATATTGCAGCCAAAATATCAGCACTAATATCTTCCTATATTTCCATCACAATTAAGAAAATAAAAAAAGTCACACTGATGCCATGTTTCATATATCGATATATTTTCATGAAACCAAAGTTATTTAATCATTTGAATCAGCTACCGTTAACTTAAACCTTACTGCATCGATGGTTACTGCAGTTTACCTAAAAGAAGAAACCATTCCCACCAATTGCTCTGGATGGGCTGAGGTCATCGTCAAGGAGATGTCCTCTGCTTCGGATTTGACCGATGCCAAGAACCGCGCCTTCAAGATACTCAAACTGTTTGAGAAATCGGCTGACAGGAGCAGTAGCCCAGATGAAAAGAGAGAAGTGAACAAGGTATCAAGATTGTCTAAACTTAGACACTTGTTTATTATATCACCAACCATGCTTAACAGTTAACAATGCTTAGTTCTTCCTTCTTCCTCTCAAGCTGACCTGAATAGTTGTCGTCAATCCAGGAGCACGAGATAGTGAAGCAGATGCTAGGATCCCTGCTCCACCAGAACGGCGTTCTGAAGCGCGCGTTCCTCATACAGCACAACCGACTCAAGGAGTACCAAGAGATGGTGCAGGAGCGGTCTCAGTTCAACCAGATTCTCGAGAAGTACCGGGAGCAAATCAAGGCGTTAGAGGTAGGTTCTGTGAAAATGTTGCTATAATGCTTGAACTGTATTTTATGTATCTGTCCTTACCCAGTTACCCTTCAGGAGAAGAACAGTGCCTTGTCATTTCATCTTCAAAATATGAACCAGTGCAGAAACACCTATTGGCATCACAATCCAGATGTCTTCTAATCTATACTGTTGTCAGCAAGGACATTCCGCTAATCCCTACATGCTGCTACATCTGCATGCTACAACATGTGTCGAGCTTGGGAGAAAGATAGGGAGTGCAAAATCCTGAAACTGCAAAATATCCTTTTCTCTCCTCCAGCTAAGGAGAAAGATAATCAAAGAAAGGACTCGTCCATGTGGTAGCAATTATTTGAAAGGACTAGTTTACGCTAGTCTGAATTGTCTGTAGAGGGCGATAATGAAAGAAAGGGCATGTTCATATGTTGCAATTATTTTGTATTAGTCTGGTCTCTCTTTAGATTTTAGTTGCTCTCAATGTAAGTGAGCAGAGTTTGACGGAGTTCGAAAATCCATGTACTATTTGTTTTAAATTATCGATCGAATTGAGACTGTTCCCCACCAAAGCTCACTGACAAGGGAACTAATAAGCACCTTTTAACATTGGGCAACATAATAAACAATTTGAATTTTCATTCAACATTGTTCTATCTTCTCCGTGGACGCATTATTTGCACCACATTGCTTCCAGATCTGAACGAAAATCTCCAAGTATAATTCACTCCCCATTCACCTGCACTACACTCTTGAACCGGAGTACTGCAATGCAGCACTCATTCCGTAATATATGATATTTTACTTTTAAAAAATATGATATTTTACTTTTAAAAAAACTTTGACCACTCATTTTATTCAAAAAATTAATAAGTTATTATTTTTTTATATAATTTGTCTTATCACTTAAAATAGTTTGTACTTGAATTAAAATTTTACATTTTTAAATAAATATTTTTAATACTTAAATAGTTTGTGCTTGAATTAGAATTTTATATTTTTTAATAAATATTTTAAATAATATGAGTGATCAAAGTTTTTTCAAAAAAAAATCAATAACGTAACATATTTGTGAATGGAGGTAGTACTGCGATACTATATCGCAGGGACCGAAACTTTCCATTTTCTAAAACAATATTGTAACTACAACGGGATACAGTAATATTAGTTCCTACATTACGTTGACGAATATTGATTGTAGCCATGGATCAAATAAACCATACCCGGAAAAGTGGGCGCACACAATATATCGGATAGCCAATTGCATGAAAGCAACACGTTTAAATAAATACGGAGTATATCGAAATCAAAACCATAGTGACTTGAAAATTCTGGACCCTTGGGCGGTGAATCCACCTATCGGATATCCCCATCTCAGGAGCAGTTGGTAGAACAAGATATATTCATACATAGCTTATTAATCTGGGGCGGACCGTTCAGCAGCTACTACGCTTAGAAAACATCAGGGTTGAAACGCCCAGGTATGGAGCTGTTCTGTTGAGCCTGCTTGAGATGCATTGTGAGGGCGTAGTTGTTCATCTGCAAACGTATGGTCACACACACATACCCAAACGCTCCTTCAGTTGTTATATACACAGGAAAAAAAAAAAAGCGTAGTTGAAGAGTGAAGACAGTACTAGGAATATCACCTCTAGAGTCCTAACTTGCTCCTGGTACTGCAGAACAAGTTGCTTCAAGTTCTGGACCTCGTGAGACCTCTCGTCGAACTCCTTTTGGCGCTCGTGCTGAATGGCGACTGCCCGCTTCAGCACGGAGTTCTCTCGCAGAACAACAGTCAACTGCTCCTTGAGCATCATGTTTTCCTATACCACAAAGGAGAATCAGTCACTATTATCATTCTGCAAATTAGTCAGTAGTCGATACTACAGACAACCAGAAGCCGTAGTGAACGATGCATGGGTACCTTATGCAGGTTTTGTGTAGCTTCAGCTCCTGCACGCTCTACAATCGTTTTCTCCAAAGCCTCCAGAGCTCTTGACGCACGAGCCCGTGCATCGTTTATGTCAGAAGCATTTCTCATCTCTGTGACTAATAGCTCAACCCATTCAGAGCCATTATAGCTTGTCTGGTAATTATCTACGCTAGGCGGATGTTCTGTAGCCGTATCCACACCACCATTAGGAATACCTGCAAAGAATGCACAACAGATGCTACTGTCAGCAATACACTACTTAAACTGCCTCATTGCTTTCCAAAAATAATATAATATGTTAGAAATAAGTGTGGTTCAACCAATCCATTTACTATGGTAGTAACACCATCCTAGCTGACACAAATTCCGACTACCACCACCAAGTACAACACGGGCTTGGTGTAAGATCAGGATGAAATCATAAGTAATGCCAGAGACAACATAAGATATTTGATGATCCAATTCTACATAAAAATAATTCCATACTAAAATCGGATACAAAATGTGTTGAGATTGAGCAGCATATGGTCGAGCTATATAACTGTAACAAATATATGAATTCAGAAAACCTGAAATAGTGAAATAATATAGCTCTGAACAAAATTGGTGGACAAATTCAATTGGGGGTACATGGATGAGGGATGTATAACTGTTACTATATGAATGCATCCAGGGAAAACAATAGTCTCTGGTAGAAAACTAACCTTCAACAGAAGGCATGTATAACTGTTGCTACATGAATGCATCCAGGGAAAACAATAGTCTCTGGTAGAAAACTAACCTTTCAACAGAAGGCATGTATAGTATAACTGATGCTATATGAATGCATCCAGAAAAAAACAATAGTCTCAGGTAGAAAACTAACCTTCAAGAGAAGGCTGAATTGCTGTTTGCAGACAATTTTCAGGTTTGAAACCAGTCGATGACAAGATAGCTTCTGCTGACTCTAAGCGCAGCAAATTCAAACTTTTTATTGCAGAATCCAAGTCATCTCCAGATGCTTCCAGAGCTTTTTCAAGCAACTAGAATTATTTAGAACAAGCATAGTCAGCTGTGTTGCACATGCGATACTAGAAGGTAAAGTAAATGAGGATAAATTTGGTACAAACAAGAACTAGCTCGTAGTGCATGGAAGTAATTCAATCTATCAAGATCCAACAGGAGGGTAAATTTCAATCTACGAAGGAAACCTCGTATTTTGAATAAATTCATTTTGTGTACTTACTGGGGACATCACAAGCTCAGACTGGCTACAATACACAGCTTGCATAGCTATGAAAGAAAGGAGCCACAGAAACTGGCTACAATACACAGCTTGCATAGCTACCAAGGAAAGGAGCCACAGAAACTACAGCACATCCATCTCTCACCAACCGTCCTTTGCTTAGTTCATAAATCAGATACGGGTTAACGTAAATGAAACTATGAAACAAACCATTTCCCGGTGCCAATATGCTCGAAATCAAAATGAATGTAAAAGAGGTAGTCCATGCTAAAATACAATTCGACATTCGCACTTCGCAGCAGACATCTAAGCAAGCATATAAGAATGGGTAATACAACGACAACTGAGTGGCATCTAGATTCATATCCCAAGGCGCCGCCATTTCATTTCAATGGAAGTAAATGAATGTCAAGCCAGTGTCAGTGGGGAGTTCCATAGCGTTGTTTCTAATACTGCATATTCTATAGAATAAAATGAAACTTCAATGAAACACATAAAAGTTTCATTATATGCTTTCGTAAACATTCGATTTCATGACTCATATAGAGTTAGTAATTGTGCCAGTTTCATCGTTAGAAACTCAATTATTCTCCCTCTTTTTAAAAAGATTGTCAAATAAAAACAACTTATGTAGCAGCTTATTAAATACAAAAGAAATTTCGATGAAACTCCTAGGACCGACCTCACATGGCCTCACATATTCACGGACAAAGAACAAGAAATTGTCGTTGGCTTACCACTCAAGATGGTGGCACTAGTAAATCATAGAGGGATGCAAAAGCCACATCTAGTGATTCACTACCTACGCGGAAATAGAAGGGGAGGGGGGGAGGATAAAGTGAGGCGGCGGTGGAGGCAGACCTGTGGATCCATGTCGGGGAAGAGGGCAAGTAGATAGTCGACGAGCGCCTCCGGTCGGAGTCCGTCGGAGCCGCCGCGGTGCGAGGGGGAGCGGCGGGACCTCTTGGCCGCCGGCTGGTGGGAGGAGTGAGGGGAGGAAGGAGACGGCGGGAGGAGCTCGTCGGCGAAGATGGAGGAGGACCTCTTGCCACAGACTACCGCAGACATGGTGCCGCCTCCCTCCCGAGCCGCCGCCGCAGCCGCCTCGTCACGCCGCCGCAACCGATCCCCGCCGCCGACGCCGTCGCCCTATTCCCCGCCGTCGCGGGACATGAGGCAGACGCTTGTCCCCCTCCGCACGCGATCCACGGCTGGCGTCGAGCCCCGGTCCCCCCAACGTCCGGCCTCCTTGCCCTGTGTCGCCGCCGCGCCCGAGCCGCCTGATTGGTTTGGTCCGGGTCCTGACGGGTGACGGGCGAGATGATGGGTTGGGTCGTGCTCGCAAGGGGGTAGGGTTACGGTTACCTCGCACTTTATTTCTCTTCTTCTCCCCTCTCGTTAACGTTGGATTTTTTACGTATTCCCGTGCGTCCTTTTTCGTCGGTGCAACGTGAGCGCGTCCACACCGCAGCTTTTGCTGTGCGCTGTTTGGCCGACAGGTGGCCCCGAATTTGACTCTCTGCATGGTTTGCTCCAAGAGTCACACTAGAAAAAACGACCTCATCTTCCTGGTAGCGACCACGCTCTGTTGTGCCACCATTGTGGATATACCGTGACATACGAAATAAAAGAATTTGAGGCCCCATTTAGATTTGGAGATATAGACCCATGAATTTAATAAATATATAATTGGCACTTGAACCGTCCACTCCAGCTAGAGATTCACCAGCTGCGAGCCAGAAAAATCTGTACACGTAGGTGACGCACATCTCCATCAGTCCACCAAGCCCAATTGCGAGCTTCTGCATAGCTCAGCAAGCTTTGACTGCCCTCGCCAGTGTAATGCAATGTGGCAACCCCACTAAGATCACTGAGGTCATGTTTGGTTCCTTTAGTCAGGTTTAATCACTAAAATATCATATTTGGTTTCAGTAACTAAAACTGTTTAAAGAGTATTAATTAGTGTGAATAATAACTGCATTACCTCTATCAGAGGGTGACAACAGCAAGGACAATAAAGAGAGAGGGTAAAAGGTAAAAATCCTACTTTAGTCACTTTTAGTCACTTATTTGGTGACTAGATGACTAAACTTTAGTCACCTACTTTCAGTCACCCTGTTTGCTTCTTTAGAGACTAAAAATAACTAAAGTTTAGTTGCCCTGAACCAAACGGGCCTAAATATACTATCCTCCGATATTTCCATGTGTAAATAAACAACCGTACAGCAGCAACGCACGCTTCTCCAGGATCTTCTTCCCTCATGGCCGGAAACTTTTATCCTGATGCTGCCCTGGCACTATATAGGTATGCTCATCATATAATTTTGGTCAAGCCGCGTAAGTTTGAAACCTAAATCACAGGAATATACATAGGTGTTCTCATCTGTCTAACAACCAGTTAAGGACTGTCTTTTTGGGAAGAACCTCGCCACTACCTTCTTTCTCTGGCTTCACGGCAGTATTTACAGCGTTGCGGATGACAGCATTAAGACGCAGCCTCAGCTGCGCGTTGTCAATAAGTAGATCAGAAAGTATTTTCGTTGCATCTTCATCTGTAACTTTTGCATCTTCCCAGCTCATAGTTAATGACGATATGCTATCAGAATTGTCGCCATCATCAGAAGAGCCTTGTTCATCATCTCGTGCTAAAAGTTGAGCCTGGAGAGACCAGTGCAGAGCATAGATTACAGATATCGAAATTTAAAAGTAGTAGAATTAATAGAAAGTATATTTAAAACTGTGGAGTGTACATCCATGGAAATTGCATTCCAGTGTGAACAATATTCTTCCTCTATGAATCAAAAGAAACAAGTTTACAATAACATTTATAGTTTACCTCAGCAATGAGTAAGCGTACTCTATTGTCTGATGTTGCTAGAAGATCTAATGCATCAGGCAAGGACGAAGGATCAATAGTAAAATTGCCTTGTTCTTCTGCTAGAAATTTAGCACTACATTCCAGTAGACGCTCATGCAGCAGTCGACACTCATGAAGAAATTTCACTCGGCATAACTTTGCACGTGCTGACCTCTGTTTATCTCTAATAATAACTCTCTGAAACAAAAACAAATAAAAATCATGAAAATAAACTGATTGCATAGATTCGAACTACGGAATACAGACATTTTCAGTGGACAGACAGAAGCATGGATTTACGAAAACAATAAGCGATTAATTGATTTGAATATGTTAGCATGCATGAAAAGACTCATGCAGTTTGTTGAAGGAGCAGCACTGAATCCAATTCCCAAAACCATGCATATATAAGGAGATCATTTTACATCATAGCTTGCATACAGTCAGTCTTCCTGGCTTCATAGAAGGAACTTTATTTTGACAAAACAAAACACATGGAATGTTGACACAAAACCAATAGCTCATGTGTTTGTTGATTAAGATAATAAGCACATTCTTTAGTGTTAGAGCAACTTATCAGCTAGCAAACATAATGTTTTATGATAGTCTTCCCAAATAGAATGCATGTTCGATGAACCATAAGGGTCATGGCAAGGTAAAAGGCCAGGATGTCTTGCATCATCACAGAAGTCTTGCGGATGTAACAGTTCAAAAGGTCATAAAGTTGAACAATGTAACAGTTCAAAAGGTCATAAAGTTGAACAAAGCGATAGTTCAGTAGTATTTTAAGCTAAAGTCCAAGAGTAGGTGGCATGAATGATACAAAAGCAAGAGAAGAGCAGTTAGCTAAATTGGTCGAGCAAGCACTAATAATATTGAATATGCTGCCAATAAGAGCAAACGAGTATTCCTAGAAACAACATAAATATTGCTACTGCTACTGCTACCGCTATGTAAGGAACAGAGCATTACAATTTGATAGGCATTAGGTACCACTATACCTCTAAACCAGTCTTCTGTTCAAGATACTGATTCAACACTTTCTTCATCTCTGTTTGGGAGTTTCTAAGAGACTTGACCTCTTTTACAAGAACTTTCTTATCTGCTTTAGACTTTGCCTCAGCTTCTACAAGATGATGTTTCAAAGTCTCGACTTCTTTTCGTTTGATTTCTAATTCTTCAAGTAATGTTTCATTTTTATCACTAGCGGTTGTTTTCTCTGACTCTGCACGAGTTTTCTCATTCTGCAAATTATAAATAAACATAATTAGTACCTTCATATGGTTAGTAAAATAACTAAGCCACAAGAACAGTGGGAAAGACAGACTTGTTCAGCCTTCAGGTTTGACTCCATCTCAGAATACTTCCTACGGAGCTCATCCATATCCCACTGCATCTGGGTAATCCTCTCTCTTTCAGTCAGGATAGCTTGTTGCAGTGTCTCTCTACCCTTTTGCTTTGCGGCTTCCAATTCAACCTCCAAATCCTTAACCTACATTACAAATCATAATTACCAAACAGATAACCTAGAATCTGCAGAATGGTAATGATACACATAAATCCACTGAGTATACAACTAAGAATTCACAAAACAAGAAAACAATGTAACTTGGAGAACCATACAATTTTAAACTCAACATGGAAATTGAAAGTGCATTTCGTTTTAATTAAGCATGAACCTATAATTATTAATTAGAGCTAGATGCCATAGCCATTAGCATGAAAAGCAAAGCTATACCTTTGTAGTAAGATATTCTTTAACAGCTGCTTCCTGATTTAGTCGTGCTATGAGATCCTCCATATCAGTTTTTGCTGCCCCTATTCTTTGTTGCATTGTGATCAAAAGTCTAGTCAACTTCTGTTTTTGATCATTTGGAAGGATGACTTGTGCATCCATATCATACAAAAGATGCATATCTAAACCAGTAAGATGTTCTGTTTGACTAATATGTCCATCCACCACAGCACCATCCCAAAGGGAACTACTAACCCCTGGAATAGATAATTCAATTCCTCTTAAAGAACTCAAATCACTCCCAATACTTTCAGCAGAGTCCTTCCTAGCATGGCCGGGATTAGATACACGGTCCTCATCTGAAACAACTCCCCTATAAGACGCTGCTGAACCATTCCTACCATCATGTTCCAATACAAGGTTCCCTTTCCTGTGATTCAAGGCATTACTAACAAGCTCATCGGACTGATCTAAGATAGCTTCTCCAAGCACACCATTACCAGTTGCTCCTGTCAGACTGCTGCCACGAGTAAGAGTTTGATTTATTTGATTGGACTCAGCAAGAGAACCAGAAGCAGGTCCATCAGGATGTGGAGAAGAGGCAGTACTGCTTTTTGTAGAAGAACCTACTTCAGAAGGACGCCCATTCCGTTCTTGGAAATCTAAATTTATTATAACAGTATAATTAAATTCTCTGCTAACATATTTAACATGCATGATAAATACAGTGAATAATATACATAGAGAAAACTATAATTAAAGTAGCACATACATGAACGTGCAGCAGCTTCAAGCTCAAAAAAAGCAGCAACAGGAGCACTTCTTGACAAGTCAATGTCAGAAAGTAACTTTTGCATCCACTCCTCCAATGCATGCCTTCTCTGCAATCATAATAGTTTGAGACAAGTCCAAGAAGCAGAATACAAAAGAGTATACTATTTCACGTAAAGCATCCAGTTGACATAGGGAGAAGAGGAAATTAAGTAATTAACAAAGTACATTGAGTTTTAAAATATATTTTACCTCTTCTAGAAGCAACCTGCTTGAATTTATTCTTAAGAAAGCATGCTTCGGAGGAGCCGACGGGGCATCTTTTCTGGGAAATGCGCTCTTAAGCTGCAGTACAGGAGTATTGTAGTATATAAAAAATATTGAACTTACAAAAAACACATGGTTACAAATGATATATCAAAAGCAAATGAATATGAAATAGCATAGTATCAATGGCATATCATGTTCAGGAAATCATCAAGTTACATGAGACAAAGGTTCTGCATCAAACCAAATCATAAAGTAGCAAATGACCCAACATATCTACATCAGAACAAAGCATAGATCATTATTTTGAGGCCAATGAAGAGGCAAAAGATTAAAGGATTGTGCAAACTAGCATCAGTACAGACATGGAACATTGTAACTAAAAGTGCTTGAACATAAAAAAACTCGACTTGCGAGGGGTAAGACAGCCTCTGGACATTGTATTAAGAATAAGACCTCACACATGTCGAGAAAACCCCCAAACCCTGCCCCACCCATACACAGCGGCACCGTAGCCCATATGAGAACGGCCGCAACCGGGGCCGGGCCTTAGACCTGTGCTTTGGTGTGGGACAGATGAGGTGATTTTTTAACCATGGCCTGAAATCCGCTCCCACATGGAGTCGAACCTAGAACCTGAGAAGTGCTACTAAGAGCGCCTAACCAACTCAACTAGAGGCCCTTTCGCAAAGTGCTTGAACACAATGCCTGGAATTCGGTTCCTGTTGGCCACTGCCCCTTCTCCACTTTTGATTTAAAACTCAAAGGGACAGCCAAAGCCCTTCAAGGATGGAGCAGCAAGAAGGTGGGGCACATTGAGACTCAACTGCATCTTGCTAGAGATTTGATCCATCAACTTGAGATTGCGCAGGATAGTCGTATTCTGTCTGTGTTAGAAAGGTGGCTGTTAAGTAAACTGAAGAAGCTCGCTCTGGCTTTGGCCTCAACCAAGCGTACCATTGCCCGCCTTAGATCAAGAATTTCTTGGCTCAAGGAAGGAGATGCAAATTCTAAGTTGTTCCATTCCTTTGCACGGTACAGAAAGAAGAAAAATAGTGTATCCAAGCTTACTGTTGGAAATCAAGTCCTTACTGCTCATAACGACATAGCTGCAGCAGTGGATCAGTTTTACTTTGATTTAATTGGGGCTAGTAAAGACAGAAATATTTCGATTAACCTTGAGGCTCTGGAAACTGCTGGCACTCCATCTCCAAATTTGATCGAGTTGGACAGCCCCATTACTGAGCAAGAAGTGTGCAATGCTATAAATTCTCTGCCCTCTGATAAATCTCCTGGACCGGATGGATTTACTGGTAGATTTTACAAAATTTGCTGGTCCATTATTAAAGAGGATCTTATGGCTGCGGTGATTGCGATTTGGAACAGAAAATTTGATAATTTTCATAAGCTGAATTCTGCTTTTATCACTCTAATCCCAAAGAAAGATAATGCTGATCAAGTCAAAGATTTTAGACCTATCAGCCTTGTTCACAGCTTTGCAAGACTAATCACAAAGATATTGGCTTCTCGATTGGCTTCAAGGCTCAACGACTTGGTCTCTCCAAACCAAAATGCCTTCATTAAGGGTCGCTTTATCCAGGATAATTTCATGTTGGTTCAGCAGACGGCTAAATTACTTCATCAACAAAGGCATCCTTGCCTGATGCTCAAGCTGGATATTACTAAAGCTTTTGATTCGGTTTCCTGGCCCTTCCTTATTGAGGTCATGCAGAATCTAGGGTTTGGGCAGATCTGGAGAGATATCATTTCAGGGCTGCTTCTCACTTCCTCTACTCGAGCGTTAGTTAATGGTCATCCGGGAAGCATAATTTCTCATAGAAGAGGGCTGCGACAGGGGGATCCTCTTTCTCCGATGCTGTTTGTGCTTGTCATGGATGTGCTTGGTCAACTTGTCTCTAAAGCAGATGAGGAAGGTTTATTACAACCTCTTTCTACTAGGCAGCTTCAACACCGGGTTTCTCTTTATGCTGATGATGTGGTTCTTTTTATTAATCCCGTGGCAGAGGACATGACTATGGTTTCAGACATCCTTGAGCTTTTTGGTGAGGCTTCTGGTTTATATAATAATAATCAGAAATCTAGTGTCTACCCCATCAGATGCCATGAAGACAATTTAGAGATTATTCAACCGTTTTGGCCCTGTGAGATATCTAGCTTTCCTTGCAAGTACCTTGGGCTGCCCCTGTCGTTACATAAATTAAGAAGGGAGCAGGTGCAGCCCATTGTGGATAAAATAGCTAATCAACTACCTGGATGGAAAGCTGATTTGTTGACTAAAGCAGGAAGAAGTGTATTGGTGCAATCTGTTTTGACAGGGGTGCTGATTTATAGCGTTATGGTTGTAGACTTGCCTTCTACTACTTTGAAGGACATTGATAAAATTCGAAGAGGGTTCCTTTGGTGTGGTCGTAAAAATGCCATGGGTGGCCATTGTGCAGTGGCCTGGGGCAGTGTGTGCAGACCTCGAGAGCTTGGTGGATTGGGTATTTTCAGCATCACTGAACTGAGTTGGGCCTTTAAAATGCGTTGGGCTTGGCTGCAAAAAACTGAGCCAGGTCGGCCCTGGGCATCCCTGCCTTTGCATACCCCGAAAAAAATTCGAGAGTTTCTACAAGTAGCCTTGTATTCTGAGATTGGAAATGGAGCTTCTACCCTTTTCTGGAGTGATCGATGGTTGGGTGGGCAGCGGATTGGGGATATCGCTCCCCGACTTATTGAGACCATTCCTAAGAAGCTGATTAACAAAAGGACAGTTCAAGAGGCGATCGAGGATAATGGCTGGACTAATGATATTCCTGGGAGTTTATCTGTTGGTGCACTTGCAGACTTCCTGCGTATTTGGGATTTGGTGGCACATGTTGATCTGGACCCCCATAAGGAGGACAAACATATTTTTCGGTTGGCTGCTAATGGCAAATATTCGACTAAAGCCGCTTATGAGGGGCTCTTCATTGGATCTGTGGAGTTTGAACCTTTTGAGCGGATTTGGAAAACTTGGGCTCCGCCCAAATGTCGATTCTTCTTGTGGCTGGTGGCTCACAAGAAATGTTGGACAGCAGATAGACTTGAGAAGCGGGGGCTGGATCATCCGGAAAAATGTCCTTTATGTGAGCAGGAGAGGGAGACAATTGACCATCTGCTTGTGAATTGCGTTTTCTCAAGAGAATGTTGGTTCCTCCTTCTAAGGCAATTCGGGCTGCAGGGTTTGGCCCCCCAACCAACGGATATTAATTTTATGGAGTGGTGGCATCAAGCAAATGAAGCTATTCAGGGGTCCTTCAGAGATGGCCTAAACTCCCTCATTATGCTGGGCGCTTGGATTTTGTGGAATCACCGGAACAGATGCATCTTTGATGGTTTTTCCCCTAATGTTGCTAATTTCCTAATCCATGTGGGGGATGAGCGCCGTCTGTGGGAGACTGCCGGGGCCAAGGGGTTGACATCCCTTGTTGCCTCCCTCTCTCATGTAGCCTAGAGTTTTATAGATGAGTCAGTCTATGCTAGTTTCGTTCAGACCGCCGTAAGGCGTCAGTTGTACCCCGGTCTATTTTAGACCTTGTTTATTTCTTCTTTTAATATAATGATACGCAGCTCT
This sequence comes from Zea mays, assembly GCF_902167145.1. Lineage (NCBI taxonomy): Eukaryota > Viridiplantae > Streptophyta > Magnoliopsida > Poales > Poaceae > Zea > Zea mays. The sequence continues at coordinate 106,997,780 of NC_050101.1, read as the reverse complement.
CCTGCGTGTTCGAGAAAAAAAAACCCTGCATATCTATGTAATGCACTGTAACAAGTAATTACATCCGTAAGTTTCTGCAGTGCGGTGCATGTTCAAGTTATTACCAAGTTATGTTTACCTACACAGTGATTCTTACAATTGACTGCATTTCTAAAACTTCCCACCAGCAGCTCGACAATGCACATTTTAAGTAATTCTCAACATGACTGGATACTTAGAGCTAAACAGTGATTCTTTCATGATGATCACATTCTAAGACGTTCTGTCAGCCTGAGTAGTACACCAGGTCAATCAAGGTCAAAACAATGGATAGTTATTTTTCAAAAGGAGCATGTCTGGTTTGTCAGAACAGGTCAATGCTATTCAAGACTTGCAAAATTAAATTCATTTTCCCTATTTCTTGTTCAATATTTTTAAACCATAGAACAACTGCACATCCATAGCTATTATTGCTAAGTAACATTTGCATAATGTGAGCAGATTTTGAGTTACCAGAAGAAAAATATTGCAACTTGCAAGTATAAGATGCTCAATATTTAGTAGAGCAAATGGCAACAATTGGGATATCTGAAGCAACTGCCTCAACTTACATCAGAAGATAGATTCAGAAAGTCACTAAACCTTCTGAGAATTCCATGGCTAGAGCTAAAGCCTTCTGGAGATTGTATACCGACATGTATCCTGTAAAACTGTCCTTTATGGGCATTAAATTTACATACAGGAAAACAAGAATGGCACAGTTTACATAATTGAAAACTAATATTCCCATGATATAATGACAAGTGCCTTTTTTCCTGTGATAGCAACTAATCACATGACACAAAAAATGACAGAACATGCGATAAATTGGCATTCCAAAATATAGTTGATAACACATCAGGGTGTCTAAATACTATAAACGGAGATGTCCTTAAAAGAAAGTTTTCATTTTTTTTGGCATCATTAATAGTTTTTTATCCAAATTCTATTTCTACACCTATAGGTACACAAAAAAATGTTTGTTGTATAACAAGAAGAATACCTGAAACACTGCATTTTCCAATTTGCATATGAAATGCAACTAAAATGATGTATTCGAGTCATCTGTGGCATGGATAGAAAAAGATGGGAGAAATAAAAAAGCATACAAGATAAACAATACTTACAACGACAGATTTCAAAAAGCTATCAGCGGTCACACCAGTTTCAGGTGTTTGAGTGATCCAAGAAGGTATCATCACACAGTAACTCCAACCTGTTTGAGGATTATGTGGCCATATGGTGTTCCTTCCCTCCTGTATGCAGTCAATAGGCAATGAGCCCATGAGATGCGTTGACCAAAAGATAGTTTCAGAGGTGTGTTGAAACAAATAATATAGTGAGTAGATAGAATGTTTCTTAACTAATGGAAACCTGCTAGAGCATGGACAGCTTTTCATGGAAATTCTGCCACATATGCATGGCGTTAGCAAATTTTGTCCATCAAGCATGCATAATTATTTCAGCCAGTAGTGATCATTGGAACAACATAGGAAGAAATTTAAATGATAACATGGAAAGGATCAATCAATCAGCCAGATGAATTACAACTTGCCAGCTATATTCCAGGTAAGCAAAGTTACACTCAAGACTCCACAGAAGAGAAGACAGCTACTGACTAGGAGCATCTCCAACCAGAAGTCCTATATTTGACACCTAAAAATTAAAATAGGATCGATTTGAAGTGTTTAGGGCCACAAAAACATTTACAGCTCCAACAGTTGAGTCATATGCCAATGTTGTTAGGAAATAGATCATGTTATTTAGGAAATAAAAGGCTAGTAATAACATACAAAAACGAGGATAAGGCTCCAGCATATGGTGTCCTATATTTAGGACCTGAGAGGCCGAGTCCAATAATTATTTGATGTTTTTTTGTGAAATAGAACCCCTGTTGGAGCAGTTTTTTGGCGTTAGTCCTATATTTCAAAATACAACTCCGTATAAAACTCCTCCAAATCTTTCGAAACTTGGGTACATCTGATTTTCGCAATCCCACTCAGCAAAAGTACACCATGGAATATATAATCAACTCCTTTCAAGAGAAACATAATCCAAAACCCTAGTAAACTGAACAAAGGGGCAAAAATGAAATTGACTCATTCAATCCCACGCCAAGTAAACTAATTTGTGAAGGGCATATTCTACTGTTTGCCAGTGAAACACGAGAAATCCAAAACCCTAATTTAAGGAAAGCTCTAAGTTACTTAATCATCAACACCAACAACGGGTCGCCTTTTGGTGAATTTTACTGCAGATCCCAGCCCGCACATTGATACCTGGACACAGGTTGCACCAATATACTAGCACGCTAGCTGCAGCAAAATTCATGTGGAAAACGCTTGCCCATAATCGACAACCCAGTAAACCACATCTACATCCCCGGAGCGGACCGAACCAGCACCAAATCTAGCCCTTGAAGTAGGCAGTAACTCACCTGGCGAGACCCGTGTCTGCATCCGTGATCAAAGCGGCACACAGATTGAGATGAGCCGGACGGCGCAGCTCAACGAGGTTCGGTAGGAGAGATGGGGGAGGGGGTCGCGGGCGCTTACCCATCTCTTCGGGGGAGGGCTCCAGTCCATGCCGAGCGGCAGCGGCGAGGTGCCATCGTGGCGGTGCTTCGGGGGGCTGGGGGCCTTCTTGCGCGCCCCCGCCGACGACGACGTCGCCATCGCTAGCGGCCGACGTCGCCCGCGGAGTACGGTGGTGGTGGGATCGGGGCGGACGAATCAGCCGAGGCGTCGCGCCCACGATTCTAGTCTGCCACTACTGGGCTGGAGATTAGAGGAGGCTAGGCGGAGGCGCGGAGCTGAGGCAGACGCGGTGGCGGTTGGACGGACGCTCCCGCGGTCGCATCTAACTGTCAACGCCAGCCAGGGCAGCGTCCGCCCTTGGCCGTCCCTTCCACGGTTGGTTCCATCGCCGTGGTGCGAGCTGGGCGGGAGCGGTAGCTTGGAGCGATGCGGATCTGTCGGCTCACGAGTTGCATGTTTTTGAACACTATGTTTTTTAAAATGTCATTACATAACCGTATTTTTTACAACACTTTTAGCAATGTGTGTTTAAAGACAAAGTATCTGAACAATGATATTTAGTATACATATGCAAAATTAATCATAGACAAAAACTTTAGATTAGAGTGAAGTTTCAAATACTCAAAACATATCATAGTATCCATAAAACTACGATATTTAAAACAGAGTTTTTTTACAGTGTAACCAAACACCTCTTGAAAAAAATGGTATTCTTAAATATCATGGTTTTGTCTTAAAACTCCAAAAATACTTTGATTCCAAATACCCCTTAGTGTGTGTCTGGGATGGCTCTAGGTTAAAGCTCTAGTTTGGAGATGTAGTTTATAATACCAATTTAAATAGTTTTAAAAATATTTTTAATTTAAATAATAAACAAAATGACATGTTTAAATGTCTTCTAAAGTCTTACAGCTCTAGCTCCACAATTTTATGTAGCACCTAATGATTTGCTCCTCCAACTCTACCAAAATTTTGGGGCTAGAGTTGTCCTAAACAGGGCCTTATGTCGTGCAACCTAGAGCGTGTTTGAAAGCACCCAGTTTTTGAGAAACTGATTTATAGGACAACTACTATACAAATATACACTAGGTACAAACATACATGCCTTATGGTCGGTTAGATTTAGATTCAACCGTAAATGCAACCGTGATTTATTAGGTTTTTTATAAAGATACAAGAGAATATGGTGGAAGGTTTTAAGTGCAAAATATGATATAAGGTTGGGTCTAAATTTAACGGATCAAGAGACTTGCTTGCAGGCTTGCACCTAATGTCTGTTTGCATAGTAGTCATTGCTCGATTTATAGAAACTATAGTAGTTTGAAATATATGGGTTTATGTCCCAGTTTATAGAAACAAAATTTCTAATTTCTTAAAAACCAAAAAGCTACTCTCCCATAGATAAACCTAGCTTTGGTGTGTTTAATTACTCATAGAATCTACATCTATTGTCACCGTTTTTTGAAATAGAGAAAGAGTATGCTAGTAGTTATAAAAAAAACTAGAAACTGGCTTTTTAGAAACTGGGTTTTAAACACCTCCACCCAACTATTTTCGTAAACCGGTACCTATAAACTAGGGATATAAAGTGGTTATTAAAAAACTGGTGTGCTTGCAAACATGCCTCTAATAAGAGATTAACGATCCTCATCAAAATAAACAATTAATTAGGATCTATTTGGATCATGGTGTTGAAGTTTCACACTACACTTTTAGCTAAACTTTAGTATAGCTAAACTTTAGTACTAATTATCTGTATTGTAAATTCCAACTTAGATCCTGTCTGTGGGGTGAATATGCCGTAAGCCAAATCATGCATCTTTATACGAGTTGATGTTGCCGCACAAGTTTTTTTTTATTCTACATCTACCAAACAATGATCCATCACATTACTAATGTTATCAGACAACCCATACAAGTTTCAGGGCGCATGTGACATCTTAAGCATTCTTATGAGTTATGAGGATCTGCGATAGGCAACCATAGAATGCGATACAGCACATGTTAACCGCATTCACATTACTGCGAGAGAGCAATTCCTCAATCTAGAATATTACCAACTCATTATTCCACCATTCAGTTGAAATCCAAGCAGAAGTGTTGTAAAACAGGCAATCTAGGATATTACCAACTCAGTATTCCACCAAACAGAAGTGTTGTAAAACAGAGATAAAGAAAACAAACGTTCCTTCTCATACCAACTGTGATGATACAATGTTACTCCAGAATACAAACACAACATTGGTCTTAAGCATTGGAAACCAGCTAATAATTCTAGTGGCCATTATTTAGTCCATCCTGCTCTTAATCACATGCTCCCTCACTTCAGTCGGTGTCCTGAATACAACAAAAACACGTCATGGAAATAGAAGATTGATGCTCAAGCGATTGAAGTGTCATAATAGTAAGAATGTGACAACGCATGTGAACTTACACAATCAACACATAGCCACCCCATCCGCTAAGGCAGTCACGGTCTACTGATGAATTCAGGGCTTGGGATATAGTCTCGAAGAGTTCATCAGGTTGCTATGCCATGAAAAATAACAAGATGATGTCATTCAACTAAAAACAGAACAAACTACAATAATGTACATCCAAAAATAGATCATAAAACATGGGTATACGCAGACCCAAAACAAAAGTGGATCTCAAGGAAATAGGTCGACAGCATGCATCGAAGCGCATACCATGTCCGGCTTGTACATGGATTCACAAGCACCATACAAAGATTCTGATGCTGTTCCAGAAACAACAAAATCCTTGGCCAGCTCCCTGCATAGTAAAGCATGGATGATCATTTAAATAAATAAAGGTCATGACTACAAGCACTAAAACACTAGGAACTGGAACAAGCAATATCCAACTATAAATAGACAAACACCAGTAGGCAGATTACATTTTTTATAAAAAAAACAATTGGAACTGGTTTATAATTTTCTTGTATTTAAGACGAATTACTTATGAATTTCTAGAGATTTAACAATATTTTTTACTCCCTCTGTACCAAATTAGTAGTCGTTTTAGGTCTTCATTTTTATGTCTATATTCAAATGAACGATAATGAATATAGACACATATACAAAACACATACATCAATTATTGAATGAATTTGTTAAAACTTAAAAGGCTAAAACAATTTCTATTTTGGAACAGAGGGAGTATTATTTTTAGAAAGAACACACACATATATCCAATGGCTAAAGGTATATGGTTTTGGAGTTTCAAGGCCAAATCAGACTCAAAACACCTCTGCCATAGTTTGATGGCCAAAAATAGGCTTCCTGTTTAATATATTTCCTTTTACCAAAAAAAATGTAAATCATCACATTGGAGATGGCCTTGATGTCCTATACACAGCTTACATTCGGAACCAAAGGAACTATAAAATTGTATATGACGTAGGTTGCCAATACTAAGATTATCAATAATTTCTTGTCCAAAAAACTTGTGGTCCAATGTCATTCATTCTTTGACGAAGAACAGGTTGCATCAGTGTGTGTTGTGTTCATTTGTGTCAGTAGGAACAACTAAATAAACAATAATGAATATTCAAAAAATTGATTTTAAGTGTGGCTTTTATTTTATTTTCATAATTTTTTTTGTTAAATAAGATGTTGCATTTACTTGCCTTGTAGCTTTTCTTTTGTTTCAATAAGTCCCTAGGTCAAACAAAACTTAAATAGGCATATTGCTCAATACAGTAAAATGGAAGCAGACGATAAGCAAAGAGGAATTTGTATTCCAAGCCATTGAGAAAATTGTTGGTCTTATGCCACTGGTTCATATTTCTAGCACAGTATTAGTGACCAATTTCAGGATAATGTTGCACATTAACAGCAACGACAAATTTACAAACCAGAGACCAGTGCCATTTCCAGAACAACCTTGATGAACTAGCAGCGTGAGACTCGTCATTAGCCAAAAAGATCGACTTCACTAGGATCTAAAACGCAAGAATCTCAAGCAGAAAACAAACCAAGCATTTATTCAAGAAGAAAACAACATAAACAGAAACCTACTTTGCACCGAGGCAGTCCATGGTACAAATGAATGGTACGTTGTCATCTCCAAGTCCAGCAATGACTGGCTGGCAGAAATATGGCCCAAATCTGAAAGTTTCATGTGGCATGATAAAAGTTAGACAAACATTGCAATTAATCAGTACCAGTATTTGAACATAAAAGCTAATTTGAAGTAACTATGAATTAAAAGGCTTTAAAACCAGTCCTTGTCAAACAGAAACTTTGTGCACATGAGCATGATTACCTCAGTTCCCCATATAATGATTTAGTTTCCTCTTACTCCTTGAAGAAGATAAAAAATTGCAACATGGTGTTCTAATTATAACAAGACCCCCCTTTTTAAATAGCCTAAGAGGTTGGTTTATGTTCAGCTAATTCTGGATATATCATGGCTAATAGAGAATAGGTGATATCTCATACCTTAACAGTTCATTGCATACAAGTAGTAAATCTCTACTACTTATTAAGTACGCAATAGTAGCCTGCCTTTTTGTGTTCTGCCATTCTGCGATCTCAGCCGTCCATTGTGGAGACTGACGCAGACACCGGACGATCTCAGCCGTCCATTGTGGAGACTGACGCAGACACACTCCGGACGTTGGGCCCACGTGACAGCCACGTCGTCTCGCGCAAAAAATCGCCTAAATTTGACACTGGCAGTAGCATTTGACCACGATTGCTTCCTTTGAAGGAGGAAGGCTTATAAGCCGGTAGAAATTATGTTGGCTAGCCGGTATGGTTTTAAGAATGTGCAAGCCGTGACTACAACATAGGTCGTGTGGGCTGTTTTCTTTGGTGCGGCCCAAGTAGCTGCCAGGAGGCCCAAGTATCTCCATACCCGCAGGCCGCATCCCTCGCCATCGCCTCCTTGCCCAGTCTCCGCGCCGCCGCCTCCTCCTCTGCTCCCCTCCTTCTAGGGTTTCTACTCCATGCGATCTCGCGGCCTTGGTGGCGCGGGACAGTAGGGACGCCTCCTCTCCATCGAATCTAGAGAGTCAGCGACCCAATGGGTAAGGGCGGGCAGGACGAAGGCAAGCGGCGGCCGGATCCGCCGCCTCCGATCCGGACCCCGCCGCGCCGGTCTTCCCGGTGTGGGCGCGCACACCGAGCGAGTGCCTCGCGGAGCTGGGCGTCTCGGCGGACCGCGGGCTCAGCTCCGAGGAGGCGGCGGCGCGGCTGCAGCGCCACTACTCGGAGTTCGACGCGGCGGGCGTCGTCCGCCAGATCGCGCGCGGGCTGCAGGCGCTCCACGGCGCGGGCGTCGTGCACCGGGACCTCAAGCCCGAGAACTGCCTCTTCGCCGACAGGGGCGAGGCCTCCACGCTCAGGATCATGGATTTCGGCCTCAGCTCCGTCTGCTTAGTGTGGCTTGCGCTAGCGCTATCCAGCACTGCTGCCTATTTCTTTCCCTGCGTCGTAGTGCTGCTCCTTTTTCCTCTCCCCTCTCTTCCTCTATACCCGACTACCCGAGCACTACCTGCCAAGCCATGGATCAGGACAATGAGGTCGGCTAAGACTTCTCAATGTTCCTCATCCGCTACAAGAGTGGCCGATGACCGTGTGCGCTGCCTCAGGGTGGATGTCATCTCAGGTGTCCTCTCCAGGGATAACATCGCCATGGACGCCTTGGCTGTCTCCCAGCAGCATCCTTTGCGTTTCCAGGAAGCTGCCCCTCCTTTTCTGCATCCACTGAGGAGTGCTGAGGAAGAGAGGAAGTCTGGTCATGGAAGAGAAGAGCTGAGCCTATGCGGGACAAAGGAGATGGACGACGACGGCGTCGATGAAGGATGAGGCTGTCCTCTTGGAATAAGTCTGGTCATGGAAGAGAAGACCTGAATATTGGCAGAATATTCCCCTAGGGTGATCCTGTCCTCAGTTGGTTCCACAACCAAACACCAACAAATTGGGGATTATCTCATCCCCCATGGTCCTTCGAACCAAACACACGCTAAGGATCAGATCAGTCCTGGTTCAGACCTAATACCATTGTATGGGGTCAAAATAGATCCTTAGGAGTAGAGTGGTGATGCCTGTTTTTTTTTTGTTAATTAGTGATTTATATGTATTTCTCTATGTATTCGTCTACACAATGAACTGATGGTTTTCTTTTGATCAGCTACCTTGTCGCAGCAGCCATTTTGCAGTGCTTGTGGAGCCTTTTGCTAGCCTTTGTCGACATTTATGCACTTCTTGTCAAGCGATCGTTGAGAAATGCCCGAGCTGTATGTATATTTACTATCGGAGATGGGGTGAGTAATATCATTTCATTCTACCCTGTAAAAAAACTCTGTTTTGTAGAATATATAACACTGTTGTACTTTTTTCACTCATTTGACTATTCGTCTATTCTATGAATATTTGTACTTGCACAAATAGACAGACATACAAGCCATACTTTTGATGACAGATGTCGTGGTAGTCTTTTCACTTTACTTAATTAGTAATTGAATAAATATTGTTGGTCAATGCATTATCGCCGACAGGGGCGAGGCCTCCACGCTCAAGAGTGGCAATAAAGCATATGAATTGTTTAGTTCCATTATGTTCATAAGTTTCTTCAGAAATCAAAAGATTACTTATGAACGTAATATGTCATGCAAATATTCATTAATATGTAGGTTATTCTTACTGATTGTGACCCATGTACACTCAGAAACATGAAGGAAAATATGAAAATATGGAACTGAATAGCTTATGCATTGAGGAGGAAGATTCTAGAGCGGCTTAAAGAAAGCAAGAATATGGTAGGTTAGTTTCCTTGCATAACTCAAAGAGTATTGTGCACCGATGGTTTCTCTTACATAATTTGGCATTCTGAATGTTGGATCCGATGGCGCTTCAGGAGCATTAGATAAATGCATTATTGTATTATATCTAACTTGGTGATAATGCATTGTGCAATGTAGGTAGAGTGCAAATATCTTTTTTTGGGAAGAAGTGTTTGAAAGTGATTTATGCCAAACATAGTGTGAGTATAGAACTTTGCTTTTTCACTTTGTCTACGGTTGTACACAAAATCATAATTATGGGAACTGGGAACCATGCTATTCATCTAGAATTGGAGCCACTGGTAAATGGTAGTCTTTATCTGATTAAGATACTCGATAATATTGCCAAAAAAATTCCTAAAATACATGGACGTGAAATAGATCCTCTACAATAGTATGTACGTACTTGACTATATCTTGGCAGCTTGCTAAGAAAACATGCTTTATGTGCAGCCATATCTATTTGCTTAATTTGGCCTTCTCCCGCTTGGTTCACAGTTTTTTCTAGCTCTATTTGTTTCATCCTGTCCTGATTTGGTGTGCTGACATTTTGGGTGTCATGGGCAGTCAACAGGTCACTATTTTCATTCGCTTTTCCGCTATGGTCACATTCAGTTTGGTCCCTGTCAACAGATGTGCTTTTGTTTTTCCAATAAAAAACAAGTGTACTTTTGTTGATACTCGATGCCATCTGCTCGCCATCTTTGCGTAGGCTGGCACTAAACTTCTCATAGATTTCACAGCGCTTTAATGCAACCTCTTTTCTGATATCTCTACTACTATGAAGAAGGTAAGAGGTAGTCAACCCCCCTCCCAGTACTTTGGCAGAATTGTTCATGTTACCATTCTGAATCCCAGTACTTTGGCAGAATTGTTCATGTTACCATTCTGAAAACTAAAATGTGTATGCGTGTTTTGGATCCGGATCCTGGAATGGGAAGATGAGTCGGTCCGCGTGGGCCGTGTCGCCGAACTTGGTGACGCGGCGGACGAAGAGCACCAGGAGGCCCGAGAGGAGGTGACTATCATCGAATAGGCCATAGTTCCGTAGAGCTACCGCTTAAAAAAATTTCTGTGAAATTTTATACTCCCTGATCCACGTCCTGCATTTCAAAGAAATTCACAATTCTGGTGAAATCCCTACGTTTCAAAGACTGCTGAAACTAAAATCAGGAGTGTGCCAACTGCACGTGTCATGTGAATTTCTCAATGTTTCAGTCAGTGATATGCTTATTGGTTGGGTTCGTATCATTTTCAGAAAATGACTGACATATTTACTTTGCAATCATAGATTTTGTGATGCTCCTTTTTGGACGCTTTGCGCTCGTGTAGCTGCTAAGGCACAAGAAAAGAGGTTGGAGTTGTTGTACATTCAGTGTAATCCTAAAAATTGGAAACCTCATTTTTTCACTTAAGTTGTTTCCCATGTTGATGTAGTAATTCTACTCTCTTGTTTCGGATCTGAATATTTGTTTTTTTTCAGATTTGTCTGGTTGTTGTCTCATTGTAATGTATATCCGTTGTTTTTACATGTTTCTTGGGCAGCAAACGGAGAGGAATTGCGAATTGGCAGGTGCTGCCTCCACCTGGTAACGGTGGGCTGAAATACTATGGTTGTGAGCAGTAAATTCGACCAAATCATCTGCTCCTCAAAAGCCATCTGCGCCTCGACCGGACGGTGACATAGGTGATCCACAGGTATGTGTCGGTGTCATTATACTAGAGACGGCAATGAAATGTCAATTTCGATGTGATTAGGGAGTGTAGAGAATGAAACATGAATGTCTCATTCTATCTATGAATCACCCCTGCACTTTGAATCACTTATGTCATTATTAGCAATCACATAATATTTTTCTTTTGTTTTAGATTTATAGAAACAAGTGACTACATAGCTGCACAGTCTCTCGTCGCTTCCTCAAAATAAAAATTTGTGAGTGGTGCTACACTATTCTGCATTTTAATTGTTGAATATTCACCTTCCGCTGGCAAAAATAGAGTGTAACCATAGATTTGATGAAAAATAGGGGAGCAATTTACTACACCCAATGGTGGTCTGCAATCTATTAATTTGCTCTTTTGAATTTAGTTCATTTAATTCTCTGAATCAAACCAAAACAAGGGCTAGGAGCTGTAGTCCAGGTTCTTGGTTCGTGATTGATTAACATAAAATCAATGTTGAAGACAAGGTGACCCAAAAGCGTACAACCTTGTTTTGTTCCTGGGATTTGGGGGATTTAGAAGTTTGTCTTTTAATAATAAAATGTGAGTCATTTTCTATGTGCACAAGCTCTGATGAGTTTAAATGTTTTCTATGGATTGCCACCAGGAGGTCCTCAAGAGCATCAACCTCGACTACTATGCTTGCTGGCCACTGAAAACCCCGGCACCTAGCCGAGCCTGTCGGAGTTGGAGGTTTCTCGAATCCTGAAGCCACAGCCTGCGATAGTAGATCACCTGCAATTTCGACTGTACGTCTTTCCCCCATCCCTTGGCTGCATTTCGATTTGGATCCGCTGATGGTGTGTCCCTGCTGCTTACCCTTTCGTGCATTTTTGTGATGTGATTTGGATCCTCTGATGGGCGCATAACTACTGCTTACCCTTTCGGTGCTCCTGTGCGAGCAATGCTTATCCCAAGTGAATCGCTGCATTTATGTACTACAGAAGATGATACAAGCAAATCATTAGTGAACACTAGCAAAGAAGAAATAGATTCTGGAGGAACATTAGCCTTGGTTTCAAGATACCCAAGGAAGCCATTAAAGGTCAGTATCTCTTTTCTTGTCTAGCCAAGTAGTTGGTGTTTCTGTTAGCTTGTTAGTCCATATGAAGCTATGAAGACCCCACAACACACATATAGTACAGGACTGTTTTGAAATGATAATATTACTAACTTAGTTGTGCAGCTGATCAGTGAGCTCTAAGCTCTCATCTTGCTCTTGTTTCCTCTCTGTGGTGACAAAAGTCTTGTCTGGTATTTGATTCATACGATGCTGCATTGTGTGATGGTTGCTTGATTTTTGCACTAGGGAGTTTTGGTGCTCTGTAGGGGTTGGTACTTATTACAGTGTTGTGCCTTTTCTCAAAACTGATTTGTACCATGTGAGTTCGTTTTCCATTCTATACAGTTGATGATTTCCCTTGAGAACCTTGTTATCTTCTCATCATGATTAGGCGATCTGATCCCTATTTCGTTCTTGTGGTCCTTGTTTCATCACGTGCAATGATTTTTTTTCATGTAGGTATAAGCAATTTTCTGCATGATCTAGGTAAAAATTGAGTTTGTCCATTTTGGCTCAGAACAACGCGCCAACTTGCAGATGTTCTTAGGCTCAAAGATATATTATGCATTAATGTATTGCAGATAAAGGCCAATTTGATGCATGATCTAGGTAAAAATTAAGTCTGTCCATTTTTTGCTCACAACAACATGCCAACTTCTAGATTTTCTTAGTCCCAAAGATTTATTATGTATAAAGTGTATTGTAGTTGTTGATCAAGTGATTGTTTTATGTCTGTTTTATATGCAAAAAAAGTATAATCAAGTTATGTGTTTAAAAATGAAAACAAATACTTTCGGCTCTATATTTTGTGATTACACAGGTTTGTAGAAAGTCACTTGGAAAAAGTGATCAAACTATATTGTTTATTTGTTTCTGTATTTTCATGTCTAAATGTATTATCTTTCAGGAGATATACTTGGAGCATCAGAATTATAAGTGCATCTACAAGAGCAATTACAACAATTCTCCATCAGGTTGTTCAACAATGAGCAATACAGCCTCCCACCTTGGTCGATTAGCATCCTTTCTCACCTTGGTCGATTAGCATCCTTTCTGACTGAAATAATGTTATTTTTAATGGTGCCACAATAAGTTTCACTTATGCTTATTTTCAGTATGACACATTCTCCTCTTATTGCATTTGTCCCCTTTTGATGACCTGGTTTACCTGATTATAATTGTTTGTCCCTGGCGCCTTGCAGGTTGGTGTTTAGAAATCTCATATGCAAATGTGGGAAGACGATGCCTCATCAATGACGAGTAGGTTGAATCTCTCCTAGCGGCACCATTGCTCACCACAACTGGTTTGCTTGAGCAACTTAATGTCACTCTCAAGAGGGACCACCCTTCGACTGACACCTTGAAGCACCACATAAGCTTTAGAAAGTTGGAATTGTACTCCGTATACATAAATTACCATGATATTATATGTTCCTGTAATTCTATGTTGATTCTTTAGAAATAATATATACGATATTGTAATGTTTGTTCGACATCAGTTGATTTTATTTGAGTTGACATATTTATAATAATATTATATATTTATATTGTCACACAGATTTTACATATCATATTGATATTTGTTATTTCATATCTATGTTTTACACTATTTTTTAACTTCTGTGGCAAGTATGAATAATTGAAAGATTAATATATGCCTGATTGGATGCCGTTGCAACGCACGGGCACCTACCTAGTGTTTTATATAAGGTGTATCTGAAGCACTCCGTTGGTGGAATTGTCCGTCCAAAAGGCAAAGCGTTTCATATAAAGATCTAGCTCCAAAGTTCTGCATCCCCAATACCATCACAGTACAAGGTATTGGTAGCACTAGCTTCCTACGACCAAATCCTTCAGCAGCATGCAACCAACATAGTTTTGCATCTCTTTACAGAGTCCACGGTCTGGCAGCGCATTCAAAATTTAAAATAACAACTACCCGCAGTAGGTTTACCCAGAATCCTACACAATTCCCCCAAAAGCGCACTAGCAAAATCCTCACCTCTTCTCGTAGAGGAGCGCAGAGACAAGGCTGGCAAAGGTCTCAGGCTTCATGTCCCTCTCCTCGCGCAGCTGATACAGCTTGTGCCTGAAGACCAACCGCTGGTACCTGCGGAGGGACCTAAAACCCTAAGCAGCTGAACCGAAGAGAACAGGCCGTGGGGGCGGGCGGGGAGAATTCGGCAACTGCGACTCACAGCGTCTGGGCGTCGGTGGCGAGCCCTGAGAGGCCGATGTAGAGCTTGTCGTGGATCTTGAACACCCTCTGGAAGTCTGTCGCGATGGTCTGAAGCTGCACGCCGAGCCGCCGGTCGCTGGCAATCGCGAAGCAGTTCTTCCCCACCATCGCCACCACGGCGGACCCATTGTACTCGAAGATCTGCAATGGGCAGGGGGCGAAACTGTAAGGAATTCGAGATCCGGGGCGAGAAGGAGGGACGACACGGGAGGCGAGGGGGGGGGGGGGGGGGGGGGGGGGGGGGTACTCACTGACATAGCCGGAGCTGCGGCAGTGCGGCGACGGCTATTTCGCGGAGAAGGGCTCGGGTGGATGCGTCGTCGTCGACGATCGGAGGGGAAGTAGCGACTACGACGGTTGTGGGCTTTGATGGAGGCCGGGTTGGGCTTCTTGGTGAGCAAGAAGGTCCAGCGATGCCACGCCGGAGCCGCGTCCAGTCCCGGCTTGTTTGGTTCTGCGTCGAACAAAATGAGGGTCTCTTTGGTTAGAGGTAGCACGAGGGAAATTGGAGGCCCTCTAATCCTCATTAATTTATATCTAAACCCTTCCTATTTAATGTTAACTAGAAAGTAATTTAATCTTCTCTAATTCATATAATTCATCTTTAAACGAACGGGCTTTTTATGGGGCGGTTTGTTTCAGTTTATTGTACATTTTGTACGTCAGTTTTTAGACTATTCAAAAGTAAAAAGGCTTTCGAAAACCAAGAATTAAAAGCTCGTTAGGATAAACTTTTAGACTTTTAGTTTATAGAAGTTGTTTGGATTTTAGAAAGTTCAAAAACCAGTGGTTTAAACTCTAAAAGCGGCCACAAGCTGAAATACATAGGTCCGATGTGCAACCTCAGGACTGTAGTGCTAACTTATCGTCTCACAAAGTTCAACCTTAAAATTTGATTGGAGTTTTCATATCTACCTAACTACGTGGTACATATGTTCGTAAGTTTGCAACTAAAAATGTCAAACGTGGCATATGTTCCCTTCAGCTTGCAGACAGCAGCTGCGACATCTTTCTTAAAAAAATTGTACAGGTGGTAATTTTAATATTATGAGTAATTGCTTTACAAATGGACGTTGTATATGTGATAATTTTAATACTATGAATAATTTTAATATCGTTCTGCAGACATGTCGTGTTGGAGTTGGAGCCATGGAGGCCGCGTTGGACCCCAAACCGCGTCGTCCTCTTCGCCCTGATCAAAATGGAAAACCTCGTCATCTCGTCACAACAGAGATCTCCATTTCATCTCCTTTGTCGCCCCCACGAGTCTTCAGAAATCGCCCTCGCGATCTTCTCTTAATCTCCTGTCACACCCGAATTTAAGGAATAAAGCCTGGTACGTCTTATATATGCGCCAAGTAAGAACAACACATATAATAAAAGAGCGTATAGAGATAAATATCATAAATATCATAAATTCACTTGTTACATAGCGTAAGTTTTACAAAATAAATGATAAATATAAAACGAACTAAATATTATTTCTCTGGCGCCACAGAGCTGACCGGAAGACGCCACCTAGATCAAGTCGAACTTCTCGTTGTGCGGCTCCTTTTCGACCACATGCTCTTCACCTGTAGAGGGTTTATATATCGCAAGAGTGAACTCACAAAAGATCATATCTCAACAAGTTGTGAGAAATAATGTGCATGAACTCACTAAAGGTGAGAGTTCATGCGAAGTGTAAGGCTAATCAACAAAATAAAGATTGAAGCAGAGCATTGCTTTTTATAAGTTGGTCAAAATTTTATTATCACTTACTAAATATAAATAAATACCAAACCTTAGTAATAATAAATCAAAGTAATAATAAATAATCTCAATGCGATGCAAATGATAAATTGAATTTAATTCCATAAATTAATCATGTGATGGCCTGAGCTGCTCATGACCGTGAGCACGGCTGATATGCCAGTTTTACACTCTGCAGAGGTTGCACATCTTTACTCACAAGTCATGTTACCCATCTGCCAAGGGGTCATGAATCTCATACACCTCTACCAAGAAAACAAGGCAGGGTAACACTACGAGGCCTTTACAAAGTTCCACTAGCTTCAGAAAACCCACTACAGTTTTTAGGAAGCTCCAATGCAGGGACCCCTCGCCTGACCATCATCGCAGCAAAATCAATCCAAGGGCCTCTCCACACTGACCACTCCCCTACTGCCCTTACCCCTATTGGGTAAGGTAGTCCTCCATTAGCTTTCCTAGTTAGTCACCCAAGGGAGTCCCATACCACCCTTGTGGTAGCATTGTTTTCTTAGGTGGTCGTTCCATGTTCCAATTAACATAATGATCTTATCATGAACAACAAATAAGAAACTGATAATAAAAGTGTGATCATTAATAATGTGTATCTCCATACTCAAAACCACATAAAGCAGTAGCAAGTACTACCCAAAAAGTTCAGTGGAATCAAGTATAAAGATAGCCAACTAGGGTAACCTAAAGGGTTCTATCAAAATTTACCTATATAGATCATTATGATTAATAAGAACATGACTGGGTAAAAAGAAGTGATCAAGGACACAACTTGCCCTCAACGAGCTCCCGCTCAGCAATTTCCACCTATTGAACCCCTGGATCCTCATTAGCTTGCTCGTCTACTCACAACAATACAAACAAACATAGTATATCAAAAATTAACATCACACCAAACAACAGGACAGAATGCATGTTAATATTCTACGTTGCGTAACGAGATCGTAGAAACAATAATCACTAAATTTGGATCTATGGTTATTAAGTTATGCATTTCTGAAGTTATTTAGCACTTAGAATAGATTAATTCAAGTGAACAATTTTAATTCAGGTTTTATGGCTAAACAGAGCTACTAATTGATAGAAAATATTATTACAAAAATTAATGCCATAGGAATTGGTCAATTTGAAGCTAAAATGAATTAAATATGATTTATATAGGTTTCTAGAATTATTTTTGTATTAAAAATCAATTTCCATAATTAACTCTCTATTTTTATTACTCATGGACTGCACGCCAAATACTGGAAAGCGCAGGGACCTCTGCGCAAGAATTCCCAAGACTCAGGCTACAACTTCGGTGGACTGTGAGTTTATTCCTTAAAACCCGAGGGGTTGCTTTGCAATTTTGCTCGGCCGAAAGGGTATCAGCAAATCAGAGCCGTTAGATCTAAATCTTATGGTTTGGATTAGATTTCGTTGCTTATGAATCGGTATGTGATCTCCACCGTTAGATCGGAGTTCAAGGCTTCAGATTTTATGAGGCTTTGCTTACCCTGAACCGTCCGATCAACCCAACGGTCCAGATCGACTTGCCCAACGAAGGGGGGTCTAGATTTAATCCGGTCATTCATCCCATATCCGACGGCGCACAATTCGTCTTCTCTCCCTCACTGTACGCGGCAACGCCACTCTCCAATACTCGCCGGAGACCCGCCGGTGTAAAGTGGTTCCACAGCCCAGCCCGTAATTCCAACCCTCGTTACCCGTAAACGATTGCAGAGCAAGCAAGAAACCCACCGGACGAAAACATACCGGCTAATTGGGTGCCTAGGTAGGTTGACCACGTCCATCCGCGCGGGGCAGTCGTGCGGGATACACCGGTGTCGAATTGAATGGACCTCCGATGACCCCCCCTGCCTAGAGGATGTCTTGCAAATGACCCTCGCTCCACCGCGCTTGCCAATCACACCACTCTGGCAGTCCGGACGAAGGCGGTCCGAGAACTCGGTGTGGCGGCGATATCCTCTCTCTCTCTCCCCCCGATTTCTCACCGCAGGCGCTGGCAGTGATGACACAGAGGATTCGTGGAACTCAAGGTTTAGGAGCGTCGTAGGGTACGCACTATCTAAATACTGGAGGGAGGTCGGCTACTGGCTAGGGCGACCTGCCCGGGATGCGGTTGAAGCTTTCGCGCTTATCGTGGAGACGACAGTCTGACCACCCGGTCCCACATGCAAGCGCCCGACCAAGAGAGAAAGTCCGCTAGGTGGGCCACACTTTGTGATCCACGCGTGCACGCGAGGAGGACTTGTGACTGGTTGGAGGGGCCCATACGCCAGGTCCTAGTGCGGAGGCCAATGGGCTGCGCGGACAAGGGAACGAGGTGGGTCGGAAGCGGAAATGAGCCCACGCGGTAGATTCTGATTTTCTTTTATTATTTTCTGTTCCCTTTTCTATTTCTTTTTCTTTTTACCTTTTGGCTCCAAATTTGAATTCAAATTTTTGTAGTGAATTTTGTACTCAGTTTTAGATGTATGATTTGAACATACCAAACTATGATGAAGTTATTTATTTATAAATTTTTATTTTGTATTGTATAATATTTCTCTCTTCTTTTCCATTTTAAATTCCAAATTTAAATTTAGATTTTAATCAAAATCTTCAACTCATCGTTATATTTTTATTAGTGTTATTGTTATTATTATTAAATGCACAAACAAAACTCTAGTATGATGCATGGTTTGTGAAAGGGAAATAGGCTTACACCTTTTCCTAATTAGTTTTGGTGGTTGAATTGCCCAACACAAATAATTGGACTAACTAGTTTGCTCTAGATTATAAGTTTTACAGGTGCCAAAGGTTCACAATAGACCAATAAAAAGACCAAGAAAGGGTTCAAACAAAGAGAGCCAAAGACAACCGAAGTGAGCCCTGGTCTGGCGCACCGGACTATCCGGTGTGCCACCGGACAGTGTCCGGTGCACCAGGGAACTCGACGCTGAACTCGCTACCTTCGGGAAAATGGAGGCCGCTCCGCTATAATTCACCAGACCGTCCGGTGTATGCACCGGACAGTGTCCGGTGGCACACCGGATTGTCCGGTGTGTCAGCGGAGCAACGACTACTTCGCACGCAACGGTCGACTGCAACGCATTTAATGCGTGCCTGCGCGCGCAGAGGTCAGAGCACGCGCAGCAGGCGCACCGGACAGTCTACAGTACTTGTCCGGTGCACCACCGGACAGCCAGAAGACCCCACCTGTCAGAGCTCCAACGGTCGAACCCTAACGGCCGGGTGATGTGGCTGGCGCACCGGACAGTGTCCGGTGGCGCACCGGACTGTCCGGTGCGCCATTCGACAGCAGCCTCCACCAAACGGCTAGTTTGGTGGTTGGGGCTATAAATACCCCAACCACCCCACCATTCATTGCATCCAAGTTTTCCACCTTCCAACGCCTTACAAGAGCTATAGCATTCAATTCTAGACACAACCAAAGAGATCAAATCCTCTCCCAAGTCCGGAATCACTCCAAATCAAATCCTCTTGCGCTTGGATTGCTTCTTTTCTTTCTCATTCTTTCTTGTGATTCACTCAATTGTAACCAAGGCAAGAGACACCAATTGTGTGGTGGTCCTTGCGGGGACTTAGTGTCCTGTGTGATTGAGAAGAGAAGCTCACTCGGTCTAAGTGACCGTTTGAGAGAGGGAAAGGGTTGAAAGAGACCCGGTCTTTGTGACCACCTCAACGGGGAGTAGGTTTGTAAGAACCGAACCTCGGTAAAACAAATCCTTGTGTCTCACTCTTTATTTGCTTGAGATTTGTTTTTCACCCTCTCTCTCGGACTCGCTTATATTTCTAACGCTAACCCGACTTGTAGTTGTGATTAACTTTGTAAATTTCAGTTTCGCCCTATTCACCCCCCCCTCTAGGCGACTTTCAGTTTGTTTGTGTTTTAGTAAAGAATTATTCTCTTTTAAATGGATTTAGTCACATGTCTCAAGAAGTAGATGGCAATTCACATAATGAGATCAACTCTTTTATAAATTTTTATAATTTGGGTATTACATCTCCCAAAACCCCTAGCTGAAACCTAGATCCATCCCAGCCCGAGCGACCCCCCTGTCGCGGTGACCATGGGGAACCCGGAGAATCTGATGAACCAGATCTTCAACCTAAGACTGTCTTCAGCGGTTACCCCTAAATTTCTCCCCCTATATCCCACTCACGTGCCACGTCAGCGTTCTTTTCCCCCTATATCTCCACACTGTACAGCGGTTCCCCCTAAATCCTTCCCCTATACCCCACTATAATCATAAAATACTATTTTCCATACCTATTCACCATCTATTATCATTTTTTTCCCAACTAATAAATACTTTTGTACACACAAACCGAGGCAAGGGGAGCCCTTGTGGTACCCCTTGATGTAGCGTGCGCACCCACCAGCCGCTAGCATTGTAGCAGCGCTAGGGGGCACCGTTGTAGCGGTAGGGGGAGGCCTGTAGCCGTCATAGAGAGGGGAGGGGGGCGCTAGCGTCCACCGTTGAAGAGAGTCTAAAGTTCACATCCAAGTCTCTGCAGCGCCAGGCGCGCAAGTGCGAGGAGGAAGAGAAGGAGCAGAAGCTCAAGGTCAAGAAGGCGATAGAGAAGGGGAACATGGACGGCGCCCGCATCTACGCCGAGAACGCCATCCACAAGCGCACCGAGCACAAGAACTACCTCTGCCTCACCTCGATGTCGTCATAGCCCGCCTCGACATGCAGGCCAAGATGCAGGTCATCGGCAAGTCCATGCAGTCCATCGTCAAGTCACTCAACTCCATGCTCGCCACTAGGAACCTCCAGAAGATGTTCGAGACCATGGACAATTTCGAACGCCAGTTTGTCAACATGGAGGTGCAGCCGAGTTCATGGAGGGTGCCATGGCCGGATCCACCTCCCTCTCCATGCCAGAGACCGAGGTCAACATCCTCATGCAGTAGGTCGCGGACGACTACGGGCTAGAGGTCTTCGTTGGTCTGCCACAAGCCACCGCGCACGCCATCCCTGCTGCCAAGGATAAGGAGAAGGTCGATGAGTATGATCTCTCTCGCCGCCTCGCCGAGCTTAAGGCCCACGACTGGGAGGGGCTTTCAGTCTTCTCAGGTGATGATAGATTCATCCTAGCCCCTGCACACTTAGCATGTGCTTTGTTGTGGCTGCCTTCTAATGTTGTTGAAGAACTGCTAGTGTGATTGTGTTGCTTGATAGCATTGTGCCCAATTTCAAGTGGTGATGGTTTTATATGTGTATCAACTATATATGTCGAAACCAAGCTTTTCAGAGTTTTGAGTTATACTCTAGGGAAGATAGCCTTAGCAAATAATGGTGTACCTTCTCTTCAATCTACCACAACTAAAAAGAACAATAGATATAGTGGGTTCTTTTCTTATATACTAGGTCAGTGCCCGTGCGTTGCAACGGGGCCACTACATTACAACCTTCAAGTATAAGGGATTTGCCACTTGCAACGAGCTCCAATGTCTAGAAACAATTTAGAAGAGATAAAAATTAGAAAGCGGAGTCATTCAAAAGGGCGAGGCGAGGCGGAGCGCCGAGCGGCCTCGTGAACGCCCGCTCCTCCTTGAGACAACAACAAAGAAGGTTGATTTATGAGCAAACAAGTACACATAAATAACAAACTCTTTTTAAGTGTGCTATATAGATCTGGAAGTATGATATGCAATAATAATGACGATGACGATGATATCTTGATATAGAAAAATCCTCATTAAAGGTTCCATAAGAGCATGACTAAACCAAATATAACAACAGTATCAGGTTTTTATGTATTTCATGGAACGGCTATCCTGCGGTAAACATACTACAACAAACAATTATAGCTAAATGCCTCTTTTCGTACAAAAATGAGTTGTTCTAAAGCGAATAAAAACAAAAACCAAACATGTTGGTTTCTATCTCCAAGAATAGAAGTAGCTGGAAACCCATTCATACACAACCAGGTTTCCAATGGATCAGCGCCACCTCTTGGTTTCCATAAACACAAGCATCAAATTAGCTGCAACTGAAAAGAAAATAGAAAATTAGTACATATATATAAAATGTTGGAACATTGATTCATTGATTGAATCGCAGAATAAAAATTGATGGTCGATCAGGTGGCTTCAGAGAACAAGCAATAGCAAAAGATTATGCTACGTCCACACTAATTGTTTCATTTTATGAAAATAAACAAAAAGCTCAATTGTTTCAACCTGTGGGGAGTGAAAACAAAATCTTGTGTTAGTCACACATTACTGGCAGGATGTTAAGGCATGAGCAAGCATTGTTAAAGCTAACTGGATCTCTAAAATCAGCAAGCGCACAACAACACAGAGACTACAAGATCGCCTATTCACCGGCCCTTGGAAATGCAAGGCTAGAAATTCCCAACCTATGTGACGTATCGATGTTCACCATCAGTGTCACTGCATGAATATGGTCTAAGCTGGTTAAGAGTCACAAGACAATGGTTGCATTTTTTACCTGAGACGATGCATCGCTAACACCGTTGAGGAAATGATACTGCGGATTTATCGCCAGGCAAAACGTCGTGTCAAGTGGATGCATACAACTCTGGTTGTCCATGCAGCCAAGAGGGCTTCCATGGTGAGGCTGGCTGAGGTACGACAACGAAGCGTCTGAGGTCTCCAGCGAGAAATGTGGCGGACCACAAGACTGATGTACCTGATCACAAACAGGAACAAAATGTGAGCTAGGGCCCCTCGATCCATACCTGAAACCAAATGTAGTAACGTGAAGCGAGCGATCATGTTTGTGTGTCCTCACATCTTTAGGGAGGACGTTAGGCAGGCTATTTAAGTCCACCTGGGGATTCACGGTGGCCAGTTTCATGGACATAAACTGCAAAACGGAATGCGAAAAGAAAAAGGGTTTTCAGAGAGAATAGGTCGACCCTTTCCATTCTAGAACGACAAAACAATGAGTCGTTCCAGTTGTGAACTGATAGTGGAAATTTACCTCAACTTGTCATTGTAGGGACTGCACGTAGTTTATGATTTCACCGAGCATCACTGCATTGCCAACCACCTGAAACGAAAAATCTAATGTCTGAACAGATACATATATTTAGATATATAGCACTAAACTCTTAGCACCTTCTTTAGCAATATCTATGTTAGCTTTTTAAAACGTGCTCTTTACATTTCTCTCTCTATCTATCTGTATATATAATCATGAGCCATTTTTAGCATAGCATGCTATCTATAGAGTTCCATACAGTAGACTATTCAACTCCAATAGAAATTTCAGTAATTCACCAAAGGACATTAACCAACACAATTGGATACCTGTAACTACAAACTGGTAAGGACAAATCTTCAATAGCTCCAACTTCTCAAGAAATAAATCAAACAAAACAAATAAACGAATTTACACCAGAACATCCATAAAAAATCAAGACCAAAACAAACTTACTTTGATTTTGTATAGATTTGTATGGAGTGTATGACTCCAGTCTCACTAAATTGGCACATAAGCATCAGTAGGCGAACAGCTGATAGAATCCATACAGATTCTAGCATTGGTAATCCTGAGCGGACAAAGAAAAAATAGAAATGACCATGCCAATCAAGTGACCAAGCATCATTCTTCAGAAATATGGTGTAAAAACAATACCTCCAAACTCCCAACCAATCGGTCAATCTAACTCCTAGTTTTCCACATTAGCGGCTCATTTTCCAGTGTTGGAGGGAACATAGCTATAATATTCCATGAAGTCAAGGCAGGCGTCCTAGCACTGAGCATTGGGGACCTGGCCATGGCGGCTGGGCACTGGGCGCTGTGTCTAGCATCTGGGCGGCGAAAGGTAGGGGCAATGTCGTGCGGATAGGGGCTTGTGCTTTGCTGGGCTAACTTAGGTAGGTCCTGCCATGGACGCCAACGGGAAAAAATAGTAGCCAACAAAAGATTATCCATTGCTACAAAAGTTTCGAATAAAAATAGCTAATTGCCACTCAAAAAGTATTATCCATTGTTACAAAAGACTCACTTGTAACGGAGCAGTTTTGAATAAAAATAGAAGCCAACAAAGCAGAACAAAGCACACAAAACTACATGCTATCCATTCAAATAGCTATAGAGACAACTACATAGATCATTAGAATTAATTATATTGAATCGCGTGCTGAAAGCTAATGTGGCCATCATTAGACAGGAGATAAAATGAACTCAGTGTCTAGTGCAAAATAATCTGTGCACCCCAAAATAGCTAAACAAAACAACCAGGCAAGCATGGTCAGGTAAATTCAGTAGCAACCTGATGGAACAACAGAAAGTTGCAGCGTTGGTGGCAAAATATAGCTCCTAGAGTTTTCAATTTGAAGCAGTGAATTGATTTCAGAATCCAACATATAGTCCGACCGGTGCAATATTAAGCGTATATCCTAAAAGTGTATCAAACACATATCAGTGGCTGGCTAAAAAACAAGAGAAAGTTTTAAAAAAAGCATTTCCTAAAGGTCAAAACTGAGACACAGAGACGGATAAGAAACAGTTTACTCACCTCTTTATTATTTATCAACATCATCTTATCATGAATATCTAGCAGCCTTGCGGTAAATTCATGAACCTGCTTTGTTCTGAAATTATAAAATGATAAGTCCCTGTTAACCTGAAACCATTATATAGCTAGGAATGTAAAAATTAGCTCGACCTTCGATAACCTAACTAACAGAGAGTTATATTCTCCTCAAAATTCAAGGCAACAATCTTGTGATGAAAAAAATCAGTTGATAATCTCATCTATTCACGGTATGCTCTGAACAAAGATATATACCACATTGGTATCACAAGAATCCAGTGTATAGAATTCAGAACTTGCCTAGACAAAGCAGCTTGCAAGGACTCCCCATCTAAGCTCACACAATCCACAAGCTCAGTGAAAATAGGAGCCAGCTCGCATGCTTGCTTGAAGAACGATGTCGGAAAACGCACTGAGAATGGAGCGTGAACCAGGCCAACCCCAGGGACCATTCATGATCTCTACAAGTGGCAATATAAATGTTGGTCAGCTAATTCAGCGGTAATTATAGCTTACAGGAAATTGAGCTCAGTGGATGACCATTCTAGAACAAATGTGATATGAATTTGGCGCTAGAGCTTAGGGTCCTTGACCACGACACGCTGTCACGCCTTGCACACAGCCTCCACTTCCAACATAATCTTGCAAAACCCCAACCTAAGAAAGATGTTGAGCAACACATTGTTGGGACTTGGGCAGTGTCGTCCAGTCTCTCACCTCAAGGACATATGGCTCTGAAGGAGGATTCTTATGGTGGCCACGGCAGCTGCTACTGAAGATGTCCACTATCTGCAAATCATGGATGGCAAAAAACCAAAGGAGGTGAGAACGTCTCTATAAATGTCTCTAGTTTTTTATCTGACCACTTTCAAGTACAATTGGAAGCTAGCACAATCGTAAAGGACCGATAAATAAAAATGGTGGCAGAATATGGACCTAGGTCCTAAATTATCATTAAACATCAGGTTCACAGTTGAGGGATACGATGAACATGCATACCAACCTATCATTGAAATGATAAAATAATAATAGCCTTGATAAAATATGCGACCAACTTTCAATTTTGTATAAAAAACTGTACACTGGTTATTCTGTTTATTAATTCTTGACGACAAATAAAATTCAGTCCACATCATGGTTGGATCTGTCAGCCCACATCATCCAGTTCTTAGAAATCACTCAAGAACTCCACAAAACACAACCAACTAAGTTTCGCCAAAAAATGGGTAGAAAGTTTGCTTGTCAGCCCAAAGAGAGAAAATCCTCTCATTCAGAGTGGTGCATGACTTTCGCATCATCATTGCCCTTACAACCTAGCTTCCCTCTCCATACCAGGAAGAAGAGGAACAACAGATGAGATAACAGAACAAACTTCAAGCAGTCAACACATGATGGCAATCAAAATACAGAACATAGAAGAGAAAACAGATTCAAATCAAACAATAAAAATAAAAACAGAAGAAATGACGACTTGGCTGGCTCCAACGAACAAATGTGGTGATGTCCCGAGGCAACTCCTTAGCTGTTGTGACAGCATCGACATGGTAGGACTGGATAACCACTAAGACAATATTCTAGAATGTATTGCTAAGAAGTTACATGTATAGATTTGTAGTTCATTGATGAGCTAGACTATATTGCTGAGAAGTTACATGTATAGATTTGTATTCACAACACTTGCAAATTTTGATGAACTCAAAGAATTGTAAGAAATATTCTAGACTAAATCAGAGGTCAAAAAATATTCTAAAATAAAATAGCATCAGTAAGAGGTCAACCAACACCATCTAGAGCTTATCAACAAATAGTTATGGTCTTTCAAACACCGATACAGAGAAAATTATTGTTTCCATGAAATGTCATACAGGAGAGCCAAAAAATTGTATGCCTCATAATTAGGCTGTCAACCTTTAAAAAATCGGTCTCTGTCTAGCACCTTCTAAACCCAACCCATATTCATTATATGTGGAGAAACATTCAAAAAGAGAAGCATCAACCTAAGTTCAAAAAATAGGCTTGTTGCACCAAAATACACTTTCCGAAGAGAACACAGGCATACACTCTATCTATTCTACAAGACAAGATGAGCACGAACAAAACATAAATGAATCTAACCAGCAACATTCGATTCCTGGTACGATCGAAGAAAACGCATGTATGAGTTCATTGAGACAACACCATTAATCGCTACAAAACACTGTATTTATGAAAAACTATGTTCGCACAGCTTGACGAATATAAATCAGGACAGCTAGACAGATTATAAATACTGGTGAGAGTGAGACAAATGAACCTTTAAATAGATTATGTACTGACCGTGTAACCGAAAATGTTCTCTCCAATCCTTGGTCCCTCTGAAGGGATCAAAGGCTCCACAGCAAGTATGATCTTCAGCTGAAGAATAGGAGACCTGAGCAGCAGTTTGATTCGAAAACAAGTATCTTAATTAAAACCTTCCAATAACAGAATTGCATTTGCAATTTGGAGCAGGATTTAAATAACACAGCGCGATCATAGAACAGAAGATCTATATCTAACTAAATCGGTGTTATCAGAAGAATAAGCTAAATAAAAGCAAAAAAGGGCCAATTAGGTTCCCCACATTCAATACTACTATGTACCAAGCAGTAGGTTCGTGTTTTAATACCGGAATTTATAGACACTTTTTATATAGGAAAAAAGAAGGTGATACAGATAACGTAAAAATAATATGATTCAGAATCATGGATAAATTCAAAGACAGAATAAGCTTAGCAGTAATTTTTTTGTCTTTCAATAAAGGTTGAACTGCAAACTAAACACTTTAAGATGGAGTTCTCCATGAATAAGAATTCATATATGACCTAGAAATGCAGAAAAAGTTTGTCTCACAATGGCCAAACAACATAATCTGGTCATGCATTACCCAATCAATAAATAGCTATGAAGAACAGAACATATCGTGAGCAGTAATTATCTTGGTCTAAATTATATATATCCTAAACATACCATATACAAATTCTGATCTAAACTGAAATGGATGAAGCAGTTCAATGTTTTGGTGTCGATGAAAAAATGCCTAGTCCCACGTGCAGGGGTCTCAGTTTTCCCAAGTGCTAAAAGATTGGGAGCTAAGGTTGGCAGTTTTTAGGGATGTGTTTTTTCAATGTTTCCAAAACTTCTGGATTGGGAGAGTGTTTTGAGAACTCTTGGAGATACTCTTAGGTCGTCTTTTTTTGTAGTTTGTTACTGATTAGCCTACATAAAAGTTACCATGATGAATCAGATCTTAATAGAAATTGTTTGTGAATCTCTGTCCATCTTCCGGAGTTCTGTTCACGGGACAGCTCACTTGTAGTCAAAGAAATCTTTGGAGTTACAGAGTATGTCTATATTTTACTAAACCCCCTTGTTTTCTTTGTACCTCAAACAGTTCTTTTGTCATGTCCATTTTATTGTGAAGATTTTTGCCCCTTGTTGGCAATTGTCATTATTTTCTGTTTTCTTATGAGCAGTGAGGATGCAGATAGCCTACGGATTCACTCCCTCTCAGCAACAGGTGATATCGAATCTATACAGAAGATGGTGGACAATCTAGACCTGGAACAAGGTCCCCCATCATCGTCTTGAGTTATGGTG
Source organism: Zea mays (assembly GCF_902167145.1). Taxonomy (NCBI): domain Eukaryota; kingdom Viridiplantae; phylum Streptophyta; class Magnoliopsida; order Poales; family Poaceae; genus Zea; species Zea mays. The sequence goes on along the minus strand of NC_050101.1, from coordinate 106,969,506 downwards.
GTGGAATAATGCTAAACATCTTCGTTGATAGTATTGCAAATTTAGATTGATGTGAGTTTCTCAAATCTTTTCGTTTAGTTTTTTCAGTTGTTGAAGTAGGACTTGGGCCTGTGAACACAGGACACTTTCGGCTGGAGCCTAGAGATTTTGTAAATTGCCTCTCGATTAGGCTAGTAATATCTACCAGACCTGCCCATGATTTGAGTAAACGCCGAAACTTCGGTTTCGGTGTTACCACATGTGTACACAAGGAGAGAATTTGAAAAATTACCTTGGCATAATCAGCTATTAGCTCATCAATGTCTAGCTTAAATAGTGCAATATCTATATTTAAAGGCATGGCCAAGCCTCAAACTATATAAGAAAACTAAAGTTCAGTCAATTGGAGATAAAAATAAGAAATCGCCAACAACCAACAGCGTGCAATGGAGATGTAAATAAATAAAGCAATTTGAACAACCACCAACCTAAGAGCACCATGGTGACAACATTATGTAAAATCCTTGTGTTGACTAACTTAACATAGCAATATATGTTCAGTATCTAACCAAAGGATGGACATGGTCCAATTGCTAGGGAATCACAAGGGAAGGACATAAAGGCACGCTGAACGCTGATAGAACTTATGTTATGAGCCTATGGTGGCTTCCTGATGGAGACCAAGGGACCAGGTGGAGGAGTTTGGAATGGCTGCATAAATAAATGCATAATAAAAAATAAAAATTCATAATTTTTTCTTGCACTCACCTCATATGGGAACATAGTTTCTCCCATTCTTCGACGTCCATGAGATAAATCAAGAAAGATGCCACGTAGGGAATTGCATTCCAATAGCTCATTAGTAACAATTTAATAATTAATTAATTTTAAGACAAAAGCAAACACAAATCCAAGGTATAAACTGAAGGAGTAGTTCATTATATCAGTGAAGGGTTCCCTGGAGGAAAAATGTTACTAACAAGTAGCATTTTTTACTGCATATTGTTTAACATTTATTTTTTCATGTAAATCACTATATCCCTTGTTATTTTACTGTAACTATTGAGTTGGTTTGTTCCCAAGTGTGTTGGTTCTCATCAGAAAAAATATGGTATATAATTGCAAATATGGTATATTCCTAAAGCTATGGTATATTCCTAGAGCACATGTATATTCCTAGAGCTAATCAATTCTCTGACCAAACTGGAACAATTAAATCACAAAACATGGTATATAATTGCAAATATTATGTAGTACCTCCCCATGATTTCTGGGTAACACGGTAGCCCTTGCAATCTTCTTCTCGATTTCTGCAAGGGTTCTAGTTGAGTCTTCATTAGCACCGAGGAATGTTCCCGAACTGTTTGGCATAAGGATCCATAAGTTCAATGAGATTGTAAGTATTCATCATTTGCTTGGATTATTGAAGGGTAAAGGCTGTTGAAGTCAATAAGTAGAACATACTTGTCATATAGACCCATTTTAGGCTCAAAAAAATCCACCAGCATATGAAGATTCCTTTCTAACTTTACCTTGATCACCATTATGCACTCAATTATTGGTTTAGTACCATGTATGACAAATATTTTAATACGACATATAGGACCATAGCATCATAACATTAACTGCTGCAATTAGTATTAGAAAATGTGAAATAAAATTCCTTATTAAGAGAACCAGTTTCGCAAACGAAACCACAACTAAAATGGTTGATACTGATTAGTATTTTAATCAACCATATGTGCTAGTATATGTTAAAGGAGCCCTGTAAGCAGCAGGGAAACATGTAGGCAGGTTATGAACTTAAGAATAATAACAAATTGACACTGCTAATTCTGTACAGAATCATGAGTTTTTGACTTACAACAGTGCGAAGTGGTTGGCACATCGTCGAAAAAATGGTTGATGCTGATTAGTATTTTGATCCCCTACACGAACCACCTAACAGAAGTGATGATGGTAATATTACAGCTATTACTTCCTATGATACCCATTTCCCGTTCACAGCAAATTGGCAAAGCAGATAGTTCAGAACGAACGGAGATCAGAACTATGACCATTCTTATTTTGTTTTGACCTGGGTTGACCATTCCATTAGCAATTGAGACGATTTGAACAAAGAAAACGACAACCTCATCACCGCCCCCTTTCTGAATTAGAGATATTAATAGCGATCGTTCCTGCAATTAGCAACAGCTGAGGCGTCCTTACCGAATTAGCGTGTTGGGGATTTCAACCCGCACAAACTCCTCAGGGCCCGAATTAACGAGATCCGATATCAAACCACCGGAATAACCTCCTCATGGCCCGAATTAACGCGATCCAAGGTTAAACCAATATAATAACCTAGACAGAGAACAAACTAAAACGTCAAAGCCCTGACGCAAGCATCACACTGCAAGTCAATTGTCCGAGAAAAAAACACACCCTTAATTGGTAAACCCTGAGGCTTCAAGCCTCCAAGCCCAAGTGTACTCCTACCTCGCAAGCTTTCGCCTCCAGCGGGACCTAGAAATTGAAGAGTCCAAACCAACCCATCAGAAGGTAACGAATCTTACCGGAACGGAGTCGGGTGGCCTCTGCCCCGCGTCGCCATCCTGCTCCGCCATGGAATAGCTTGTTCGTGTGCAGGACCTGCAGCCGCGCCTTCACCTCGTTCCAGGCGCTCGGCGGCCACCGGACCAGCCACCTGCGGGGCCGCCACGGCCTCGAGCTCGGCGTCGGCGCCAGGGCGCTCAGGCAGCAGCACAAGCATCATCAGCAGGCCGGCGACGGCGTCGGCGGCGGCGGAGGCGGAGGAGGAGACAGGGAGCCGCAGGCGCAGCACGAGTGCCACGTCTGCGGGCTCGGCTTCGAGATGGGGCAGGCGCTGGGCGGCCACATGAGGCGGCACCGCGAGGAGACGACGACGGGCGCCGCCGATGCCTGGGTCTGGCGCGCCGCCGACGCGCTGCAGCGGGCCCGCGGGGGCGCCGCCGACCCGCCCGTCTTGCTCGAGCTCTTCGCCTAGCTAGCTAGATTCGTGCGAGCGGGACGATGGAGGAAGGAGGGCGAGGCCGTTGATGGGCGGCGACTGTCACGGCGGGGCATCGCGTGCGAGACCGGGGAGGAGGGGGGCGGCCGCGCCAGAGCGCCCACGGCGGGGCATCGCGGCGTACGTCCGGCCCGCGGCTCCGAGCGCTGTCGGCTGGTCCCCGGCGGTGACGGAGGGCAGCACGGGTGCCTCGCCCCAGCCGACGGCGCCGCTGCGGAGATCGACGCGCACGACGACGTTGGAGAGCGCGGCGAGGCGCGAGGACGCGATGGTGAAGGGCGCGACAAGCGGGACGCGAAGCGGGCGCGCGCCGGTCGCCGACACGTCCACGGAGAAGGTCTCCTTGAGCGCGTCGAAGCCGAACGAGCCCACGCGGGAGGGCGAGGACGGGGACGGCAAGACGGCGCAGAGGCGGGTGGTGGCGGTGGCGGGCTGTTGGCGGTGGATCGGCCTCGTGCCCTCGTGGGCGACGCCGCCGAAGGGTGGGGGCGGGGTGGTTGCCAAAGGCTGGGACGGGGGAGGGGAGGGGGCGGAGCACGGTCGGATCTCGTTGGATGAAGCGAACGGTCCAGATTTACCGATGGCAGAACAAAAAAAGGCAGGCTACTCTTAGAGCCTTAATAAGTAGTATAGATTGCGTTTATAAATAACCATATAGCTGTTAGAACTATTAAGGAGCATTATTGTTTGTATATGCCTAAAACAGTATACAAGCTAAAACAGTACACAACTCTCTAAACCCACTCTTATGGAGGTTATAGACTTGCAGTATTGTAATTGAACCTGATAACGCCATAGATGGAAATTTCTCTAGGTAGCATCTTGACAAATTGGCTTTTTGAAAAGCACTTGTCATAGTCATAGTATTATATTTGAGAGTTATGGCTGCGAGGACTGAAGGAAACAGGTGACGCCTAAGAGGGGGGTGAATTAGGACTTTCTAAAACTTTCTCTAAACTAGGCCACAGATAAATCCCTAGAGCAAAACCTATGCAAATAATCAAACTATAATGTGCAAACTAGGTTTTGTCTAAGTGTTGCTATCTCTACCGCAATGGCTAAGTTTTAATCTACATTATATAAGTACGAATACAATATTGAAACTTAAATGCTTAATGTAAATGCGGAAATTTAAAGAGCAAAGTAGAGAAGCAAACTCTCGTGGATGGCGCCGGTATTTTTACCGAGGTATCCAAAACCGCGCAAGGTCCCGACTAATCCTCGTTGGTGCCCCTACGCAAAGGGAAGCCCACGCGAGGGCCAAGCACCTCGGTCAAGTAACTCCGTAGAGAGCCGCGTGCCTTCTCCACGCGCAAGTGGTGCTGAGAACACCTAGAGGGGGGGGGGTGAATAGGTGATCCTGTAAAACTTGAAACTTAATTCCACAAAACTTGATTAGATGTTAGCACAATAAAGCCAAGTGGCTAGAGAGGAGTCTTAGCAAAACACAATAACCACAGAGGGATCAACACAGAGATGGCACAATGGTTTATCCCGTGGTTCGGCCAAGTCCAACACTTGCCTACTCCACGTTGTGGCGTCACAACGGACGAGGGTTGCAATCAACCCCTCTCAAGCGGTCCAAAGACCCACTTGAATACCATGGGGTTTTGCTTTGTTTACTATATCCCGCTCACGAGGAATCTCCACAACTTGGAGCCTCTCGCCCTTACACTTTGATGTTCACAAAGAAGCACAGAGTAAGGGAGGGATGAGCAACGCACACAAGAGACAAAAATCACAGCAAATACGCACACACAAGACCCAGACTTGAGCTCAAAAGAATATCATGAGGTTCTCACTAGAACGGAGCTCAAATCACTAAGAATGTCGAACAAGTGCGTAAGAATGAAGTGTGAGTGATCAACAATGCTCAAAGGATGCTTGGTATTCTCCTCCATGCGCCTAGGGGTCCCTTTTATAGCCCCAAGGCAGCTAGGAGCCGTTGAGAGCATTCTAGAAAGGCAATTCTTGCCTTCAGTCGCCTGGCGCACCGGACAGTCCGGTGCACCACCGGACACAGTCCGGTGCGGATTTCTTTCCTTATTTGGCGAAGCCGACCGTTGCAGATTCAGAGCCGTTGGCGCACCGGACACTGTCCGGTGCACACCGGACAGTCCGGTGCCCCCTTGTGACCGTTGGCTCGGCCACGCGTCACGCGCGGAATCCTCGGCCGACCGTTGGCCCGGCTGACCGTTGGCTCACCAGACAGTCCGGTGCACCACCGGACAGTCCGGTGAATTATAGCCGTACGCCGTTAATCACTTCCCGAGAGCGACGACTTCGCCTGTGAATGGCTCACCGGACAGTCCGGTGATTAATAGCCGTACACCGCCGTCGAAGTCCCGAGAACAGCCAGTCCGCCCAAGCCAGCCTGGCGCACCGGACACTGTCCGGTGCACCACCGGACAGTCCGGTGCACCACCGGACAGTCCGGTGCACCCAGACCGATCTATCTTTGGCTGAACAAAGCCATCTCTTTTCCAATTTGATTTCTCCTGTTTCCAGCACTTAGACACAATACATTAGTTCTTAAAACAATGTACCAAGTCTAGAAACATACCTTTACTCTTGATTTGCACTTTGTCCATCACTTGGCATAGATTGACACTTAAGCAATTGTGTTGGACACCAAATCACCAAAATACTTAGAAATGGCCCAAAGGCACATTTCCCTTTCAGGTGCTCCGCTTCTGGCTCCTCTCGGACGCTCCCCGCCGTCTCCACTATCGAGCTTCCGGCTGAAAACGCCACGGGCCTCGTTCCCTCCGATACACGGTGGCGGCCGTGACACAAACGCGGTTGTCACGGTCTTGAAAGACTCTCGCCCCACTCGGTACAATTACAACGGCTCGCGCAAGAGCCGAGGGGTTGTGTGGTTTTACAAAACTCACTCAACTAACTAGGATTCACCTAGAGCAAGCGCTAAAGCGGTCTAACTAACCTAAGCACTTTGCAAAGCACCTACGCTAATCACCGAGTGATTCTATTAAGCACTTGGGTGTAAGAGCACTTGGGAATGTCTACTATATGCCTTGGTATGTCTCTTGGGCTCCCACACTTGGAAATGGCCGGTTGGGGGTGTATTTATGGCCCCCAACACAATTCTAGCCGTTGGAGAAAAGCTGCTGCTCTCTGCGGCACACCAGACAGTCCGGTGGTGCACTGGACAACACACTGTTCACTGTCGGTGCGCCTAGCCGTTGCTCTGATAGAGCAGGTGACCGTTGGCGCCGCAGGCTTTTCACACCGGACAGTCCGATCCTCACACCAGACAGTCCGGTGGTCTTCCCTCCGGGTGCCACCTGGAACTAGCCGTTGGGCTGTGGTTCCCTGATGCACCGGACAGTCCGGCGTGTGGGCACCGGACAGTCCGGTGCTCCACGCACAGACAGTCCGCAGGCAACACACATCTTCATTATTGGACTTTTCTTGAATCTTCTTAATGTCTTCTTTTGAGGTGTTGCTTTCCTCAATTCCTTAGTCCAAGTAACTCTAGCATCCTGTGAACTACAAACACAAACACTAGGAAACTTATTAGTTCACAGATTGTGTTAATCATCAAACACCAAAACTCAATTAGCCAAATGGCCCGGGGTTCATTTTCCTTACAATCTCCCCCTTTTTGGTGATTGATGACAACACAACCAAAGCAAGCAAATAATACAAGTATTTGAATGACAATATGCAATCTACTTGCTATGATGCATGTTTGTCCCCACAATGTGATATTATGGACTTACTTCCTATTTTGAACCATAATAACCAAAACCACTTGAAAAGCCACTTGCAGATCAAAATTTTAATTTGGTGGTGTTTGGTGTTTGATACATTTTTCATTGCTTTGGTCCCTAAAACTTCTCCCCCTTTGGCATCAAGCACCGAAAAGGAAGACATTAAAAGCATGTAGGAAGTAAATAAAGCTTGCCCTCACAAAGAAAATACCAATTAGAGGATACCAATTGAAACTGCTTGTAGGTTACCATCAAAAGATTTCTCCCCCTAAATGAGTGTTCTCTTTTAGAAAGAAAATTTCTCCCCTTTTTAGAGACGAAAAAAATACTCCCCCTGACAGAGATCTTCTACTTAGGAAAAAGCATGTGAAGCATAGAGGTGCAAGAAATGATTTGAATAGACTAACTTCCCTTATGCATAGGTAACAAAATATGAGTTAATAGTATATGCTTTTTTAGCAACATGGAAGTATATGATATGAAATATAGTCTAATCAAATATTGGAGAAGACATGTAAATGATAATAAAAATAGTCTCAAAGATATCGATTGATAGGACCAATGGCAGGCTTGTGAGACATGAGAATTCTTGGAGTTATTGCAGTGGAAGTTTGTTGTCTTTCTTCGGGGACTTCATTTTCCTTACAAGGACCATGCACATATATGATTGTGCCCGGTAATATCCAAGCTCTATCTTGGTGAGTCGACCACATGATGACATGAATGCCTATTGTGTTTTTCCATATCCATCTTACTGTTCCATTAGTTGCTAGTGCCAACTGCCAGCTAAAGCCTAAGCATGTGCATGGAAAATATTGTGGGAACATTTGTGTAAAATGCATAAAGCTTCTTAAACTTACAACACTACTATTGATGGTTCTGCCTTTGCTGAACCATATAGGCATGAACAAGTATGAGATGAAATTGGTAGAGTTGTAGTGAAATTAATTGATTAGTATTTTATGGATGAGGTATTCCGGTAAGAAAATCAGTAGATAAGTAGAGAAACTATCATGTGACTGGTCTCAATGTGTTGACTCTAAGGAAACGCGTGAAAGATAATGATTTCTCTTCACTGTAAAAGGTTATTGTTTGCATCACAAAGTTAAGGTTATTACGAGATTCTCTCTATATCTATACCATAAAATAAATTTAAAACATGCTCACATGATAAGTAGACGTTGTTGCAGTGTGCCTCTATTAGAGAATTTTTCTATTTGTTACTAGAAAAACTTCTGCTTTCCTATTTGACAGAGGTGCCCCCTCCCAAATGTTTGTGTATTGCTAGTTATATTGCATACTCATGTGTACAAGAATATTTCTGAAGCACACATTGAATTTTGCACACTATGTGTGGTTTTTGTCTTGCATATAAGCAGTATTGGCTAAACTTCATACTTTTGAGTTAACTCTGTTAGCTCTGTTTTGATTATGGCAAGTCATAGACCCTCTACAAATGTGAGGCCGGATAACCTCTTCTTCTGATTTCTTGAACTCAACTTGTATATGCTTTTGATTTATGGAACCTAACTTCTGAATGCTAATGTGGGTGGGTGTCTGCTCCTTTGTAGATGCGATTGATGCTTTTATGTTGTTGACCCGTGATTACCCATTGTCCTGTGACATATTCATGTTTGGTAGATTTGTAGATACTGTTAAATGCTTGAAGGTGCGTGTTGGCATTGCCATGTGGGATCTGTGGACTTGATGGAAACTTTGTAGTTTTATATTGTACTATAAAATACATAATTTGAGCGATTGCCAACATCTGTGATTCCCTGTTGCTGTATGGGTTACCTAGATCTCGTATAAACAATGTTTAAGTTGTTGTTTGTCATCAGTTTGCCCTTCCGCTGATTCTGTTGGCTTAAGATGATCGAACTGTCATCGACAGATCCAGTGAGTGTTTGCTTTGCACAGAGTTTAGGATTGGGAAAATTGAGAGCACCTAGAGGGGGGGTTGAATAGGTGATCCTGTAAAATCAAACACTAAATAGCCATTCGACAGCAGCCTCCACCAAACGGCTAGTTTGGTGGTTGGGGCTATAAATACCCCAACCACCCCACCATTCATTGCATCCAAGTTTTCCACCTTCCAACACCTTACAAGAGCTATAACATTCAATTCTAGACACAACCAAAGAGATCAAATCCTCTCCCAAGTCCGGAATCACTCCAAATCAAATAGTGACTAGAGAGAGTGACATTTGTGTTCATTTGAGCTCTTGCGCTTGGATTGCTTCTTTTCTTTCTCATTCTTTCTTGTGATTCACTCAATTGTAACCAAGGCAAGAGACACCAATTGTGTGGTGGTCCTTGCGGGGACTTAGTGTCCCGTGTGATTGAGAAGAGAAGCTCACTCGGTCTAAGTGACCGTTTGAGAGAGGGAAAGGGTTGAAAGAGACCCGGTCTTTGTGACCACCTCAACGGGGAGTAGGTTTGCAAGAACCGAACCTCGGTAAAACAAATCCTTGTGTCTCACTCTTTATTTGCTTGAGATTTGTTTTTCACCCTCTCTCTCGGACTCGCTTATATTTCTAACGCTAACCCGGCTTGTAGGTGTGATTAACTTTGTAAATTTCAGTTTTGCCCTATTCACCCCCCTCTAGGCGACTTTCAATTGGTATCAAAGCCCGGTGCTTCATTAGAGCCTAACCGCTCGAAGTGATGTCGGGAGATCACGCCAAGATGGAGATGGTGACCGGCACAAGCCCGCTACAAGCCATGGGAAGGCTCCATCGGGAGAGTCCCGTAACAAAGGAAAGGATAAGGAATCCTCTTCCCACAAGTCGCATCAGAGTGGAGACAAGAAAAAGAAGATGAGGAAGGTGGTCTACTACGAGACCGATTCTTCATCGCCATCCACCTCCGGCTCCGACGCGCCGTCCATAACTTCTAAGCGCCATGAGTGCAAGAAGTATAGTAAGATTCCCCTACGCTACCCTCATATTTCAAAGCGTACTCCTTTACTCTCCGTTCCATTAGGCAAACCACCGGTTTTTGACGGTGAAGATTATAATATGTGGAGTGACAAAATGAGGCATCATCTAACCTCACTCCACACAAGCATTTGGAATGTTGTTGAGTTTGGTATACAGGTACCATCCGTAGGGGATGAAGACTATGATTCGGATGAAGTGGCCCAAATTCATCACTTCAACTCCCAAGCCACTACTATACTCCTCGCCTCTCTAAGTCGAGAGGAGTATAATAAGGTGCAAGGGTTGAAAAGCGCAAAGGAAATTTGGGACGTGCTCAAGACCGCACACGAAGGAGACGAGGTGACCAAGATCACCAAGCGGGAGACGATCGAGGGGGAGCTCGGTCGCTTCATGCTTCACCAAGGAGAGGATTCGCAAGCCATGTACAATCGCTTGAAGATCTTGGTGAACCAAGTGCGCAACCTCAGGAGCACCAAATGGGATGACCATGAGATGGTCAAGATTATTCTAAGATCCCTCGTTTTTCTTAACCCTACGCAAGTTCAATTAATTCAAGGTGATCCTAGATACAAGCTAATGTCTCCCGAGGAAGTCATAGGGAAGTTTGTGAGCTTTGAGATAATGATTAAAGGCTCAAATAAAATCATCGAGCAAGGCACCTCCTCCACGCCCGAGGCACAACCCGTCGCATTCAAGGCAATGGAGGAGAAGAAGGAAGAGTCTACATCAAGTAGGCTCCCCATCGATGCCTCAAAGCTCGACAATGAGGAGATGGCTTTAATCATCAAAAGCTTTCAACAAATCCTCAAGCAAAGGAGGGGGAAGGACTACAAGCCCCGCTCCAAAAAGGTTTGCTACAAGTGTGGTAAGCCCGGTCACTTTATAGCAAAATGTCCTATTTCTAGTGACAGTGACAGGGGTGACGACAAGAAGGGAAGAAGAAAGGAGAAGAAAAGATATCACAAGAAGAAGGGTGGCAATGCCCATGTTTGCCGGGAGTGGGACTCTGACGAGAGCTCCACCGACTCCTCCGACGAGGACGCCGCTAACATCACCGTCAACAAGGGACTTCTCTTCCCCAACGTCGGCCACAAGTGCCTCATGGCAAAGGACGGCAAAAAGAAAAAGTTTAAATCTAAATCCTCCACTAAATATACCACCTCTAGTGATGAGGCTAATTCTAGTGATAATGAGGATGATTTATTTACTCTTTTTGCCAACCTTAACATGCAACAAAAGGAGAAGTTAAATGAATTGATTAGCACTATTCATGATAAGGATGATCTCTTGGATAGCCAAGAGGACTTCCTAATTAAGGAAAATAAGAAGCATGTTAAGGTTAAGAATGTTTATGCTCTAGAGATGGAAAAATATGAAAAATTAACTAGTGAGCTAAACACTTATCATGATGTTATTGCCAACCTTAGAAATGAAAATGCTAGATTAATTGCTAAGGTTGATTCAAATGTTTGTGATGATTCATATGCCAATCTTAGAAATGATCATGCTATTTCTATTGCTAAGATTGAAAAATTAAATGCCTCTCTCGCTAGCCTTAGAATTGAAAATGAAAAATTTATTGCTAAGGCTAAAGACTTAGATGTTTGCAATGCTTCCATTTCCGATCTTAGAAGTGAAAATGATATTTTACATGCTAAGATTGTTGAACTAAAAACTTGCAAACCCTCTACATCTACCATTGAGCATGTTTCAATTTGCACTAGATGTAGAGATGTTGACATTGATGCTATTCATGATCATATGGCTTTAATTAAACAACAAAACGATCATATAGCAAAATTAGATGCTAAAATTGCCGAGCATAAACTAGAAAATGAAAAATTTAAATTTGCTCGTAGTATGCTTTATAGTGGGAGACGCCCTGGCATCAAGGATGGCATTGGCTTCCAAAAGGGAGATAATGTCAAACTTAATGCCCCTCCTAAAAAATTATCTAACTTTGTTAAGGGCAAGGCTCCCATGCCTATGGATAACGAGGGTTACATTTTGTACCCTGTCGGTTATCCCGAGCATAAGATTAGGAGAATTCATTCTAGGAAGTCTCACTCTGGCCCTAATCATGCTTTTATGTATAAGGGTGAGACATCTAGTTCTAGGCAATCAACTCGTGCTAAATTGCCTAAGAAGAAAGCTCCTAGTGCATCAAATGAACCTAGCATTTCATTTAAAACTTTCGATGCATCTTATGTTTTGACTAACAAATCCGGCAAAGTAACTGCCAAGTATGTTGAGGACAAACACAAGGGATCAAAGACTTGTGTTTGGGTACCCAAAGTTCTTGTATCTAATGTCAAAGGACCCAAAACTGTTTGGGTACCTAAAATCAAGAACTAAATTTGTTTTGTAGGTTTATGCATCCGGAGGCTCAAGTTGGATCATCGATAGCGGGTGCACAAACCACATGACAGGGGAGAAGAAGATGTTCTCCTCCTACGAGAAAAACCAAGATCCCCAATGAGCTATCACATTCGGGGATGGAAATTAAGGTTTGGTCAAAGGATTGGGTAAAATTGCTATATCACCTGACCATTCCATTTTCAATGTTTTCTTGTAGATTCATTAGATTACAACTTGCTTTCTGTATCTCAATTATGTAAAATGGGTTACAACTGTCTATTTACTGATGTAGGTGTCACTGTCTTTAGAAGAAGTGATGATTCAGTAGCATTTAAGGGAGTGTTAGAGGGTCAGCTATACTTAGTTGATTTCAATAGAGCTAAACTCGACACTTGCTTAATTGCTAAGACTAACATGAGCTGGCTCTGGCATCGCCGACTAGCACATGTTGGGATGAAGAATCTACACAAGCTCCTAAAGAGAGAACACATTTTAGGACTAACCAATGTTTATTTTGAGAAAGACAGGATTTGTAGCGCATGCCAAGCCGGGAAGCAAGTTGGTGTTCATCATCCACATAAGAACATCTTGACGACTGATAGGCCACTCGAGCTCCTCCACATGGATCTATTCGGCCCGATCGCTTACATAAGCATCGGCGGGAGTAAGTACTGTCTTGTTATTGTGGATGACTATTCTCGCTTCACTTGGGTATTCTTTTTACAGGAAAAATATCAAACCCAAGAGACCTTAAAGGGATTCTTGAGACGAGCTCAAAATGAGTTCGGCTTAAGGATCAAGAAAATTAGAAGTGATAATGGGACGGAGTTCAAGAATTCACAAATTGAAGGCTTCCTAGAGGAGGAGGGCATCAAGCATGAGTTCTCTTCTCCCTACACGCCACAACAAAATGGTGTAGTGGAGAGGAAGAATAGAACTCTATTGGACATGGCAAGGACCATGCTTGATGAGTACAAGACTTCGGATCGGTTTTGGGCTGAGGCGGTCAACACCGCCTGCTACGCCATCAACCGGTTGTATCTACACCGAATCCTCAAGAAGACATCCTACGAACTCCTCACCGGTAAAAAGCCCAATGTTTCATATTTTAGAGTCTTTGGTAGCAAATGTTTTATACTTGTTAAAAGAGGTAGAAAGTCCAAATTTGCTCCTAAGGCTGTAGAAGGCTTTTTACTAGGATATGATTCAAACAAAAGGGCATATAGAGTCTTTAACAAGTCCACTGGACTAGTTGAAGTTTCTTGTGACATTGTGTTTGATGAGTCTAACGACTCTCAAGTAGAGCAAGTTGATCTTGATGAATTAGATGATGAAGAGGCTCCGTGCATCGCGCTAAGGAACATGTCCATTGGGGATGTGTGTCCTAAGGAATCCGAAGAGCCCATTCAAGCACAAGATCAACCATCCTCCTCCATACAAGCATCTCCACCAACTCAAGATGAGGATGAGGCTCAAGATGATGAAGAAGAAGATCAAGAAGATGAGCCACCTCAAGAAGATGGCAATGATCAAGGGGGAGATGCAAATGATCAAGACAAGGAGGATCAGCAAGTTCCAAGGCCGCCACACCCAAGAGTCCACCAAGCAATCCAACGAGATCACCCCGTGAACACCATCCTCGGCGACATTCATAAGGGGGTAACCACTAGATCTCGTGTTGCACATTTTTGTGAGCATTACTCTTTTGTTTCCTCTATTGAGCCACACAGGGTAGAGGAAGCACTTCAAGATTCGGATTGGGTGATGGCGATGCAAGAGGAGCTCAACAACTTCACAAGGAATGAGGTTTGGCATCTAGTTCCACGTCCTAACCAAAATGTTGTAGGAACCAAGTGGGTCTTCCGCAACAAACAAGATGAGCATGGTGTGGTGACAAGGAACAAAGCCCGACTTGTGGCCAAGGGATATTCACAAGTCGAAGGTTTGGATTTCGGTGAAACCTATGCACCCGTAGCTAGGCTTGAATCAATTCGCATATTACTTGCCTATGCTACTTACCATGGCTTCAAGCTTTATCAAATGGACGTGAAAAGTGCCTTCCTCAATGGACCAATCAAGGAAGAGGTCTATGTTGAGCAACCTCCCGGCTTTGAAGACAGTGAGTATCCTAATCATGTTTATAGACTCTCTAAGGCGCTTTATGGGCTCAAGCAAGCCCCAAGAGCATGGTATGAATGCCTAAGAGATTTTCTTATTACTAATGGCTTCAAAGTCGGAAAAGCCGATCCTACACTCTTTACTAAGTCACTTGCAAATGATTTGTTTGTATGCCAAATTTATGTTGATGATATCATATTTGGGTCTACTAACGAATCTACATGTGAAGAGTTTAGTAGGATCATGACACAGAAATTCGAGATGTCTATGATGGGGGAGTTGAAGTATTTTCTAGGATTCCAAGTCAAGCAACTCCAAGAGGGCACCTTCATTAGCCAAATGAAGTACATTCAAGACATTCTAAACAAGTTTGGGATGAAGGATGCCAAACCCATCAAGACACCCATGGGAACTAATGGGCATCTCGACCTCGACACGGGAGGTAAATCCGTAGATCAAAAGGTATACCGGTCGATGATAGGTTCCGTACTCTATTTATGTGCTTCACGACCAGATATTATGCTTTCCGTATGCATGTGTGCAAGATTCCAAGCCGATCCTAAGGAAGCTCACCTTAGGGCCATAAAACGAATCTTGAGATATTTAGTTTATACTCCTAAGTTTGGCCTTTGGTACCCCAGGGGATCCACATTTGATTTAATTGATTATTCCGATGCCGATTGGGCAGGGTGCAAAATTAATAGAAAGAGCACATCGGGGACTTGCCAGTTCTTGGGAAGATCTCTGGTGTCTTGGCTTCAAAGAAGCAAAATTCTGTGGCTCTTTCAACCGCCGAAGCCGAGTATATTGCCGCAGGCCATTGTTGCGCGCAATTGCTTTGGATGAGGCAAACCCTTAGGGACTATGGTTACAAATTAACCAAAGTTCCTCTTCTATGTGATAATGAGAGTGCAATCCGCATGGCGGATAATCCCATTGAGCATAGCCACACTAAACACATAGCCATTCGGTATTATTTTCTAAGGGATCACCAACAAAAGAGGGATATCGAGATTGCATATGTTAGCACCAAAGAACAATTAGCCGATATCTTTACCAAGCCATTGGATGAACAAACCTTTACCAAACTTAGGCATGAACTAAATATTCTTGATTCTAGGAATTTTTATTGATGTTTTGCACACATAGCTTCTATATATACCTTTGATTATCTCTTTCATGTGCTATGACTAATGTGGTTTCAAGTCCATTTCATGCTAAGTCATAGATTGAAAGGGAAAAGGAGTCTTCGGCAAAGACAAGGCTTCCACTCCGCTCCGTCGAATCATTCATCCTTCGCCGTCGCTCCGCACTAACTCTCCAACTTTGGTATAATCTTCACTCCTTTACTTCTGTCCAAAGGGAGAGAGTAGTTTAGAAGGGCTTATATTTCACTCAAGCATTCGTTTTTGGCGATTCATGCCAAAGGGGGAGAGAGTATTAGCCCAAAGCAAAAGGACCGCACCACCACCAATTTCAAAAATATAGTCTTTCAATTGGTATTAAAAGAAGTTTTTCAATTGGCATCTTATTTTGATACAATTCCAAATTGGTATACCCTCTTCAAAAATAATATCTAAAACCCTCTTGAACACTAAGAGGAGGATTTCATTAAGGGGGAGTTTTGTTTAGTCAAAGGAAAAGCATTTGAACCAGGGGGAGAAAATTTCAAATCTTTGTAAATGCTTCTCAAAATTTTATTCATTTACCTTTGACTATTTGCAAAAGAACTTTGAAAAGAATTTCCAAAACATTTTGCAAAACAAAACATGTGGTGCAAGCGTGGTCCAAAATGTTAAATATGAAAAGAAAGCCATCCATTCATATCTAGTAGTAATATTTATTGGTTTCATTCAAAGCAACCTTTGCACTTACATTATACAAACTAGTTCAATTCTGTACTTCTATATTTGCTTTGGTTTGTGTTGGCATCAATCACCAAAAAGGGGGAGATTGAAAGGGAAATAGGCTTACACCATTTCCTAATTAGTTTTGGTGGTTGAATTGCCCAACACAAAGAATTGGACTAACTAGTTTGCTCTAGATTATAAGTTTTACAGGTGCCAAAGGTTCACAATAGACCAATAAAAAGATCAAGAAAGGGTTCAAACAAAGAGAGCCAAAGACAACCAAAGTGAGCCCTGGTCTGGCGCACCGGACTGTCCGGTGTGCCACCGGACAGTGTCCGGTGCACCAGGGAACTCGACGCTGAACTCGCTACCTTCGGGAAAATGGAGGCCGCTCCGCTATAATTCACCGGACCGTCCGGTGGCACACCGGACTGTCCGGTGTGTCAGCGGAGCAACGGCAACTTCACGCGCAACGGTCGACTGCAATGCATTTAATGCGCGCCTGCGCGCGCAGAGGTCAGAGCACGCGCAGCAGGCGCACCGGACAGTCTACAGTACTTGTCCGGTGCACCACCGGACAGCCAGAAGACCCCACCTGTCAGAGCTCCAACGGTCGAACCCTAACGGCCGGGTGACGTGGCTGGCGCACCGGACAGTGTCCGGTGGCGCACCAGACTGTCCGGTGCGCCATTCGACAGCAGCCTCCACCAAACGGCTAGTTTGGTAGCTGGGGCTATAAATACCCCAACCACCCACCATTCATTGCATCCAAGTTTTCCACCTTCCAACACCTTACAAGAGCTATAGCATTCAATTCTAGACACAACTAAAGAGATCAAATCCTCTCCCAAGTCCGGAATCACTCCAAATCAAATAGTGACTAGAGAGAGTGACATTTGTGTTCATTTGAGCTCTTGCGCTTGGATTGCTTCTTTTCTTTCTCATTCTTTCTTTTGATTCACTCAATTGTAACCAAGGCAAGAGACACCAATTGTGTGGTGGTCCTTGCGGGGACTTAGTGTCCCGTGTGATTGAGAAGAGAAGCTCACTCGGTCTAAGTGACCGTTTGAGAGAGGGAAAGGGTTGAAAGAGACCCGGTCTTTGTGACCACCTCAACGGGGAGTAGGTTTGCAAGAACCGAACCTCGGTAAAACAAATCCTTGTGTCTCACTCTTTATTTGCTTGAGATTTGTTTTTCACCCTCTCTCTCGGACTCGCTTATATTTCTAATGCTAACCCGGCTTGTAGTTGTGATTAACTTTGTAAATTTCAGTTTCGCCCTATTCACCCCCCCTCTAGGCGACTTTCAGTTTGTTTGTGTTTTAGTAAGGAACTATTCTCTTTTAAATGGAATTAGTCACATGTCTCAAGAAGTAGATGGCAATTCACATAATGAGATCAACTCTTTTATAAATTTTTATAATTTGGGTATTACATCTCCCAAAACCCCTAGCTGAAACCTAGATCCATCCCAGCCTGAGCGACCCCCCTGTCATGGTGACCATGGGGAATCCGGAGAATCTGATGAACCAGATCTTCAACCTAAGACTGTCTTCAGCGGTTACCCCTAAATTTCTCCCCCCTATATTTCACTCACGTGCCACGACAACATTCTTTCCGCCCCTATATCTCCACACTGTACAGCGGTTCCCCCTAAATCCTTCCCCTATACCCCACTATAATCATAAAATACTATTTTCCATACCTATTCACCATCTATTATCAATTTTTTCCCAACTAATAAATACTTTTGTACACACAAACCGAGGCAAGGGGAGCCCTTGTGGTACCCCTTGATGTAGCGTGCGCACCCACCAGCCGCTAGCACTGTAGCAGCGCTAGGGGGCACCATTGTAGCGGTAGGGGGAGGCCTGTAGCCGTCACAGAGAGGGGAGGGGGGCGCTAGCGTCCACCATTGAAGAGAGTCTAAAGTTCACATCCAAGTCTCTGTAGCGCCAGGCGCGCAAGTGCGAGGAGGAAGAGAAGGAGCAGAAGCTCAAGGTCAAGAAGGCGATAGAGAAGGGGAACATGGACGACGCCCGCATCTACGCTGAGAACGCCATCCACAAGCGCACCGAGCACAAGAACTACCTCTGCCTCACCTCGACGTCGTCATAGCCCGCCTCGACACGCAAGCCAAGATGCAGGTCATCGGCAAGTCCATGCAGTCCATCGTTAAGTCACTCAACTCCATGCTCGCCACTAGGAACCTCCAGAAGATGTTCGAGACCATGGACAATTTCGAACGCCAGTTTGTCAACATGGAGGTGCAGCTGAGTTCATGGAGGGTGCCATGGCCGGATCCACCTCCCTCTCCATGCCAGAGACCAAGGTCAACATCCTCATGCAGCAGGTCGCGGACGACTACGGGCTAGAGGTCTTCGTTGGTCTGCCACAAGCCACCACGCACGCCATCCCTGCTGCCAAGGATAAGGAGAAGGTCTATGAGTATGATCTCTCTTGCCGCCTCGCCGAGCTTAAGGTCTACGACTGGGAGGGGCTTTCAGTCTTCTCAGGTGATGATAGATTCATCCTAGCCCCTGCACACTTAGCATGTGCTTTGTTGTGGCTGCCTTCTAATGTTGTTGAAGAACTGCTAGTGTGATTGTGTTGCTTGATAGCATTGTGCCCAATTTCAAGTGGTGATGGTTTTATATGTGTATCAACTATATATGTCGAAACCAAGCTTTTCAGAGTTTTGAGTTATACTCTAGGGAAGATAGCCTTAGCAAATAATGGTGTACCTTCTCTTCAATCTACCACAACTAAAAAGAACAATAGATATAGTGGGTTCTTTTCTTATATATTGCGTTTATAAATAACCATATAGCTGTTAGAACTATTAAGGAGCATTATTGTTTGTATATGCCTAAAACAGTATACAAGCTAAAACAGTACACAACTCTCTAAACCCACTCTTATGGAGGTTATAGACTTGCAGTATTGTAATTGAACCTGATAATGCCATAGATGGAAATTTCTCTAGGTAGCATCTTGACAAATTGGCTTTTTGAAAAGCACTTGTGAAGCGTCCCGATCCTTTGGGACTCAAATGTGATACAATTACTAGTCCTAGGAGGCTAGTAAACACATTCCTTACTTCAAATAGTACAGAGTTTAGATAAAGGTCATTACAATACCGGGGTACAAGCTCAAGAGAGCCAAAATAAAAAGCGTAGTAGGAAAATATACTAGCCCAGGCCACAGGCAGAACTGGGTGCAGACACAGCCCTCTCAATCAAGCATAGCAGAAAAGAAATCTTCGGCTGCTGAAAAACATAAATAAATCTGGGTGAATACGCTGGGTATTCCGCAAGCCCACCCCGCTCCCGTAAAGAGAAAGGGGCCTATATCATACATGCTTTATTTGGTGGGGTTGAAGTCACTCTTTATTTTCTCAGAGAGAGGCAGTTGCTGTAAGGTTTTTCCCCAAAGACTTAAAATAACGAAATACTCAACCACCACTGAGCTTCCTGCTCCTGTGGCCTTGTTTTCTTTCTCACTACACACTTACACACACATTTCCCTGTTCATGGAACTTATAGAAAAAAACTCTAATTGTCATACCATACCAGACTCGTCCATACCAGTGGACACGGACTATTCGAATAGGTTTTTAACTCTGCGCAGAGGGGTACACTTTACCCACTATCCCGGTTTCTGCGATCTCACCGTCGTGAGACCCGAATGCCGGATCTCTTTCCTTCCTCGTACGTCCTAACCTTAACGGTTATCCGAAAGGAGTCAGGCCACCACCATGTCCAAACCGGACAAAACATTCCCCTTCCTTATCCTCCTGGTGCTCCCCAGCCTTCTTAACCCTAGGGTTGGACCGCACGAGTTTGGATTGAGTGACTGCCCACACAGTCTCAAGTGGTTGTACTATAAAGGAGTACATGTAGTGAAAATGACAAACTGGTCCTTATATGAGGAGACAATCCTTCTGCTCACGCCTAAACCAGTTGAGCCAACACCTTAGGCCCTCCCCTAAACCAGGGAGTCCCTGATCATCCCACTCCTAAGGTGATGAGGGTGAGTACCCTTCATCGCATAACTTTTCAAAAAAGGGAGACTTTAATTGAAGAAACACATTGCCCTTCTTCCTGATCCACATTTCGTATCCAGATTATATATATAGGTCAATGCGGGCCATCTCTTACTCACAATGCAATATTCCCCCGGAATTCCCGGCCTAGGCAGTGGTAGAGAGAATAGGTAATTCATGCATCAAGGGAAGGGTGGACTTGCCTTCATCGAAGCTTTCCTGGCACAGAAGATCTACTTCCGGAAGTTCGGGCTCCGGCCCTTCTTCCAGGGCTACGGGTTCCGGATCTGCGGTTCCCGCTTCTTCTATTTAAAACAGACAATAACCATTACATCAACGGTGGTCTACTATTTGTAGTGTGTTATTTACCAACATTATCATCACTTAGGACTTTTTAGAAATTATTTGGGTAATTTTTGGTGCATAAAATATTGAAGAAAACTAATTGAATGGAAAAAAGTGGAAAAGAAAAAGAAAAGAGATCTCTCCTTTGCTGGGTTGGGGGAAGGGTTTTTGGCCCACCCCGGGCGCGAGGGCGCGCTTACGGCCCAGCGGCGGCCCATGAGCGGAGGGGGAGAAGGCGCGGGTGCGCGAGGGTGACGGCGTCGTTGCGGGCCCACTTGGCAGCGAGAGCGGAGGGGGAGACGGCGTCGCGGCCAGACGGCGTGGGCGAACCGGCTGAGCGGGCGGGGGGGGGGGGGGGGGGGGGGGGGGGGGGGGAAGCCGGCCGCCGGTGGCCCGGTTCTCGGTCTAAGGGAGGGTGGTTTAGTACGGGCAGAGGCTGACGATTCTAAGGGTAGGCTCAATTCGGTCGGAGGGGGTTGGGAGGGGGCTGTCCACGGGGAGGTGGCGGAGTTCCGCGGCGGGGATCACCGCCGGTGGGCTCTAGGTGAGGGACTGGGGCTGGGAAGTGGTGCTTCGGGTTCGCGGCCTCGTGAGGGAGCTGCTCGGCTCACTCAATTTCTCGCTGGACCAACGTAGAGGGGGAGGGAGGAGGGGGGGAGGACTCACCGGAGAGGGGGGAGACGACGGCGCTTCGCGAATTGCGCTCGGGCGAGGGGAGGAGGAGAGTGGCCGAGGCCGGTGCAGGGAAGGAGGTGTCCGGGGCAGCCTTTTTATAGGCGCCCGAGGGGAGGGGAGCGACAGAGCCCGGCAGACGCCGGTGAGCTACACAGCGCCGACATTAATGCCGCACAGTGCCGCTGATGAGACTCCACGGCGGGGCGGTACCGGCAAGGACGTTGGTCAAGGGGGGGACGGGGCGGTGCCCAACTTCCCTGTGCAGCGAGAAGACGGAGGAGGGGACGGAGGTGATGGCCGGAGGTGACCGTGATGAGCCGTACGCGGGGAGGACGACGAAGCGGCTGACAAGCGGGGCCACACTGCCAGTGGGAGTGATCGCGAGCGAGGGAGAAGGGTGGGGCGAGGCTGACGGGTGGGGACGGTTTGTCAGTGAGAGGGAGGCAGAGCGCGGAGCGGGCTGGCGAGCACGCGGAGGCAGGCCGGAGATGGGCCGAAAGAGGAGGAGGAGCGCGGGCGCGAGGGAGAGGAGGCCGCGGGTTTGGGCCGGGAATCGGCCCAGCAGGGGGGAAAGGGTTTTTCTCTTTTTCTTTTTATTTTCTAATTCCTATTCCCCTTTTTGCATCTTTTTCTTTTGAACAAATTATTTTGTGGACCATCTAGGTGCTGGAAAAATAGAATCTAAGTGAGGTGCTTGTGATCAAACAAGGTGTATGCATATGATGAAAGAAAATCTAAGGGAGTTTTTGGAATTAGAGGGTGAAAAGGAGGGAAAGGGTAGATTAAGGTTTCAAACCTAGGTTAGGGTTTTGGGATGTTACAAACCTACCCCACTTAAGGGAATCTCACCCTCGATATTCAGACGGGGCTCGAGAAAAGGTAAGGGTATTCCTTCCTCAGAGAGTCCTCACTTCCCCAGGTGGCTTCCTCTTCTCCATCTCTGCTCCACTGAACCTTACAGAGACTCACTTTCGAGTTGCGGGTCCTTCTGACTGCTGAGTCGAGAATCTTTACTGGCCTTTCCCGGTACTGGAGATCCTTTTGAATCTGAATTGCATCTGCCTCGACGTGGTTTTCTGGTACCTTTAGGCAATTGCGGAGTTGAGACACATGGAACACATTGTGAATATCTGACATGGATTCTGGTAGCTCAAGACGGTATGCTGCGGGTCCTATTCGGGCAATGACGGGGTAGGGGCCGACGAAACGTGGTGCCAGCTTTCCTTTCATTTGGAACCGTTTGACACCACGCATCGGGGGGACCTTGAGATAAACGAAATCTCCTTCCTCAAATCTGAGTTCTCTTCGTCTATTGTCTGCGTAACTCTTCTGTCGACTCTGAGCTTCAAGTAACCTCCTGCGGATCAAGGTGACTTTCCCTTCGGCTTCTTTAACAAAGTCGGGTCCTTCTAGTGTCCTTTCTCCTACATTGGACCACATTAGGGGAGTCTGGCATTTTCTTCCATACAGTGCTTCGAACGGTGACATTTTGATGCTGGCCTGATGGCTGTTGTTGTACGAGAATTCGGCGTACGGCAAACTAGACTCCCAATCCTTGTCGAATGTTAACACACAGGCTCTGAGTAAATCTTCGAGGACTTTGTTGAATCTCTCTGTTTGACCATCTGACTGGGGATGATAAGCGGTGTTGAAATCTAGCTTGGTGCCCATTGCTTGCTGGAGGCCTTTCCAAAATTTTGAAGTGAATTGCGTTCCTCTATCCGATACTATCTTCCGCGGAATGCCATGGAGCCTGACAATCTCCTTAAGGTATATCCGAGCAAGGGTGGCTCCTCCAAAAGTGGTTTTTACTGGAATGAAGTGGGCCACTTTGGTGAGAAGATCAATTATTACCCAGATAGAATCATTCCCTTTCTGCGTTCTGGGTAGTCCGGTTACGAAATCCATGCCTATTTCTTCCCACTTCCATTCAGGCACTGGGAGGGGTTGCAGTAGGCCTGCAGGTTTCTGGTGTTCGGCCTTTGTTCGCTGACAAGTGTCACATTGGGCCACATACTGTGCTATTTCCTTCTTCATCCCTTTCCACCAGTATCTGACTTTGAGGTCCAGGTACATCTTGGTGGTCCCTAGGTGGATGGAGTAAGCCGAGTTGTGGGCTTCATTGAGCAGGACTTCCCGTGCTTCTCCTATTGGTACACATAGACTGTTCTTGAACCAAAGAACTCCTTGTTCATCTGTCCTAAGATCCGGAAGTTGCTCCTTGTGGGCTCTTTCCATAAGTCTGGCTGTCTCTGCGTCCAGGTGTTGAGTCTTGCATATGAGATCTTCTAGCATTGGCTTGACTTCCAGGCTACCGTTGTCTCCCAGGCATGCATTTAGCTGAGCTGATTCCTTCTTCCAGTCTTCTAAAAAGTTGGTCCCCTTCATCCCGAAAGGTTTTCGGCTGAGGGCATCTGCTACTACGTTGGCCTTCCCGGGGTGGTAGTGGATTTCGAGGTCATAATCCTTGATCAATTCAAGCCACCTTCTTTGACGGAGGTTGAGGTCCGGCTGAGTGAAAATGTATTTCAGACTCTTGTGGTCGGTGAAGATGTGTCATTTGTTCCCAATCAGGTAGTGCCTCCATATTTTTAGAGCGTGTACTATGGCTGCCAATTCCAAGTCGTGGGTGGGGTAATTCTGCTCATGTGGCTTGAGTAGGCGGGATGCATAAGCAATAACTTTCTCATTTTGCATCAAGATGCACCCTAAGCCTTGCCTTGAAGCATCACAAAAGATGACGAAATCTTGGTGTATATCTGGTAGTGTCAAAACGAGCGCGGTTGTAAGCTTTTCCTTGATGATCTGGAAACTTTCCTCACACTTTGGAGCCCACACAAACTTATTGTCCTTTTTGAGAAGTTCGGTCATAGGTTTTGTTATGCTGGAGAATCCCTTGATAAAGCGGCGGTAATACCCTGCCATTCCCAGAAAGCTTCGTACTTCACTGACGTTGGATGGCTGTTTCCAATTTGAAACGGCTTCTACCTTGGATGGGTCCACTTCTATTCCTTCTGCAGTCAAAATGTGCCCCAGGAAGGCTATCTTCTCTAACCAGAACTCACACTTGCTGAGTTTAGCATAAAGTTGATGTGCTCTAAGTCTTCCGAGGATGATTCGGAGGTGACGTTCGTGGTCCTTGCGACTCTTGGAATAGATGAGGATGTCGTCGATAAAAACCACAACAAACTTATCCAATTCTTCCATGAATACCTTATTCATGAGGTTCATGAAAAAGGCGGGTGCGTTTGTTAGCCCAAATGGCATCACTGTGAATTCATATTGCCCGTATCTGGTGACGAATGCAGTCTTCTGAATGTCTGCTTCCTTGATCCTCAGTTGGTGATATCCCGACCTGAGGTCTATCTTGGAGAAGTATTTGGCTCCCTGTAGTTGGTCGAAGAGGTTATCGATCCGAGGGAGAGGGTACTTATTCTTGATTGTAACCTCGTTCAAGGATCGATAATCAATACACATTCTCATGCTTCCATCCTTTTTGGTAATGAAAAGAACGGGTGCTCCCCAGGGAGACGAACTGGGACGGATGTACCCTTTTTGTTGCAGCTCTGCAATTTGGAGTTTTAATTCTGCTAACTCTGTGGGGGCCATGCGGTATGGTCTCTTTGCGATGGGCGCAGTGCCAGGAATGAGATCTATATAGAACTCTACTCCTCTTTCTGGTGGCATTCCGAGCAACTCTTCCGGAAATACATCCTCAAACTCTTCGATTACAGACATGTTTTCTGCTACCAGATTAAACACCATTGGATCGTTTGCGGGCGGCTGGGCTTGACAGGAAACTGCTTTTCCTTGGTGATCGGTGAGAAGGACGGTCTTGTTCGTGCAGCTGATGATACCTTTGTGCTTAGTCAGCCAATCCATTCCTAGGATCACATCAATCCCTTGGGACGGCAGGACGGTTAAGTCTGCCAGGAACACTACCCCACTTAAGAGAATTCTGATTTGAGAGCACCAGAGTTGGCATAGGAGGTCTGATCCTGGGGTTCGGGTGACCAAAGGGATGGCTAGGGGTGTAGAGGGGATGCCATGCTTTTCCACAAACTTAGTGGCTATAAAAGAATGGGATGCTCCTGAATCAAAAAGTACAGAAGCAGGAGTAAATTCAACAAGGAACTCACCGAGCACTACTCTCGGAGCTTGCTGGGCTTCTTGAGCGTCGACGTGGTTGACTCGGGCTCTGCCTTGGTACTGAGTCTTGCTCTGCTGGCTATTGGAAGGAGGTGCCTTGGAGGTAGGTGCTGAGGGAATCTTGGGGCCATTCACCGAGTTGGAGTAGGTCGGCCCGGGTGCCTTCAACTGAGGGCAGTTATTCTTGAAGTGACTAGGGTCTCCGCAGTGCCAACAGGCATTAGCTGGCGGTTGGTTGCTTGCAACAGAGGGTGCCTGAAGGGAGCTCTGACTCTGCTGACTGTAGCGTGACGGAGTGGGTCCAGATGATTTATTGAAGCTTGGTCCCCTGGGTGGACGTCCAAAGGGTCGAGCTCTCTGGTGACGCTCTTGCTGTTGAGCTTGGAGAACTTGGAATTTCCTCTTGAGGTGCCCTTTTTCTTCCTCTTTCGCCCTTTCCACTTGGATAGCCTTGTTGGAGAGGTGAGAAAAGTTGAGGAAGTCTTGGCTGGCGAGGATGGTCTTAAGCTCGGGTCTTAGTCCTTTCAAGAAACGTGCCATCTTCCTAGACTCGGTGCTGACATCGTCAGGCGCGTAATGGGCCAACTCTGTGAACTTGTGCACATACTCACTGACTGTTCTCCCGCCTTGAGTTAGCTCTCGGAATTCATCCTCCTTGAGTTGAACTATCCCCTGGGGTACATGGTGCTCACGGAAAGCTGTTTCGAATTCTGCCTAGGTAGCATCTCTGACGGCCTCACTGAAAGTGTCCCACCATGCTAGAGCCATTCCCGAAAGCTGATGAGCTGCCAGTTGGACACGCTGATTTTTGGGGCATCCGATGGCTTCCAGCTTCCTCTTGATCGTGCGAAGCCAGTCATTTGCATCGAGGGGATTGCTGGATCCCGCGAACGTGGGAGGCTTGAGTCTCAAAAATTCCCCCATCCTGTCATGTGGCCTTCCACCACCTGGGCGCTGGTTTTCCAGACTTCTAGTGAGGACTTCAATGAGTCGGGTTTGATTGGCTAGAACTTGGGCCAGATCTAGTGGTAGTTCCGGAGGTGCGGGGAGGTGGGTCCCATCCCCTTCTCCGCCAGCTTCTCCTGCTGCTCCTAGGGGAAAACCTGCTCCAATCCCGGAGGCGGTAGGCGTGGTTTTATCCGAAGCCATCTGCCAGGGAAAAGAGTCACTACCATGCACATGCCTTTTTTAACTAATTATTTTATTCATTACATCAAGCCAGTACATAATACAGCACACGGCTACCATAAGTTCATTACACACGAGTACTAGCTAGGGTACTCCCGAACTCCTTCTCTAAAGTGTCCCCAAATTCCTTGAGAAGGTCACCAAGGCTGGCTAGGGACATCTCCTCGGTGTTGGACGAGTTCCTTAACCCGGTAGGGGGTAGGGTTGGAGGGGCTTCTTCCTTCTGCTCAGTCTGACATCCTTTGGTCTTCCTGCGGATTTTTCTTGCAGGGGCGAGCTTCTTCAGTTTCTTGTCATAGTCCATCTTTAGGGTGCGGTAGGCCTCTCGGGTGTTGGCTTCCTCGCCTTCAGCTATTGCGAGGCTCTCTTGAAGGGGCGCTTTTTCCCCTGAAAGTTCCCTGACCTTTTGCTCCAGACTTTCCACCCGGGAGGTTAGGTAGGTGCAGTGGAGGGTGAGGTCGTCATATTGGTTGTCGAGGGTGTGAAGGTATCCAGCCATGTAGACGATGGTGGGATCATTCTCAATAGGATCTCCTCCTGACAGGACCTGAAGTCTTTTCCTCCAGGTGGGGGTATTCTTGTTGCTAGGTGGAAAGTAGCGAAGGGGGTTTCAAAGATCACCTTGTTGTAGTTCTGGCATAGCTGTCGGAGGGCTGATCGGGCAACATTCTGGCAAGTATCTGGAAAGCGGTATCCGGTAAAAGTGACTTGGAAGGAAGGATGGTTCGGATAGTTTCGGCTTTCTCCCAGGTAGACTGCCATAGAGCATTTCTCCATTCCGCCCTCGAGATACTCCTTCCAGACGTATTCCGGCTTCTTGCAGATTCCCAGGCGAAGCGCACAACTTCGTAAAAGATGTGGGAACCCTTCCACCTCCGAGCAGTAGGATGTCCTAATGGCCAGAGAGTCCTCCATCTGGAATAGGAAAAGAAGGGTCTGTTAAAATCGGGGGGGGGGAGAAGAGAAGATTTTTCTTGGGGAAGGAGGTATTTCCTTTTTAAGGCAAGTTTTAGGGTCAGGGCTGCGACCTACGGCCAGTCCTATGGCTCCGATACCACCTGAAGTGCCCCGATCCTTTGGGACTCAAATGTGATACAATTACTAGTCCCAGGAGGCTAGTAAACACATTCCTTACTTCAAATAGTACAAAGTTTAGATAAAGGTCATTACAATACCGGGGTACAAGCTCAAGAGAGCCAAAATAAAAAGCGTAGTAGGAAAATATACTAGCCCAGGCCACAGGCAGAACTGGGTGCAGACACAGCCCTCTCAATCAAGCATAGCAGAAAAGAAATCTTCGGCTGCTGAAAAACATAAATAAATCTGGGTGAATACGCTGGGTATTCCGCAAGCCCACCTCGCTCCCGTAAAGAGAAAGGGGCCTATATCATACGTGCTTTATTCGGTGGGGTTGAAGTCACTCTTTATTTTCTCAGAGAGAGGCAGTTGCTGTAAGGTTTTTCCCCAAAGACTTAAAATAACGAAATACTCAACCACCACTGAGCTTCCTGCTCCTGTGGCCTTGTTTTCTTTCTCACTACACACTTACACACACATTTCCCTGTTCATGGAACTTATAGAAAAAAAATCTCTAATTGTCATACCATACCAGACTCGTCCATACCAGTGGACACGGACTATTCGAATAGGTTTTTAACTCTGCGTAGAGGGGTACACTTTACCCACTAGCCCGGTTTCTGCGATCTCACCGTCGTGAGACCCGAATGCCGGATCTCTTTCCTTCCTCGTACGTCCTAACCTTAATGGTTATCCGGAAGGAGTCAGGCCACCACCATGTCCAAACCGGACAAAACATTCCCCTTCCCTATCCTCCCGGTGCTCCCCAGCCTTCTTAACCCTGGGGTTGGACCGCACGAGTTTGGATTGAGTGACTGCCCACACAGTCTCAAGTGGTTGTACTATAAAGGAGTACAGGTAGTGAAAATGACAAACCGGTCCTTATATGAGGGGACAATCCTTCTGCTCACGCCTAAACCAGCTGAGCCAACACCTTAGGCCCTCCCCTAAACCAGGGAGTCCCTGATCATCCCACTCCTAAGGTGATGAGGGTGAGTACCCTTCATCGCATAACTTTTCAAAAAAAGGGAGACTTTAATTGAAGAAACACATTGCCCTTCTTCCCGATCCACATTTCGTATCTAGATTATATATATAGGTCAATGCGGGCCATCTCTTACTCACAATGCAATATCCCCCGGAATTCCCGGCCTAGGCAGTGGTAGAGAGAATAGGTAATTCATGCATCAAGGGAAGGGTGGACTTGCCTTCGTCGAAGCTTTCCTAGCACAGAAGATCTACTTCCGGAAGTTCGGGCTTCGGCCCTTCTTCCGGGGCTACGGGTTCCGGATCTGCGGTCCCCGCTTCTTCTATTTAAAACAGACAATAACCATTACATCAACAGTGGTCTACTATTTGTAGTGTGTTATTTACCAACATTATCATCACTTAGGACTTTTTAGAAATTATTTGGGTAATTTTTGGTGCATAAAATATTGAAGAAAACTAATTGAATGGAAAAAAAGTGGAAAAGAAAAAGAAAAGAGATATCTCCTTTGCTGGGCTGGGGGAAGGGTTTTTGGCCCACCCCGGGCGCGAGCGCGCGCGGGGGCGCGCTTACGGCCCAACGGCGGCCCACGAGCAGAGGGGGAGACGGCGCGGGTGCGCGAGGGTGACGGCGTCGTTGCGGGCCCACTTGGCAGCGAGAGCGGAGGGGGAGACGGCGTCGCGACCAGATGGCGTGGGTGAACCGGTCGAGCGGGCGGGGGGGGGGGGGGGGGGGGGGAAGCCGGCCACCGGTGGTCTCGACGGCGGTTTGCCGCCGGTGGCCCGGTTCTCGGTCCAAGGGAGGGTGGTTTAGTACGGGCAGAGGCTGGCGATTCTAAGGGTAGGCTCAATTCGGTCGGAGGGGGTTGGGAGGGGGCTGTCCACGGGGAGGTGGCGGGGTTCCGCGGTGGGGATCGCCGCCGGTGGGCTCTGGGTGAGAGACTGGGGCTAGGACGTGGTGCTTCGGGTTCGCGGCCTCGTGAGGGAGCTGCTCAGCTCACTCAATTTCTCGCTGGACCAACGTAGAGGGGGAGGGAGGAGGGGGGGGAGGACTCACCGGAGAGGGGGAGACGACGGCGCTTCGCGAATTGCGCTCGGGCGAGGGGAGGAGGAGAGTGGCCGAGGCCGGTGCAGGGAAGGAGGTGTCCGGGGCAGCCTTTTTATAGGCGCCCGAGGGGAGGGGAGCGACGGAGCCCGGCGGACGCCGGTGAGCTACACACCGCCGCCGATGAGACTCCACGGCGGGGCGGTACCGGCAAGGACGTTGGTCAAGGGGGGGGGGACGGGGCGGTGCCCAACTTCCCTGTGCGGCGAGAAGACGGAGGTGATGGCCGGAGGTGACCGTGATGAGCCGTACGCGGGGAGGACGACGAAGCGGCTGACAAGCGGGGCCACACTGCCAGTGGGAGTGATCGCGAGCGAGGGCGAAGGGTGGGGCGAGGCTGACGGGTGGGGACGGTTTGTCAGTGAGAGAGAGGCGGAGCACGGAGCGGGCTGGCGAGCGCGCGGAGGCAGGCCGGAGATGGGCCGAAAGAGGAGGAGGAGCGCAGGCGCGAGGGAGAGGAGGCCGCGGGTTTGGGCCGGGAATCGGCCCAGCAGGGGGGAAAGGGTTTTTCTCTTTTTCTTTTTATTTTCTAATTCCTATTCCCCTTTTTGCATCTTTTTCTTTTGAACAAATTATTTTGTGGACCATCTAGGTGCTGGAAAAATAGAATCTAAGTGAGGTGCTTGTGATCAAACAAGGTGTATGCATATGATGAAAGAAAATCTAAGGGAGTTTTTGGAATTAGAGGGTGAAAAGGAGGGAAAGGGTAGATTAAGGTTTCAAACCTAGGTTAGGGTTTTGGGATGTTACAACGTGTTAGTCATAGTATTATATTTGAGAGTTATGGCTGCGAGGACTGAAGGAAACGGGTGACGCCTAAGAGGGGGGGGGGGTGAATTAGGACTTTCTAAAACTTTCTCTAAACTAGGCCACAGATAAATCCCTAGAGCAAAACCTATGCAAATAATCAAACTATAATGTGCAAACTAGGTTTTGTCTAAGTGTTGCTATCTCTACCGCAATGGCTAAGTTTTAATGTACACTATATAAGTATGAATACAAGATTGAAACTTAAATGCTTAATGTAAATGCGGAAATTTAAAGAGCAAAGTAGAGAAGCAAACTCTCGTGGATGACGCCGGTATTTTTACCGAGGTATCCAAAACCGCGCAAGGTCCCGACTAATCCTCGTTGGTGCCCCTACGCAAAGGGAAGCCCACGCGAGGGCCAAGCACCTCGGTCGAGTAACTCCGTAGAGAGCCGCGTGCCTTCTCCACGCGCAAGTGGTGCTCCGCTTCTGGCTCCTCTCGGACGCTCCCCGCCGTCTCCACTATCGAGCTTCCGGCTGAAAACGCCACGGGCCTCGTTCCCTCCGATACACGGTGGCGGCCGTGACACAAACACGGTTGTCACGGTCTCGCAAGACTCTCGCCCCACTCGGTACAATTACAACGGCTCGCGCAAGAGCCGAGGGGTTGTGTGGTTTTACAAAACTCATTCAACTAACTAGGATTCACCTAGAGCAAGCGCTAAAGCGGTCTAACTAACCTAAGCACTTTGCAAAGCACCTACGCTAATCACCGAGTGATTCTATTAAGCACTTGGGTGTAAGAGCACTTGGGAATGTCTACTATATGCCTTGGTATGTCTCTTGGGCTCCCACACTTGGAAATGGCCGGTTGGGGGTGTATTTATGGCCCCCAACACAATTCTAGCCGTTGGAGAAAAGCTGCTGCTCTCTGCGGCACACCGGACAGTCCGGCGGTGCACTGGACAACACACTGTTCACTGTCCGGTGAGCCTAGCCATTGCTCTGATAGAGCAGGTGACCGTTGGCGACGCAGGCTTTTCACACCGGACAGTCCGATCCTCACACCAGACAGTCCGGTGGTCTTCCCTTCGGGTGCCACCTGGAACTAGCCGTTGGGCTGCGGTTCCCTGGTGCATCGGACAGTCCGGCTTGTGGGCACCGGACAGTCCGGTGTGCCACCGGACAGTCTGGTGCTCCACGCACAGACAGTCCGCAGGCAACACACATCTTCATTATTGGACTTTTCTTGAATCTTCTTAATGTCTTCTTTTGAGGTGTTGCTTTCCTCAATTCCTTAGTCCAAGTAACTCTAGCATCCTGTGAACTACAAACACAAACACTAGGAAACTTATTAGTTCACAGATTGTGTTAATCATCAAACACCAAAACTCAATTAGCCAAATGGCCCGGGGTTCATTTTCCTTACAATCTCCTCCTTTTTGGTGATTGATGACAACACAACCAAAGCAAGCAAATAATACAAGTATTTGAATGACAATATGCAATCTACTTGCTATGATGCATGTTTGTCCCCACAATGTGATATTATGGACTTAAGCCTCCCCTAACTCCATAATTCACTTACTTCCTATTTTGAACCAAATAACCAAAACCACTTGAAAAGCCACTTGCAGATTAAAATTTTAATTTGGTGGTGTTTGGTGTTTGATACGTTTTTCATTGCTTTGGTCCCTAAAACTTCTCCCCCTTTGGCATCAAGCACCGAAAAGGAAGACATTAAAAGCATGTAGGAAGTAAATAAAGCTTGCCCTCACAAAGAAAATACCAATTGGAGGATACCAATTGAAATTGCTTGTAGGTTACCATCAAAAGATTTCTCCCCCTAAATGAGTGTTCTCTTTTAGAAAGAAAATTTCTCCCCTTTTTAGAGACGAAGAAATACTCCCCCTGACAGAGATCTTCTACTTAGGAAAAAGCATGTGAAGCATAGAGGTGCAAGAAATGATTTGAATAGACTAACTTCCCTTATGCATAGGTAACAAAATATGAGTTAATAGTATATGCATTTTTGGCAACATGGAAGTATATGATATGAAATATAGTCTAATCAAATATTGGAGAAGACATGTAAATGATAATAAAAATAGTCTCAAAGATACCGATTGATAGGACCAATGGCAGGCTTGTGAGACATGAGAATTCTTGGAGTTATTGCAGTGGAAGTTTGTTGTCTTTCTTCGGGGACTTCATTTTCCTTACAAGGACCATGCACATATATGATTGTGCCCGGTAATATCCAAGCTCTATCTTGGTGAGTCGACCACATGATGACATGAATGCTTATTGTGTTTTTCCACATCCATCTTACTGTTCCATTAGTTGCTAGTGCCAACTGCCAGCTACAGCCTAAGCATGTGCATGGAAAATATTGTGGGAACATTTGTGTAAAATGCATAAAGCTTCTTAAACTTACAACACTACTATTGATGGTTCTGCCTTTGCTGAACCATATAGGCATGAACAAGTATGAGATGAAATTGGTAGAGTTGTAGTGAAATTAATTGTTTAGTGTTTTATGGATGAGATATTCCGGTAAGAAAATCAGTAGATAAGTAGAGAAACTGTCATGTGACTGGTCTCAATGTGTTGACTCTAAGGAAACGCGTGAAAGATAATGATTTCTCTTCACTGTAAAAGGTTATTGTTTGCATCACAAAGTTAAGGTTATTACGAGATTCTCTCTATATCTGTACCATAAAATAAATTTAAAACATGCTCACATGATAAGCAGACGTTGTTGCAGTGTGCCTCTATTAGAGAATTTTTCTATTTGTTACTAGAAAAACTTCTGCTTTCCTATTTGACAGAGGTGCCCCCTCCCAAATGTTTGTGTATTGCTAGTTATATTGCATACCCATGTGTACAAGAATATTTCTAAAGCACACATTGAATTTTGCACACTATGTGTGGTTTTTGTCTTGCATATAAGCAGTATTGGCTAAACTTCATACTTTTGAGTTAACTCTGTTAGCTCTGTTTTGATTATGGCAAGTCATAGACCCTCTACAAATGTGAGGCCGGATAACCTCTTCTTCTGATTTCTTGAACTCAGCTTGTATATGCTTTTGATTTATGGAACCTAACTTCTGAATGCTAATGTGGGTGGGTGTCTGCTCCTTTGTAGATGCGATTGATGCTTTTATGCTGTTGACCCATGATTACCCATTGTCCTGTGACATATTCATGTTTGGTAGATTCGTAGATACTGTTAAATGCTTGAAGGTGCATGTTGGCATTGCCATGTGGGATCTGTGGACTTGATGGAAACTTTGTTGTTTTATATTGTACTATAAAATACATAATTTGAGCGATTGCCAACATCTGTGATTCTCTGTTGCTGTATGGGTTACCTAGATCTCGTATAAACAATGTTTAAGCTGTTGTTTGTCATCAGTTTGCCCTTCCGCTGATTCTATTGGCTTAAGATGATCGAACTGTCATCGATAGATCCAGTGAGTGTTTGCTTTGCACAGAGTTTAGGATTGGGAAAATTGAGAGCACCTAGAGGGGGGTTGAATAGGTGATCCTGTAAAATCAAACACTAAATAGCCACAAAGCTTAGTTATTAAAGTGTTAGTGCAACTAAGTAGCTTTGAGGCGAGTTCTTGTGAATAAAACAAGCACAGAGAAAGCAACACAAGAGACACACAATTTTTATCCCGTGGTTCGGCCAAGTAACACTTGCCTACTTCCACGTTGTGGCGTCCCAATGAACGAGGGTTGCACTCAACCCCTTTCAAGTGATCCGATGATCAACTTGAATACCACGATCTTTTCTTTTAGAGTATTTTCCCGTTTGTGAGGAATCTCCACAACTTGGATCCTCTCGCCCTTACAGTGATGATTACAAAAGAAACACAAAAGTAAGGAACGGAAAAGCAACACACATAAGATTCAACCCGCAGCACACACACACGCACACAAGTGAAGACTTGAGCTCAAATGACAACACAGGGAGTTCACAACTCGAATGGAGCTCAAATCACTAACACGACGAATCAAATGCGTGGGAGCGGAGTCTGGATGTCTTAGTATGCTTAGAGAATGTTTGGGTGTCTGCTCCATGCGCCTAGGGGTCCCTTTTATAGCCCCAAGGCAGCTAGGAGCCGTTGGAGATCAACATGGAAGGCTATCCTTGCCTTTTGTCGAGTGGCGCACCGAACAGTCCGGTGCGCCACCGGACATCCACTGTAGCATGTCCGGTGCACGATTTCCTTCCAAATCGGGCACAGTCGACCATTGCTCCTCGGAACCGGTTGGCGCACCGGACATTGTCCAGTGCACCCAGCCGACCGTTGGAGCAGCCACATGTCGCGCGTTGACCGTGCAGACGAACATTGGCGCGGACAACCGTTGGCTCACCAAACAGTCCGGTGCACCACCGGACAGTCCGGTGAATTATAGCCACGTCGCCCTGTTACTTTTCTCGAGAGCAACGAGTTCGTCGTGGATGTTTCACTGGACAGTCTGGTGCACCACCAGACAGTCCGGTGAATTATAGCCATCCAACTCCGTCGATTTCCGAGAGCGGTCACTTCACCGTTGACCAGCCTGGCGCACCGGACACTGTCCGGTGCACCACCGGACAGTCCGGTGTGCTAGGCCGAGCTGGAGTTTGGCTGCACACAGCCAAGTCTTTTTCATTTCTTTTCCCTTTCTTTTGTACTGTTTCTAGCACTTAGACAAAACACATTACTATACAAAAACAATGTATTACGTCTAGAAGCATACCTCGTGCCTTGATTTGAACTTTTCCCACATTTAGCACACAAGGATTCAATTAAGATGTGTTGGGCATCTAATCACCAAAATACTTATAGAAATTGCCCAAGGGCATATTTCCCTTTCAATCTCCCCATTTTTGGTGATTTATGCCAACACATTAAAAAGCAACAAAAGTGAGGTGCAACATCAATGCAATTGAAGACCAACTTATTTTTGCTTATGATTTGGCATATTTGGATCACTCTTTGCCACCACTTGGTTTGTTTTTGCAAATCAAATTCTTTTCATATCTCTAAGGCAAACACATTTGTTTGGGCAAATAGAGAGATTTTCCAAGAGTAAAATTGATCAAGTGCGAAAAAACTCCCCCTTTTTCCCATAATCAAAATTCTCCCACATAAGAGTCCAAATTTTGCAATAAGAGTATTTTGGACAAAACACAAATTCTAACTCTATGGTTTTCAAAATTCACAAGTGGTTGGCTGATCCATTTGCTTTGGCCTTAATTTCTTCCCCTTTGGCATTAAGCACCAAAACGGGATCATTTTTGGCCCCTCAACCTCATTGCCTCACCAAAAATGTCAATTAAGAGTAAAAAAGGAAATGAGAGCATAAGTATGAACTTGGACATAAATACACTAATACCGGAGTGCAGTGGAAGTCTTTGCGTCGTCCAAGTTCATTTTCCCTTTCAATGTACCTTTGAGACTACATCAAATGTACTCAAACAAACAAATTAGTCTCAAAAGGGATCAAGTTGTTGCACAGCTCCCCCTCGACACGTGCATCATTTGCGTACGGACTTGTGAGGTCCAGGGGTGACTTGTACAACTTGAGCACCATAAATAAACAACAAATTATTTACATGCATAAGGTAACATGATCAAAGGCATAGAACACATGTATGCTATAGATCAATCCAAGTTACGCGAATCTAAGACATTTAGCTCACTACGCAACCTGCAAAACCTTTTTTTCATCTAAAGGCTTAGTGAAGATATCGGCTAGCTGGTTCTCGGTGCTAATATGGTACACCTCGATATCTCCCTTTTGCTGGTGGTCTCTCAGGAAGTGATGCCGGATGTCTATGTGCTTAGTGCGGCTGTGTTCACCAGGATTATCCGCCAAGCGGATTGCACTCTTGTTGTCACATAGGAGTGGGACTTTGCTCAGATTGTAGCCAAAGTCCCGGTGGGTTTGCCTCATCCAAAGTAGTTGCGTGCAACACTGTCCTGCGGCAACGTACTCGACCTCAGTGGTGGATAGGGCAACGGAGGTTTGTTTCTTGGAACTCTAGGACACCAAGGACCTTCCTAGAAATTGGCACGTCCCTAATGTACTCTTCCTATCAACATTGCACCCGCCATAATCGGAGTATGAGTATCTAAGCAAGTCAAAGGTAGACCCCTTTGGATACCAGATCCCGAAGCAAGGCGTAGAAACTAAATACCTAAGAATTCGCTTAACGGCCACAAGGTGACATTCCTTAGGGTCGGATTGATATCTAGCACACATGCATACACTAAGCATAATGTCCGGTCTACTAGCACATAAATAAAGCAATGAACCTATCATGGACCGGTATGCCTTTTGATCAACGGACTTACCTCCTTTGTTGAGGTCAACATGCCCGTCAGTTCCCATCGGTGTCTTCACGGGCTTGGCGTCCTT